>NW_006239042.1:1515701-1535868 GCF_000226075.1 Solanum tuberosum
CACTTCTTGTCTTACTCAAGTGTGTCTTAAGGTTATATTAGGTAGAGGTCCTATGGTAATGAAATGACATGTGTTCTTTTAAAGTTAAGCATGGATTGTATATGGACATATGTTGAGTATATGTATGGTTGGCTATGGTCTTATATGTGAATGTTGACTTGTATTATGTCTCCTATACTTGTGAAGTGAAGGTTTTATCAAAATGATATGAAAGCATATATTCCTTGTAAATGTCTGTTGAAGCATGTTTTTGCATGGTCTCCATACTTAGTACTTAATTGTGCTAACCCCTTTCTTTCCCTTTTTGACTAAAGTGTAGGGATTGGGAGATGGTGACATGTCATGGCTACTTGATAGGTTTCTAAGTGTTGACGATGAAGACTTGGCGAGTCCTCATAGATTCGAGGACAATACCCTACATGTTCCTTTTGATGTATTTCTAGTATTTTGTTTAAGTCTTGTATGGGCTTAGTCCCATTATTGTATTCAAGTATTAGATGGTTTTGAGACATCATGTATAAAGTCTAGAAAGTCTTCTGCTTGTTATTTAATGAAAGTATCTTCGTGTGTGAAGAAAGTTTTTAATTACTTATGGTTTTTAGTATCTATGCGATGAATGAATGCTAGGAGGCTTGTATTAGACCTCTGAGAGGTCGAGTGCGCCGGTTACGACTAAGGGTTGCTCTCGGGTCGTGACAATGGTCAAGAACACCTATCCATTTACTTGAGTCCAAGTAGAGACTTAATGATTATCTTGTGGGATTTATGCCTAGCACCGAGAGGATATTGAAATGAGATGGAGGTTCCCACCTAGCATAGTTTGGGATTCCCATATGGGATCTCTCACCTAGAAGAGCATTAATTTCCCCAAGTGTGTCTCATGAGATGGAAGCCTCACCTAGTGGAGTTTGGGTTTCTAGTAGCAATCTCTGTATCCCATAACTACATGCCCCGTAGGAAGTTAGCTAGTGAATTCGACTAAGTTAACAAACCGGTTCCACCTTGGCAAGTGGACCAACCCTTGATGGTATGGGTAACACCATGAGAGATCATATGTTCTCATGTCGGTTAAGGCTATATCCCAATTAAACAAGATTTGTAATGAACTAAGATTGTGCTAAATGTAGCATCTCCTAGAGTTCAAACCTCATGGGCCAAGATAATGCCAAAAGTAGCATCTCCTAGGGTCCACTGCAAATAATGGTCTAAGATTATGCTTGAAGGGGTATCTCCTAGAGACCAAACTAAATGAACTAATAGTATGCTTTAAGTAGTGTCTCCTAGAGTTCAAGCTTAATGAACTAACATGTACTTAATGTAGTATATCCTAGGGTTCTAAGTAATGAGGGACTAAGACAAGTTAGTGAAGGACCTCATAATGTTCAAGAGTATAAATGGACTTAGATATGTTTGAGTAGTGCCTCCTAGAGTCCATAATAATAATAATGAACCTAGACATGCTAAAAGAAAGTATCTCATAGGGTCCAACTTTATAATGAACTAAGATTATGCTTTAAGTAGCATCTCCAAGAGTTCAAGTCTAATGAACTTATATTGTGCTTTAAGTAGCATTTCCTAGAAGTTCCAATATGATGAACTAAGTTGTACCTAGTATAGTATCTTGTAGGGTTCAAACAAGAAGGAACTAAGATAGACTTAGTAAAGTGTCTCCTGGTGTTCCATGCTTTAAAAAGAGGGCTAACCTATAAGTTAAGGAACATGAGTATGATGACCTAAAATAGTACTTAGTATGAGTGGTATTATGGGATGCTACTCATGCCTTGCACAAGTATAACTAAAGGTTACCTTATAAGTGTTGTCTTACATGAGTGATGCTTGATGGATTGTTTCTATAGATGCCTTCCAAGATAGGATTGACTAGAATTAATAATTCTTATGTCTACATGAAGTAAGCCAATAGTGATACCAAAGGAGGGTGAATATGACTAGGATGACTTCAAGGTTATGCTTAGTGTGGAGGGTATTATGGGATGCCTTTAATGCATTGCAGAAGTGTGCTTTGAAGTTACTTAGTAGTATGGTGCCCTTATGGTAGAAAGGTTTAAGACTTAACTATGCCTATAGACCATGATTAGGATGACCAAAAAGGGTTACTTGGCTTGGGTGGTATTATGGGATGTTATTCATGCTTTGCACTTGTATGCTTTTGAGGTTACTTGAGAATGGTTCTATTATGGTATTTATGACCAAGAGTCCGTTGTGCTTATATTGTTATGACTTATCTCCTATGCTTATTAACTATGTCTTATGTTGACTTGTGTTCATGTGATGCTTATATTGGAGATTTTGGCAATGAATATGATGATTATATTATTATCTCTTATGCTTATGTCTTATGTTGACTAACCAATTGAGATGCTCTTATGATGTTGTTCTAGCTTTCATACTTGGTACATTTTGTACTAACGTATATTTCCTACATTCTAATCAAATGTAGGGTTGAGCAGATTGAGTTGCTTCAGAGTCTAGGTTTCTAAGAGGCAAGAAGACTTGAAGATTTGGTGAGTCCTCGTAGCTTCGAGGACGAACCTATATTTCCCTTATGTCTTTTATTTATATTTAGACTTTGTATGGGGTGCGTCCCAAGACTTTTATTCATGAGTTTTAAATAGATGGTTTGAGACAAAGGTTTAGTAAAGACTTCCGCTTGTTTATGAAAATGTTTTCGATTGTGTGGATCGAAAAAAAGTTTTAAATTTTCCCATATTTTCAATTATCTTATGTTAAGCATGTGTTAAGGGCTTGTATGTGACCCCTTCAGGGTCAATTACGCCATGTTACGTCTAGGGGGTACCCCTGGGTCGTGACGAACTTGGTATCAGAGCATAAGGTTTTTGGATAAATCTTCGGATGTCTCAAACCACGTCTAGTAGAGTCTTGTTCATCGGTGTGCGTCACGACATATCTATGACTGAAAGGCTATAGGACGTTAGGAAAACTTCATTTCTTCATTCTCTAAGACGTGCTATAGAGTTTAGATCTAGTAGGTCTTTCTCCTAACCTTTACCGTATGTTTTTTCAAGTGATGGCTAATACTAGGGCTAATGTTAGGAGAAATGAGAAAGGTGATGAGGAGCAAGAGGTTCCTCTCCAAGTTCCTCCTCAAATTGCTAATGATGAAGGGGTCATGACTAATGTGGAGATAAGGGCGGCTTTTTAAACTTTGACCCAACTCGTGACGGTTCAAACTCAAGCCGTCACCACTCAAGCTCAAGCCGACCAAGAAGTTAGGCCCCGGGTAGAGCCCAATGTGAGTACCATGGCCTCACGGTTGAGAGATTTTACTAAGATGAACACCCCTATCTTCTTGGGTTCCAAAATGAATGAAGACCCACAAGAGTTTTTAGAGGAGGTCTACAAGATAGTGGAAGCAATGGGGGTCACCTCTATTGAGAAAGCCAAGTTGGCTGGGTATCAATTGAAAGATGTGTCCCAAGTGTGGTACACACAATGGAAGGACAATAGGCCCATAAGGGCGGGTCCCATAAATTGGGAAGTATTCAAGAAGGCTTTTCTTGATAGGTTCTTCCCCCGTGAGAAGAGGGAAGCCAAAGTTGAGAAGTTCATCAACCTTCGCCAAGGGGGTATGAGTGTCACAGAATACTCCTTGAAATTCACTAAGTTGTCCAAATATGCCCCCTCTTTGGTTTCTAATCCAAGGGATGAGATGAGTCATTTTGTTACCGGTGTGTCTGATGCTATTGAAGAAGAATGCCGAGTGGAAATGCTCCATGACAACATGGATATCTCAAGGTTGATGGTACATGCTCAACAAGTTGAGGAGTCAGGGCTTAGGAAGAAAAATAGGGAAGTTAAGAGACCTAGAACTAATAATGGGGATTTCTCCAATTCTAGCTCCGAGGGATATGATCAACCTAAGACCCAACAAAAGTTTTCCAATCAAGAGAGGGTGTTTAAACCAAAGCCTCTAAGAGGGAGTAATAGTGAATCCATGTTGCTTAAGCCTACTTGTTCCAAGTGTGGGAGAAAGCATTATGGTGAGTGTCTAGCCGGAAAGGAAGGGTGCTATGGTTGTGGTGATGAGGGTCACAAGAAGAGAGATTGTCCAATCCTTAGGGCTAAAGGGAGAGAGGTCAAGTCCAATGCTCCCAAGTAATCATAGGTTTTATGCTCTCCAATCAAGAGTGATCTCCTCATGTCCCTTCCGGTATGTGTTTCATGCCTTTGTAAAATTTCCAAATTTCTTGTCTTTTAAGACTTGTTATGTTGGATTTTGAAGTTATTTTTAGTATGCATGATGTTTAGAAAAGTTGTGTAGTCTTACCCCCAAGTGGGGGATAGTGTGCCTATCTAGTAGGATTATTGTGTGCCTTATGTGTTGCCATGATTTCCTTATATGCATATTCATGAAATTGCTTAGGTCTTGGTAGAAATGATTTATATGCATTAGTTGTCTCATGTTGTAGTGCATTTATAGAACTTGCATATAGACTTCATGAGTTGAGTAAGAGCATGCCCTAGTTTTGGAGTTGAAAGATGCCTCCATGAATGAATGTTTTTTGAGAAATATTTTACATTTAGGCTCCATGAGTTCATGTTGTGCATGTTTTAGTTAGGGGATGTTAGTTCCCCCTTTAAAAAAAAGAGTAGAAATAGGAACTGATGCATTTTTGGGTATGTAGGAGTAGTTCCTACTCCCTTGAGTTACATTGAGTGAGTTTGGTTTTGAAGTGGAGTTTTTCCTTTGTTGTATGCATACTATACGTAGTGCATGCATATTGGGCTGCTAAGTTAGATTTTATACTTTAAAAAGTGCTTAAAGGTCATTCGAGGACGAATGTTCCCAAGTGGGGGATAATGTAACACCCCGTAAAAACTAGTAAGACTTAGCTAATGCTTGACGGAATCCAGTAGGTGAAACTAGAGCCTCACATGTGAGTTAGAAGTTGGAAGCTTGATTAAGTGTTGTTAAATGGTTTCCCGAGTGAAGGTTGAGGAATTTAGGGGTTTAACGTCAAGATACGACTATAAAGCCCGGAAACTAGTGAGTTGAACTAGTGTGTTGTAGAGTCTTGTAGTGGAGTTTTAGAGTGTTGTATGAGGGTTAAAATCAAAATAAATGACTCCCCTACTTAGAATGACATGTTTAGGGGTTAAACGTCTGGGTACGACTCCCCAAGGACCACCTAAGGGGTCCTTGAGAAGGACCCCAAAACAGTCCACTTTTGGCGGTTCACGGTTGCAAACCACGCCCAGTAGATCAATCTACGGCTCATGGGTCAGGGGCATGGATCAGTCCTGCACAGGCCTGCAAAATATGACTCTCTGACCCAAACCACGAGACCAAACCACGGACAGTAGGTCAATCTACGGTCCGTGGATGGTGAGGTCGTGAATGCTGCAAATTTTCAGCATTTTAATTTATGTTGGGTGTTTGGGATTTGATTAGTTAATTAATTAAGGGCTTAGGGGGGGGGGTCGGTTAGATAGTTAAATAACCACCTATAAATAGTTAATAGACCCCTAAACTAACCACTTTAAGTCATTCATCTAACGACCCCAAAAATCATCTCTCTAGAAGAAGAAGAAGAAGAAAGGCAGCAACCTTAAGATTAAGTGTTGTTAAATGGTTTCCCGAGTGAAGGTTGAGGAATTTAGGGGTTTAACGTCAAGATACGACTATAAAAGAAGGAGAAGGAGAAGGAGAAGGAGAAGGAGAAGGAGAAGGAGAAGGAGAAGGAGAAGGAGAAGGAGAAGCAGAAGGAGAAGGACAAGGAGAAGGAGCAGGAGAAGGAGGAGGAGGAGGAGGAGAAGGAGGAGGAGGAGGAGAAGAAGGAGGAGAAGAAGAAGAAGAAGAAGAGGGCAAGCGATTTTCCCCATTGATTCAAGATTTGTATAGGGCTTTGATTAAAGGTATGTGAAGCTTATTCATCCATGGGTTCTTCCACCCATGGATCCCCCATAGATTTCCCCCAATTGTGAACTCAAAAACCCAATTCTAGTTAGGGTTGTGATTGCATTGAGGGTAGGGCTTGGATGTGATTCCAATCTAGTGGATAGCATCCAAATATGATTGAATTATCTTTTTTTTAATGATATTATTATGATTTCATGTGTTTCTATGGTAAACCCTAACCTAAGTTGATGAATGTGATGTTTGTGGGTTGATGCCATTAGAGGCAAGGTTGAAGGTTCTTGAGTGATTTTCCTAAATCAGTGTTGTGTGTAGTAATTGATCAAGATTATGAATACCTAGACATGAATTAAATTAGACTTTATACTACATGATTGATCTTGACTTGTAATGATGAAATTGAACCTCTAAGGCAAATTAGGACTAAGATCACCTAGTATCAAAGAATGTGATTGAATGTCTTGTAATTTAGGTTCATAATATGCTTCTATGTTGTAGAGTCTTTGAGATTGAGGAGTCATAGCCATGAATGACGATCATAAGGGCTTAAGCAAGAAGCTAATATGATCAACTTTAGATCCTAAGGCTTTAAGAGTAAAATCCACATATTAATCCAAGGCTAATGAATAGAATTGTGTTGAGAGACCTTTACCTACCTAGATCACCTTATGAATCATAGACGGTAGGAAGTGATAGAATCACTTAGGTCATAATGATATACTTGTCTAATGAAGGATTCTAGACATGATGTTAGGTATGGATATGAACTTAACATGAAAGACTTCTCACATAATAATGGTTCTAGGGTTGAAGGACTTCTCCTAACTAATTGAACCTAAGACTAGAGAGCCTTTATACCTAGAACATGGATTGTGATAGTTGATCACACATGGTCTAAAAGAGGTATTAGCATGGGTTGGTGGTCAAGAACACCTTTCCATTTACTTGAGTCCAAGTAGAGACTTAATGATTATCTTGTGGGATTTATGCCTAGCAGCGAGAGGATATTGAAATGAGATAGAGGTTCCCACCTAGATGTGTTTGGGCTTTCATTGAGGTTCCCACCTAGCGTAGTTTGGGCTTCCCACATGGGATCTCTCACCTAGAAGATTATTGATTTCCCCAAGTATGTCTCATGAGATGGAAACCTCACCTACTGGAGTTTAGGTTTCTAGAAGCAATCTTTGTATCCCATAACTACATGCCTCGTAGAAAGTTAGCTAGTGAATCCGACAAAGCTAACAAACCGGCTCCACCTTGGCAAATGGACCAACACTTGATGGTGTGGGTAAGACAATGAGAGATCATATGTTCTCATGTTGGTTAAGGCTATATCCCAATTAAACAATATTGGTAATGAACTAAGATTGTGCTAAATGTAGCATCTTCTAGAGTTCAAACCTCATGGGCCAAGATTTTGCCAAAAGTAGCATCTCCCAGGGTCCAATGCAAATAATGGTCTAAGATTATGCTTGAAGGGGCATCTCCTAGAGACCAAACAAAATGAACTAAGAGTATGCTTTAAATAGTGTCTCTTAGAATTCAAGCTTAATGAACTAAGATGTACTTAATGTAGTATATCCTAGGGTTCTAAGTAATGAGGGACTAAGACAAGTTAGTGAAGGACCTCATAATGTTCAAGAGTATAAATGGACTTAGATATGTTTGAGTAGTGCCTCCTAGAGTCCATAATAATAATAATGAACCTACACATGCTAAAAGAAGTATCTCATAGGATCCAACTTTATAATGAACTAAGATTATGCTTTAAGTAGCATCTCCAAGAGTTCAAGTCTAATGAACTTAGATTGTGCTTTAAGTAGTATTACCTAGAAGTTCCTATATGATGAACTAAGTTGTACCTAGTATAGTATCTCTTAGGGTTCAAACAAGAAGGAACTAAGATAGACTTAGTAAAGTGTCTCCTAGAGTTCCATGCTTTAAAACAAGGGCTAGCCTCTAAGTTAAGGAACATGAGTATGATGACCTAAAGAAGTACTTAGTATGAGTGGTAGTATGGGATGCTACTCATGCCTTGCACAAGTATGACTAAAGGTTACCTTATGAGTGTTGTCTTACATGAGTGATGCTTGATAGATTGTTGCTATAGATGCCTTCCAAGATAGGATTGACTAGAAGTAATAATTCTTTTGTCTACATGAAGTAAGCCAATAGAGATACTAAAGGAGGGTGAATATGACTAGGATGACTTGAAGGTTATGCTTAGTGTGGAGGGTATTATGGGATGTCTTTAATACATTGCAGAAGTGTGCTTTGAAGTTACTTAGTAGTATGGTGCCCTTATGGTAGAAAGGTTTAAGACTTTAACTATGCCTATAGACCATGATTAGGATGACCAAAAGGGTTACTTGGCTTGGGTGGTATTATTGGGATGATATTCATGCTTTGCACTTGTATGCTTTGAGGTTACTTGAGAATGGTTCTCTTATGGTATTTATGACCAAGAGTCAGTTGTGCTTATATTGTTATGACTTATCTCCTATTATTATTAACTATGTCTTATGTTGACTTGTGTTCATGTGATGCTTATATCGGAGAGTTTGGCTATGACTATGATGAATCTATTATTATCTCTTGTGCTTATGTCTTATGTTGACTAACCATTTGAGATGCTCTTATGATGTTGTGCTAACTTTCATACTTGGTACATTTTGTACTAATGCATATTGTCTACATTATAATCAAATGTAGGGTTGACGAGATTGAGTTTCTTTGGAGGCTAGGTTTCTAGGAGGCAAGAAGAATTGAAGATTTGGTGAGTCCTCATAGCTTCGAGGACGAACCTATATTTCCCTTATGTCTTTTCTTTGTATTTTAGACTATGTATGGGGTGCATCCCAAGACTTTTATTCATGAGTTTTAAATAGATGGTTTGAGACAAAGGTTTAGTAAAGACTTCCGCTTGTTTATGAAAATGTTTTCGATTGTGTGGATCGAAAGAAAGTTTTAAATTTTCCCGTATTTTTAATCATCTTATGTTAAGCATGTGCTAAGGGCTTGTATGCGACCCCTTCGGGGTCAACTACGCCATGTTACGTCTAGGGGGTACCCCTGGGTCGTGACACATGTCTCCTATCACACTTACTACATCCCGGCAATAGAACCCCACTACTATCTCCTTGATGCTTAGGGTTAGACACCCTTTCTTGGTTGAACTTAAGAGTACTTGAGGGACCTTGCTCGGGGAACTTTTATCTATCCCTAGGGCGATCATGTCCATCGGACCTTCCATGGGAGGGGTTATCACCCTCTATTCTAGACCTCTTTTTCTCCCTTGACTCTTCCATTAAGTTTGATTCCTCAATTTGTTGAGCGTACACCATAAGTCGTGAGATATCCATATCATGATGGAGCATTGCTATACGACATTCTTTTTCTACCAAGTTGGGCACGTCCGTCAAAAACCTACTCATTTTATCCCTCGAATCTGTCACCATAGTTGGAGCATACTTGGACAATTGAGTAAACTTTAGGGCATACTCTTTTACACTCATACTTCCTTGACGAAGGTTAATGAACTCTTCCACCTTAGCTTCCCTCAACTCTCAGGGAAAGAACCTATCAAGAAACACTAATTTAAACAATTCCCACTCTATAGGACCCGCTCCTACCGGCTTACTATTCTTCCATTAATCATACCACACTTGAGCAACATCTTTCAATTGGTAAGCGGCTAACTCCACCTTATCTTCCGAAGTCACCCCTATAATAGCAAGTACCTTATAAACCTCATCTATAAACCCTTGAGGATCTTCCTCCACTTTGGAGCCATGAAATTTCGGGGGGTTCATTCTTGCAAAATCTCTCACTCTTACAGCCGCCGAATTCATATTAGGATTCACCAGAGCTACAAGCTCTCTATTGGCTTATGCCGTCATGGCTTGAGCCAACAGTTGAAAAGCCGACCTAATCTCCGCATTTGATATATTCTCATCCAAAGGATCAATCAGACCTTTAGGAGGAACTTCTTGCTCCACATTGTCTTCCTCATTCCTTCTAGCATTGGCCCTTGTAGTAGTCATATACTGAAAACCATCGGGCATGGATTAGGAGAAAGACCTAATAGAGTTAAACTCTATGGCAAGACTTAGAGAATGAAGAAGTGAAGTTTCCTAAACATCCAATAGCCTCTCATTCATAAATGTGGTGCGCTTCACACTTATGAACAAGACTCTACTAGGCGTGGTTTGAGAAATCCTAGAACCATTCTATAACCTTGTGCTCTGATTACCAAGTTAGTCACGACCCAAGGGTACACCCTAGATGTAACAAGGCGTACAAGACTCCGAGAAGTCTCATACAATCCCCTTAGCATATCATACCATAAGGTAAAAGAAAAGTGCAGAAATTTAAAACATTTTTATCAATACAATTGAAGTCTCAGAAGCGAAAGTCTTTAACATTGTCTCAAACCACCTAAGACATGAAAGTCTTAGAGACACAGCCCATACAAAAGTCTAAACATAAGAGAAAAACATAAAAGAAAGACATGGTGGTCAAGCCCTCGAATGCTATGAGGACTCACCAAAACTTTTCTTCTTGCTCTACTATGAACCTAGCCATGAGGATGGAAGTCAATATCGCCGGACCCTACATTTGATAAGAATGTAGGCAAAAGTATGTGTTACTACAAACATGTAATAAATATGATAACTAACATAACATCATAACATAAAAAGATAGTCATAAGCATAATCTCAAATATAGACATAATTTAAGAATTAGTCAACATAAGGCATAATCCATAAACATAGTAGATACAACATATTCATAAGCATAGTCCCTACTTAGATCTTCATAAAGTAAGAGAAACATTTCATAAGTACCCACAAAGCATACTTGTTGTAACGACCCTCAAAATAAAATAGGATAAAGTAGAGCCTCACATGGGTTTTATGCATTAATAACTTGTCAATATAATGAATAATAGCCTTTTAAGTCAGTTTTAAAGAGTTTGGAAGTCAAACGTCAAGGGACGACCAAGACATTTGGAAACTAGTCTTTTACGTGTTGGTGTGTTCTAGTATGTTGTTCATGTTTTTATGTGTTGTTTGGAGTCTAAAATCAGTGGAGGTGACCCTAGTGTCTTAATAAATGTTTTTAGGGTCAAAATGTTTGGATACGACTCCGATACGACGCCCCGGGGGCCACCCTAAGGGTCCCCGAGGAGGACCCCAACCTTGGCCAAGCAAGCTGCCAAGGCAGCTTGACATTGCTCATGGAGGGAGCATGTCCGCGTCGCCGACTAGCTCCACCATGGGCCAAAAGTTTGGTCTGCGTCGCGGACTTGCCGCGGACTCTTCAGCCTCGAAATTTAATTTCCAGAAACTTGTGGGAAAACCTCGGCGTCGCGGACTTGTTCCCCGATGAAATCTGCGAAAATAAAACTCAAGTTTGAATTATTTAAAAGGTCCAACAAAGTGAGGGGTACTATGGGGAATTATTATAAATGGTTATTCTACCTATTTTAGGGTATGTTAGGTGGGTCAAAACCCCAAAACTTAAAATTAGACCCCATTCTTCAAATTGACCCTTCCCTCTCCAAATAGATTCTCTCAAAAACTCCATTGAAAACCTTGATGAAGCTCAAGCTAAAAGATGGGTTTTCAACTAATTTCTTCTTCAATTTCATGGGTCTTCAATAATTAAGGTATGGTAACTCTTGATCCTTGAATAACCTCTCATTCAAGGAGTTCTATCAAAGATTTTTAAAAGTGATTCAAAGACCAAAATTACCAATTTTCAACCTAAACATGGGTTCCTTGTCAAACGATTTTCTAAATCATTCAATTGATGAACTAATGTGGAATTAATGTCTTTAAGACAATTTTCAAAGGAATTCTTAAAGAACCCATGATCCCTAAATTGTCAAAATTGCCCTATGATGTGGGTCTTTGTGAATATGATCTCTATTGGCGAAATTATGTTTAGATTAGATTTTATTGATGTTCCTTCTGATTATCTATACTTATTCATGTTGAAATGTTGGTATATTGATGAGTTGAAGATTATGGCCTTATGGGCAAAGTTATGGGTTGATTCCTTTGTTTATAGAATTGTACTTAGATTATGTTTATGTTTAGTGAATTACATTGTTTATTCATATTGCTACCTATGTCAATTGATTATGAATTGTTGAGGATTGATCCATGGTGATCATGGATTGGAGAATTGGTAAGTTGACCTAACTTCTAGTCTATAGTATGAGAATTGATGTTGTGTGGCTTGATCCACTTATGGTGGAGGTGTTCACTTCTTCTCTATCTATGCATGTTGAGATCATGTCCTTGAAGGCAATAGATGTGAAGTGAATTGATAATTATGATGTCTATGTTTAGGAAGTTATGCTATAACGGTTATGTATGAAATCCTCAATGCTAGCATGATGATTAAAGTATGTTGATGATAAGGAGTATAATGTGAATGATAATGTTAGGGATAAGGTGTGGTCTACATGATTGATTATATTAGGTACTATTGTGGAATGACCCCTACCTATATGACCCCTATATGAATGTTTGATCATATACATGTTAGGAGTACCTATTCAATGATGAGTGTGTACTTGTCTCCTATGATAAAGTGTGGGTGTGTAGTCTAGAATCCCTAAAGGCTTATTATGTGAATTGGTCATGATTTGGGAACATTGTGAATGTGTGGTGATCCCTTGAAGGGAAGTGCACTCAATATCAATGTTGTTGCTATTGTGTCACTATGAGGACCAATATGCATACACACACACTCTACATGTATAACTATGAATATGATGTGTTTTGGTGTCTATTGAAAGGTGAACTCTTAGATGCACCCTTCCATCTTATTATGCATGCAAAGTGTATGATTAGCAAGGTATGACTATGTGTTCTATAAGGTGTTTATGTGAAAGGCTTTCTCACATATGCACACACACACACATGAATGAATGAATAAGGTTTATGATAATCTAATGAAAGTGAATCACTTGAAAGGTTTCCTCAATTGTACTCTAAACTAGACTATGTTATGAATATGGTATGATTATGTGAAAGGTCATTCTCACATAATGTAGGTTCTATGAAGAAAGGTCATTCTCATCTTAGAAACCTTTGAGCTATATGATATGAGGGATTAAGTCCCTAAAGCCTATTTTATGAACTAATGTTAAATAAAGGCTTAAAGATGTTTAAAAAGGGAGTTGGAGCTTAGCACTGAGTGAACATGAAAAATGAGAGTGGGGGCTTCACGTTTAGCAAGTCCGGCTTCCCACAAGAGGATCTTCACGTTTAGCAAGTCCGGGTTCCCAACATAGATGTTGTCTCATGAGATGGAAACCTCCACGCTTACTAAGTCAAAGTTTTCTAGTAGCAATCTCCTTATTCCATAACTACGTGCCCCCGTAGGTATTAGCTTAGTGGATCCACTAGATAGCTATTATGTATGTAGGTCCTACTTTGGCAAGTAGTACTCTCTCATTTCGGTGTGGGAGTAGAACACCGGATTCCATGTAGCTCACATGGTCTATGTCGGTTATGGCAATGTCTCCCGAAAGTTAAGAAATGAACTAAGATAAGATTATGAACTCTAGTCATGATTTCTTGAAGATTTACTTAGTGTAGGTAGGACTATGGACCCTACTTATGCATTGCACAAGTGGACTCTAAGGGAGGTTATGATTAGGCTCTTTATGTAATGAAGACTATGGTTTATGTATGATAATATGAAAGCTTGTTAAGGTTTACTTTACTTATGTCAAGACATGAAGTATGTTTATGCATGTGAATTACACTTATGACTTCTTAATGGGTTTGCTTAGTATATGTGAGGGTATGGAACTCCATGTGTACATTGCACAAGTGAGCTTGTGAAGGGGTTGTGAGGGTGGTTTACCTATGATATGAACTAAATGGGTTATGACTAATGATGTAGTAAAGAAATGAGTCTTATATGATGTTATGAAGTATGTTGGGCATACGTCTAATGTTAAATGAAGATGTTATGACTTGTTGAATATGATGTGCCTAGTCTATGGTGGTTTCCTAGGAACACTTGGTGTGAGTATTATTATGAGATGCTACTTGCACATTGCACTAGTGTGACTTGGGGGTTGTCTTAGGTGATGGTTCCTATGTGAAGATTATGTCTTATGGTGTGCTTATGACTGTATGAATATATGTGGTTGGATTGATGAAGGATATATGTAAGTTCACATTTGGTAACTTTAAGGTGATGCATTGCATCAAGTATTCCCTAAGGGTTGCTGGAGGAAAGGAGTTAAGATAAAGAGGAAGGTAATGTATTATATGCATTGAATGAGCTAAAAATGTTATAAGTGGCTCTATGTGCTATTATGAATGGTTTCCATGTGTATGAATGTATGTGGTTTATATTGTGCCTAATGTACTAAATGTTCTTGAAGTTTCTCTAAAAAGGCATGATGCATGGTTTCCAACTAAATGTCCTTTTAAGAGCATTTTTTGCATCGTTATCATACTTAGTGCATTCTTGTACTAACACCATTTTTCTTCATCTTTTTACACCAAGTGTAGGTGATGGTGACTAAAGGGTCTTTCTAGAAGTGATGAGCTTGGCTTACTATTCCCAAGTTCGGGTGTGTCCTTAAAGATTCAAGGATCTTTATGTTAAAGAGTTTCCTTAAGTTTTATGTACTAGATAGTAGTTTCTTTTGTATTGTAAGGTATATGTCCCTCTTGTGTTGTAGTCATGTTTTAAGATGGCTACCTTGAGACGTAGTACTCCAATTTTTGTATTAAAGGTTTAATGAGGTGACTTTTATGTCTTGTGTTATATTATGAAAAAGTTTTAAATTTTCCGCTATTTTTCTATGATAAATGTTATGACGAATGCTAAAGGCTTGTATAAGACCTCCGAGAGGTCGAATACGCCGGTAACGACTAGGGGGTGCTCTCGGGTCGTTACACTTGTGCAATGCATAGATAAGACCCCATAATCTCACCCATGCTAAGTACCACTTTAGGTCATCATATATATTATCACCTCTTATTCTCATATTTAGCTCATCTTTAATTTCATGGACAAGGAGAATCACCTCTAGCCATACATTTCATGGAATGCCTTTCAAGCTACAATCCACACAATTCATAGTTCATAACATAATTCATATTAGGGAATCATAGGTATTCGCCTCCATGTTCATTTTAAGGAATCATAGGTATTCACCTCCATGTTCATTTTAAGGAACCATAGGTATTCGCTTCCATGTGCATTTTAAGGAATCATATGTATTCGCTTCTATGTCCTAATAGGGTGTAATATAGGTATTCGCCTCCACATCACCTAATAAGTATCATAGGTATTTGCCTGCATGTCCATCATAATAAGTTATAGGTATTCTCCTCCATAGCACTTTAAAGGCTAATGGGTATTCACCTTTTGCCTTGATTTAGAAATCATATATTAAGGGTAGTCACCTCACACTTCTCATTTCATGACATGGGTAATCACCTCATGTTTATCTATTTAGGATTAAGGGAAATCACCTCACATCCCTCTCATACAAAGGTCTTTGGGGAATCACCTCAAGCCTCGTCACATTTCATAGTCCTTGGACTTAGATTCATTTTAGGTGAGCAGGCCTTTCAACCTAGAATCCTTCTATGTGAG
Source organism: Solanum tuberosum (assembly GCF_000226075.1). NCBI lineage: Eukaryota > Viridiplantae > Streptophyta > Magnoliopsida > Solanales > Solanaceae > Solanum > Solanum tuberosum. The sequence continues at coordinate 1,531,240 of NW_006239042.1, forward strand.
AGAACCTTTCATATCATATCATATTCATGCATAAGTGCGTATATGAGAATAACTTTTCATAACAGAACAACTACATCATTAACACTCCACTCTCAAAGCCTCAATGTACATAATTAGTCATATTAGATTTATCCTCAAAGTATTAGGAACCAATATTCATAACAACAAGCCTTACTCTATAAGCTATACTTCTTACAATCATCACACATACCTAGATCACTAGTCATTCTAATCACATGCTTCATTCTTAAGTAATTCTAATCATATATCATCATAAAGGCTCAATCTCAAGCATTACTAGTCATGATCCATCATATATACTTTAGTCTAATTCAATTCATGTCTATATGATTTCATTCTCAAGCAATTACTACACATATCATCAACCCTAGAAGATCATCACTAAATCATCAATTTCACTTTTCAAGGCATAAACCCACATTACTTCAATTTCATCAACTAGACTAGGGTAAGGCATAGAAAACATGTAATTTATTCATAATAACATGATTCACTACTAATTCAATCATAAACAAGCAATATCCACTCAATTAGATCCATAATCAACATAACCCACAATATTGGAAGGAACCCTAACTTGAATTAGGGATTTCATCTTCACAATTGGGGAAAACTAGGGGACTCCATGGATGGAAGATGTCCATGGATGAATAAGCTATCATACCTTGATTACAATCCCCTCAAAGCTTGAAACAATGGGGACTTGGCTTGACCTAGCTTGATTCTCTTCTTTTTCTTCTTCACTACCTTGAGAGAGAATATTTGAGAGGGAATTGGGTTTCTTTTTGGTAAGTTGAGAGAATGACTTAATTGACTTAGTTTAGGGGTCTAAATTATTTATATAGGTGGTCTAAACTAGGGTAAAATGACACCACTTAATCCTTAATTAATTCCGGAAAGACCCCTTAGTCCCCAACTTAACCGCTTAAACCAACTCACTGCCCCAACCCACGAGGCCCCAACCACGGGGAATGGTTGGACCCACGGCCCGTCATGGTTGGCCGTGGTTTAGTTCTGGGGGTTGGCAAGGTAGGCTTGGGACCTACGACCCCATCCACGAGGCATGGGTCCTGCCCGTGGACACTGCCTTAGGCAGATTCAAGGAGGAGCTCACCCACGCTGCCCACCAACGGGGAGTGGTTCCATCCACGGGGTTTGGGTGGCCTCGTGGGTGGCACTTGGAACTCCCAACTCATGTTAAACTTCCCACTCAAGGCTATGGGGTATTACACTACTTGATGTGGCTTGTGAGACTTCCTATGACCTTTCTAAAGCTTGTGCTCTCATTACCAAGCTTGTCACGACCCATGGTATCCCCTAGGCGTAACATGGCGTATAAGACCCCGAGAGGCCCAATACAAGCCACTTAGAATTCATCATACAAGATAATAGAATATAAGAGATTTAAACGACAGTCTCAATCATAAAAAAAAATTATTGAGGAAAGCGGAAGTCTAAACATCGTCTCAAAACCATTTACTACATAAGACTGATCGGGGTGTAGCCCGTACATCAATTTTGAAAAGTGAAAGTAAAGAAAAAAAAAGTAAATCAAGCTCGGTCCTTAGGTAATGAGGACTCACCAATATTAAATCTTCTATATGAGATCCCTAGCCATAAAAGTACAAATATGTAAGGTCGGACCCTACATTTGGGGAAATGTAGGCAAGAGTATGTGTTAGTACAAAACATGTACCAAGTATGATATCCATGCATAAAACATTTGAAAACATGCCTAAAGAGATATCTTCATGTGATGCAAAGACCAAGATAAAACATGATATATGAAAGGGGTTTAGAGGGTATTAGTCATAAAACATGGTAAATGCAAATAAACGTCATCTTAAAGACATGTGACATACTTCTTGAAGTAACTTGATTCATTAATGTGGAAGAATTACCTAGAACCGACATGTAAGACCATGTGAGGTGCTAACATGGAATCTGATGTCTCCCACACCGAAAAGGGGTGTCCTATTTGCCAAGGTAAGACCATGAACTTTCTAGCTTACAGGAATCCACTAGGTAATGTCGATCTAGACAGTCCTATATTGGCACATAGTTTATGGGACATGGATAATCGCCACTTGTCCACTCAATGTTAAGCATAACTCCCATAGAATATCAATTATTTGTATTCATCTTTCTTTAAGGGACTTGGGTAATCGCCTCTTGTCCTTACATCTTGTGACATGGGTAATCACCTTTTGTACTTACATCATGTGAAATGGGTAATATCATCTTGTATTTCATTAGAGGTTCATGGGGAATCGCCCATTGACTCATACTTGGAATAGCTCCTTACTTTAATTCATTATAGGTGAGAAGACCTTTCAACCTTAGAATTCTTTATATGAGAAAAATGTCACGACCCGAGAGCACCCCCTAGTTGTAACACGGTGTACTCGACACCGAAGGGGTCTAATACAATCATCTTAGCTCATTCATTGCATAGACAAGAGAAATAGTGTGGAATTAAAACTTTTTATTCAAAACCATACTATTCAAAACATTCAAAAGTCTCATTTATAAAGTAGTGGAATACTAAGTCTCACATGGCCATCACAGACAAACTTTAACAAGATAGGGTCACGGCCCTTTACAATCGAGGTATAGACAAAAGTCTTAAAACATAAGAACTAGAAACAATAAAAGTCCTTGTCCTAAACATATGAGGACATACCAATAGAGGTCTTGAGAGAACTCTAATCCTAAGCTTCACTAGAGAATGCAATCACTTGCCGGAACCTACACTTGTAGTAAAAATAAGAAAATATGGGCTAGCACACAAAGATGTACTAAGTATGATGACCATGCAAAAACATGCTTTGAAAGGGACATTTTGTTGAAAGTCATGCTTTATGCCATTTTTGTAAAACTTCATAAACATTGATACAAGAGGCATAATATAAGTCACAACCAACATACAAAGTCACATAATTCACATTTGAGCAAAATCACATATAACCCTTTACCTTCACCTTGAGCCTCCACCTCAAGTAACCTTAAGCTATGCCTTGTGCAATGTATAGGTAGCGTCCCATACCACCATCCACACTAAGGCACCACCTTAAGGTCACCAAAAGTTAACTTACCATTCATCCTTTCAACCTTTACACAATAAAGCATTTAAGAGACACAAACATTACATGAATCACATTATCAAATTAAGACTAACATCTAAGACAACTCTAAGTCATACTTGTGCAATGTGCAAGTAGCATCCCATACTACTACTCACACTAACTACTTCTTTGAAGCCACCCTAGACAAGACACATTCATATACACTAAGTCATGACAAGAAAGTAGTCTCATTATACAATCCAAGTATAGCATGCATCTTCACATCTAAGCATTTAAGCCAACATTCTTAATTAGGTTCATTTAGGACACATTCATGCATTTAGAGGAATTTCATACATTTAGTCATTAAGACTTAGAGAACTCACTATAGCCCTTTCAAAGCCTACTCATGCAATGTATAGATAGCATCCCATACTACTACCTACATTTTGTAGTACCTATTAAGTAACTAGAGTGCACATCTCACATGAAGGGAATAAGTGTTTAACCGACATAGACTATGCAAGGTAGATATGGAATTCGATGTACTATCCCACATCGTAAGGGTTGATCTCCTTGCCGAAGGAAGAACGGTTCATAGCTTAGGTGGATCCATTAGCTAGGACCTATGTGGGCACATAGTTATGGGATATGAAAGTTGTTCATTGGATCCAACCTAATGTTGGGAGAACCTCCATCTAACTATGTCCTCTCAGTGCTTAGCCAAAATTCCCATAGCGTAGTTTTATTAACATTGGTGTACTAGAGAGGGCCACCAATATTAGGCCTACCGACCCAAAGTACTTTTCCCAAGAAGGGCCACCATCAATAGGCCTATCGTTTCAAGGTACTTTAAGGATAGCTTATTGATTTTCCTAGAGAGAGCCACCACTATTAGGTCTACCATCTCTAAGTCCATCATTTCACACAAAAAGGAGGCCACCACCATTAGGTCTACCGCTTCAAGGTTTAACACACACACAAGGAAAGGCCATTAACATTAAGTCTACCAACCCAAGGTATTACATTCACATTAGCACCTAGACTCCTCATGAAAGGCCACTAACATTAACTCTACCAATCCAAGGTTTAGCCTAGAATACTTCATTAGACATTTATAGAAAGACTACTAACATTAGGTCTACCAATTCTAGACATTCATTCATTCATTCATTCATATAGAGGCTACCAATATTAGGTCTACCAATTCTATATATCTCATTCATCATTATAGAACACTTCACAATCCATCATCTTCATTCATGAGTGTTAAGAGAGAACATACTATCAATCACAACACGTTCACATTCTATACAAGATCATCATTCCATCATTGAAATCACAGGTATATTATTTACATTATACATTCACAATTACAACATTATGATAATACTTCAATTCCTCACAGTATGCCTTCAAGTCCATGATCACAATGTACATAGTAAGCAAACACCTCCACCTTTCATGTGGATCAACAATTCAAGACAATTCTACTTTAATATGAAATTAGGTCAAACTTGCCCTTTCAAGGCTATGATCACAA
>NW_006239042.1:1535905-1545434 GCF_000226075.1 Solanum tuberosum
AATTCAAGCACAATTCTACTTTAACATGAAATTAGGTCAAACTTGCCCTTTCAAGGCTATGATCACAAATCCTCAATTAACCAACAATTCACCATAATTAGGCATAGATGATGATACACTTCAATAATCTAAATCAATCTAAGCATAAATCCACCATCATTCATTTATAATCAATAGACCCACTTCATAAGTCACAATTTAGAAATTGAGAGAAATCATGGGTTCATGGAGTAAAATCATCAATTAAACACCAATATAATCATTATTTATTATTTCAAAACGTTTGATGCAAGAACCCATGAGATTGAGTAAAACCTAGGGTTTTTCATGAACTTGAAAACCTTGAAACTTCTTTGAAATTGACTCTAGGCTGAAAACTAACCCTAGATGAAGGATCACCGTACCTTATACTTGAAAAATCCCACGAAATTGAATAAGAAACACCTTGAAATCCCCAACCCTAACTTGAACTTGACCTTGATCTCCAATGGAGTTTCTAGAGAGAACTTTTTCGGAGGGAAGGGTTTTGATTTGAGAGATGAAATCTAAATGAGTGTTTTAATGTTCTAATACTCTTAAAATATGTTAATACACCTAAAATAACCATCCATGAACTTAAAAAGACTTGGGGTGAATTTACCAATTCACCTCCACCAAGGCCGAACTAAAACCAGATTGCAGGTGCCAAACGACGGCTCCCCATCCACGAACCGTGGATGGGTTTACTCCTCGTACTGTCACCTCGTTGTTTGGTTCAGAGTCATGGCTTTGGGGGCCATGACCCACGAAGGCCATCCACGGGGTGTGGATGGACCTACGGAGCGTGGTCCCCTTCCGTGGTTCACCATATTTTGGGCAGCTTGGTGGTTTCAAGGGGTCTTGGGGGGTTAGACTTAGGGTCCTCCTCATGGACCCCTATGGTGGTCCAAGGAGAGTCGTACCTTGACGTTTAACCCCTAAGCCCTTCAACCTTGACTCGGGATAACATCGAACCACTTCAAAACTCAAGACAAACACAAACGCACACACGTTAGGCTTTAGTTTCACTAGTTCATTTTTAGGGTCGTTACATTATCCCCCACTTAGGAACATTCATCTTCGAATGACACTTTAAACACATCAAGGGGTAACCACTCAAGACTAGCAGCCCACAATCATGTATGCAACATCAATATAAATGCACACAAGTAGGAGTAAACATCAACTCCACATCAATAAGCTCAAAGCACAACAAGAAGGTAGGAACTACATCTACAACTCATTATTCATCAAAACTTCACATTCTTCATTTCGTTGGAGGAACTTCCTTCTCCAAATCAAATCATGCTCATCAACAACATCATTAAGCACATTTAAGCAATTTTCTCATAAAAGCTCATTATCTAACTTCTTCATAACAACACATTTAAGCATGCTCAACAAGTCATCTCATGAAATATTTAGGCAACTCATCATAGATGCATATTAGCATGAGGAACACAATTTGAAAATTCTTATTTTTCTCATTTGAACAAGAATTCAACTAGAACATGCACAACATAAGAAGACCATGAAAACTCAATATCACACATGACTCCAAAACATGAAACAAGCTACAAGGAACTCTTAAGCTTGAATACGAATAGAAGGAAAAGAGATAAAGATATCAACACTCCCAACAACCTTACTACTCAACATACCATCCCCCACTTAGGAGAAAACCCAACTAAGGCTATCATGAAACAACACAAGGATCTCATCACCACAAAAAGGAACTATAACTTACCGGTACCTTCATCCAGATTAGCTCATTTGCCCTCTTTGGCTTGAAGTGCATAGAAACGGTTCTTCTTTGGAGCATCAAGATTTGGGCCATTAAGAGAAGCTTGTTTTGCCTCCCTTCCTATAGCCGTAAGAGTAGGACAATCTTTCACTTGGTGATCATTCTTTCCACAACCATAGCACCCACTAGTACCGGCTAGGCACTTCCCATGATGCTTCTTTCCACAATTGTGACAAGCAGGTTTAGAAAATGGAGGTCCACCACCTCTCTCTTGGTTAGCCTTAGGAGCACTTGAAGAATCTTGATTTAGAGCTCTTTTCTTGAACCTAGGTTGACCTTGCTCATCGAATCTACCCCTCCTCAAATCCACATTCACCCTCTTTAGTTTGGACTCCTCAATAGATTGAGCATACACCACAAGTCTAGAGATATTCATATCATCATGGAGCATCGCCGTATGGCACTCTTCCTTAACTAGGTCGAATACACCGGTAATAAACCTACTCATCTCATCTCTAGGGTTAGACACCAAGGTTGGAGCATACTTAGACAATAGGGTAAACTTCAAGGAATACTCCTCCACACTCATATTACCTTGCCTAAGGTTTATAAACTCCTCCACCTTTACCTCCCTTTTCTCACGGGGAAAGTACTTACTAAGGAAAGCTCCCTTAAACTCCTCTCATTCTATAGGACCCACTTCAATCGGCCTATTGGCTTTCCATTGAGTGAACCACACTTGGGCCACATCTTTCAATTGGTAGGAAGCCAACTCCGCCTTCTCCCTAGAAGATACTCCCATAGCATTGACTATCTTAAAAACTTCATCCAAGAATTCTTGGGGATCTTCTCCCACTCTAGAGCCAAGAAAATAGGAGGATTCATCCTCACAAAGTCTCTCATTCTTGAGGCTACGGTACTCTCATTAGCATTTACCCTAGGCCCCATATCTCTAATCACTTGAGCCGTCATGGCTCAGGCTAGGGTTAGAAAAGCCGTCCTAATCTCTTCATTGGTTATGTCCGGGGGAACCACCGAAACTTCATTCTCTTGATTGCCTAGAGGAACTTGGTCACCTTGAAGACCTTAATCGCCTTGGGGAGGAACTCCCTCATTAACAATCTCCTCTTCCACTCTCCTAAGGTTAGTCCTTGTATTCATTTCCTATAAACACAAGAGAAGCATTAGGAAAAGGATACGTATAGAGCTAAAATCTAAGGCACGACTTCAAGAATATGAAATAAGTGTAACTTTCTAACGTCCTATAGCCTCTCACTCATAGATATGTCGCGACTCACACCGATGGACAAGACTCTACTAGACGTGGCTTGTGAGACATTGATCCTAGAAACCATTTCTAAAATTTTATGCTTTGATACCAAGTTTGTCACGACCCGAGAGCACCCCTTAGTCGTAACACGGCATACTCGACCCCGAAGAGGTCTAATACAAGACTCTTAGCTCATTCATTGCATAGACAAGAGAAATAGTGCGGAATTAAAACTTTTTATTCAAAACCATACTATTTAAAACATTCAAAAGTCTCATTTATAAAGTAGTGGAATACTAAGTCTCACATGGCTATCTTAGACAAACTTTAACAAGATAGGGTCACAGCCCTTTACAATCGAGGTATAGACAAAAGTCTTAAAACATAAGAACCAGAAACAATAAAAGTCCTTGTCCTCGACATAAAAGGACATACCAAAAGACGTCTTGACAGAACTCTAATCCCAAGCTTCACTAGAGAATGCAATCACTTGCCGGAACCTACACCTGTAGTAAAAATCAAAAAATATGGGTTAGAACACAAAGATGTACTAAGTATGATGACCATGCAAAAACATGCTTTAAAAGGGACATTTTGTTGAAAGTCATGCTTTATGCCATTTTTGTAAAACTTCATGAACATTGATACAAAAGGCATAATATAAGTCACAACCAACATACAAAGTCACATAATTCACATTTGAGCAAAATCACATATAACATTTTACCTTCACCTTGAGCCTCCACCTCAAGTAACCCTCAAGCTATGCTCTGTGCAATGTATGGGTAGCATCCCATACCACCACCCACACTAAGGTACCACCTTAAGATCACCAAAAGTGAACTTACCATTCATCCTTTCCACCTTTACACAATAAAGCATTTAAGAGACACAAACACTACATGAATCACATCATCACATTAAGACCAACATCTAAGACAACTCTAAGTCATACTTGTGCAATATGCAAGTAGCATCCCATACTACTACTCACACAAAGTAGTTCTTTGAAGCCACACTAAACAAGGCACATATGTATACAATAAGTCATGACAAGAAAGTAGTCTCATTATATAATCCAAGTATAGCATGCATCTTCACATCTAAGCATTTAAGCCAACATTCTTCATTAGGTTCATTTCGGACACATTCATGCATTTAGAGGACTTTCACACATTTAGTCATTAAGACTTAGAGACTCACCATAGCCCTTTCAAAGCCTACTCATGCAATGTATAGATAGCATCACATACTACTACCTACACTTTGTAGTACCTATCAACTAACTAGAGTTCGCATCTCACATGATGGGAATAAGTCTTTAATCGACATAGACCATTCAAGCTAGACATGGAATCTGATGTACTATCCCACATTGTAAGGGTTGATCTCCTTGCCGAAGGAAGACCCGTTCATCTAGCTTAGGTGGATCCATTAGATAGGAACTATGTGGGCACATAGTTATGGGATATGAAAGATGTTCATTGAGATCCGACCTAACGTTAGGAGAACCTCCATATAACCATATCCTCTCGATGCTTAACCTACATTCGCATAGAGTAGTTTCATTAACATTAGTGTACTAGAGAGGGCCACCAACATTAGGCCTACCGACCCAAAGTACTTTTCCCAATAAGGGCCACCGCCAATAGGCCTACCGTTTCAAGGTACTTTAAGGATAGCTCATTGACTTTCCTAGAGAGAGCCACCACCATTAGGTCTACCATATCTAAGTCCATCATTTCACACAAGAAAGAGGCCACCACCATTAGGTCTACCGCTTCAAGGTTTAACACACACACAAGGAAAGGACATTAACATTAAGTCTACCAACCCAAGGTATTACATTCACATTAGCACCTAGACTCCTCATGAAAGGCCACTAACATTAACTCTACCAATCCAAGGTTAGCCTAGAATACTTCATTAGACATTTATAGAAAGGCTACCAATATTAGGTCTACCAATTCTAGACATTCATGCATTCATTCATTCATTCATATAGAGGCTACCAACATTAGGTTTGCCAATTCTATTTATCACATTCATCATTATAGAACAGTTTACATTCCATCATCTTCATTCATGAGTGTTAAGAAAGAATATACTATCAATCAACAACACAACAACACTCTATACAAGATCATCATTATATCATTGAAATCACATGTAAATACTTCACATTATACATTTACATATACAATATCATGATAATACTTCAATTCATCAAACTATTCCTTCAAGGCCATGATCACAATTTACATAGTAAGTAAATACCTCCACCTTTTCAAGTGGATCAACAATTCAAGCATAATTCTACTTTAACATGAAATTAGGTCAAACTTGCCCTTTCAAGGCTATGATCACAAATCCTCAATTAACCAACAATTCACCATAATTAGGCATAGATGATGGTACAATTCAATAATCTAAATCAATCTAAGCATAAATCCACCATCATTCATTCATAATCAATAGACCCACTTCATAAGTCACAATTTAGAAATTGAGAGAAATCATGGGTTCATGGAGTGAAATCTTCTTAAATCATCAATTAAACATCAATATAATCATTATTTATTATTTGAAAATGTTTGATGCAAGAACCCATGAGATTGAGTAAAACTTAGGGTTTTTCATGAACTTGAAAACCTTGAAACTTCTTTGAAATTGACTCTAGGGTGAAAACTAACGCTAGATGAAGGATCATCATACCCTATACTTGAAGAATCCCACGAAGTTGAATAAGAAACACCATGAAATACCCAACCCTAACTTGAACTTGACCTTGATCTCCAATGGAGTTTCTAGAGAGAACTTTTTCGGAGGGAAGGGTTTTTGATTTGAGAGATGAAATCTAAATGAGTGTTTTAATGTTCTAATACTCTTAAAATATGTTAATACACCTAAAATAACCATCCATGCACTTAGAAAGACTTGGGGAGAATTTACCAATTCACCCCCACCAAGGCTGAACTAAAACCATATTGCAGGTGCCAAACGACGGCTCCCCATCCACGGACTGTGGATAGTTAAATCCCCGTACTGTCACCTCGTCGTTTGGTTCAGAGACATGGCTTTGGGGGCCATGACCCACGGAGGCCATCTACGGGGTGTGGATGGACCTACGGGGAGTGGTCCCCTTCCGTGTTTCACCATTTTTTGGGCAGCTTGGTGGTTTCAAGAGGTCTTGGGGGGTCAGACTTAGGGTCCTCCTCAAGGACCCCTAGGGTGGTCCAAGGGGAGTCATACCTTGACGTTTAACCCCTAAACCCTTCAACCTTGACTTGGGACAATATCAAACCACTTCAAAACTCAAGACAAACACAAACGCACACACGTTAGGCTCTAGTTTCACTAGTTTGTTTTTAGTGTCGTTACAAAAACCTTTCACATTCATGCATGAAGTATTTATGTGAGAAACCCTTTCAAAACAATTGACCACAATAACAACATATATGCTTTTACTCTTAAAGCTATCTACATCATATCTCATAAGTTTCATAAGAATGTGCATAATTCCATAATTCACCTTTCACAGTTCAAAACTCACTTTCAATCATCAATATCTATAAAACATGGTTTAAACATGGGTTCATGGGAAATCATCTTAAAATAATGTAATTATATCAATTCATGCATAATAATTCATAAACCAATCAAATAAATCAATATTTAAAAGAACCCATGATATGGAAGAAAACCCTAACTCAATTGGGGAATTCTAACTTTGTAAATTGGAGAATTTGAGAACTCCATGGCGGAAAGGGCTCTAGGGATGAAAACTATCATACCTTAATGCCAAAAGCTTGCCTTCAATGGTGGAATTGGAGGCTTGACTTGAAACCCTAGGTTGATCCCTTCTTCTTCAAGCTTTCTAGAGAGAGAAATATCTTGGGAGAGGAAGCTTGTTCTTCTTTTAGGAAATTGAAAGAATGATTTCAATTGGGGAAATTTGGGGTTAAAAACACTTATATAGGACTTTTAGGTAAGGGTAAAATGACATAGTGTTGGAATAGAATAATTAGGAAAATACTGAAAAGCCCCTAACTTAAAGCTGACTCAACCCCCAAATGGTGCCCTTCACGAGCCGTCAAGGACTTCATGGGCCGTTGTGGCAGTCGTGGTCCTTGAGCAGTGGCCTGGGGAGAGGTCTATTGTTGCCTTGCTCCTTCATGGCCACCCTGACGAGCCGTTTGTCTCTTCACGAGTTGTTTGGCTCTTCACGACCCGTCTAAGGGCTCATGAGAGGAGGCCAACTTTTGGGTTGGTTCTGCCTCCCCCACACGGGCGTCATAACGACCCGTCCACCTCCACACTGGTCATTAAGGTCCTCGTGTGAGTGAGCCTTGCTTATCCTGCCTTGGGGAACTTGCCACAGGCCACCACACGGCCTGTCTAGGGCTCCACGGAGAGTCCATGATTCAGGTGTTGGCTTGTGAGTTCTTCCCCATTACCCCATTTTAGCCTTTTATCTAATCCGAGGTGTTACACAGAGGTATACTTAACAAAGAAATATACATGCTAAAATTAAAAAAGAACTCGTTGACACAGTTACAGAAGGATAGAAGGAGAATGTTGTTCTTACTTTTTCTTTTGTATGTGTAATAATGGAGAAATAATATAAAGATGATATAGAGAGAAGTGTTGATGATGTAGTTGCAGAGAGAGATAATGATGTTACTTAGTGGATGATATGCAATGTAAATTAAAGCCACATGTGATGTAATCTTGATTGACTAATTTGCCCTTTTTATAGAAATGGAAAAGGCACACATGGTTGCTGCTATGGAGGACCTGTATATGCTTTAGATTAAAATGTGAAAATTGCCGTCAATGCAATTTCTAATTACATGTAAGCAACCGTGTTGAAATAGATTTTTTTTCTACTAAAGTAGTAAAGTAAATAAAGTAAAAATAAATTAACAGTCAATTTGATAATCAATAAATTAATAACCTATATCCTAATTTTTCTTTAATGATGTAGTATATCTAAATGATAAATCAAGTCAATATCTAAGGCGGATATTAATTGCGAAAACAATGAATCCTATGGTAGGATTCCTACCACTTAAATTTATTCATTTGGTGACCTTGATAATTAATGTTCATTGTTGCTTAATGAACGAATAAAAGGAGCTAAACATTGCAAATTAACAGAAAATGTTTGGAAGACTAAAATTGCATCATTTTTACAAAGAAGAAGGATCATTAGTGCTTTATGTGAAAGGATGAGGATCATTTTGAGTGTAAGACAAAGATTAGGAACAATTTTGGTCCTTTTCTTATTTACATGTCTACAAATTGATAATCGATAAATCAAATCAATAAACTTTAATATCGAATAGGTCGAATCAAACCGACCAATACGGAAGCTTAAATATCCCAATTCTTTTGTGTCATCTATACATTGGAATGAGGGATGGGCATGGTATGCTACGGTACGGTACAGTATTTGAAAAAAATTTATACCATAATTTCGATATTCGATTTTTTAAAATATTATACCATTACCATACCAATTTAATTAGGTATGGTTCTATATATTGAAGTTTAGGTTCGATATTCTACGGAATGGGAAATCGGTAACCATAGTTTGTTCAACTTCGACTAATATATACTTGTAAAATAGAGTATTATGACTTCGACAATTAAAAATTGTGTCAATTGTATCATTCTAACACATTACACATATAGAAATATATATTCAAAATAAAGTACAAACAAGTTCTTTTGTTAATCAATTAAATTTCGAGAGAAATATTGAAAACACCTTTAAACTATGTGTGAATTATAAGTTTCATCCTCAAACTATTGACAGCTATAAAAACACATTTTTACTTGACTAACTGAACTTAAATACACCCCCGGTCTTACAACATTAGTGAAATACACCACTAAATTCTCACCAAGTTTAGGGTTGTTTTCAACACTTTTCTCGGTTTTTTATTAAGAGTTACATGTCACACAAGAGTTTGAGACCACTTGTTATGTCTTATGGCAAATCGGGGGTGATTGAGGGTGTATCTAAATTTATTTAGTCGAGTAGAGGGATGTTTTTAAGGTTGTCAATAGTTCAGGGATAAAACTAATAATTTGCGTCAAGTTTTGGGGTGTTTTCAATACTTCTCTCTTAAGGGTGTGTTTGGTATGAAGGAAAACATGTTTGGTTGGGTTAAATGTTTTGAAAAATGTTTTCCAAATTAACTCATTTTCCTCAAATTTAAGGAAACTGACTTCCCGTCAAAACTTAAGGAAAACATTTTTCAAAACTCTCTTCCAACTTCAAATTACAATTATTTTTTTGTTGAAAAAATCAATTTATTTTGTCCCTGCCCTCAAACCAGCCCCCTTCCCCCAACCACCCCAAAAAAAAAAAAAACTTGTTTTTAAATTCAATTTTTTTACCCCACCCTCACCCCTACCACCACCCCCTCCCAAAAAAATATTTAAAGTTGTTTTTAAAAGATATTTCTAATTTCAATTTTTTATTTTTT
>NW_006239042.1:1545887-1553387 GCF_000226075.1 Solanum tuberosum
CCACCCCCTACCACCCCCCACCCCACCCCCCAAAAAAAATTATTTAAGTTTGTTTTTAAAAAATGTTTTCAATTTCAAAAATTATTTTCTACTCTAGTAAAACTAAAATATATTTTTCAAAAACATTTTTCATTCATAAATCAAACACTAAAAATCTTTTCCGAAAAATATTTTCTAGTCACCAACCAAACATGAGAAAATAAGTCAAAAATCAACTTGTTTTCCAGGAAAACATTTTCCTTCATACCAAACACACCCTAAATTTCAAATACATTTCAATCAAAAATAGAGTAGTCAAAGTTTCAACTTCTAAATATTTAGTTTATACTAATACTAAGTTGCATATTTGTTAGTATTTTAATAATAATAATAATAATAATATATATATATGTGTGTGTGTGTTATTTATGTAACTATATACTCCGGTGTGGTATTCGATATTCCCAGTGTTTTGGACGGCGAAAGGCGATAAAAGGCAACAAGGGTTTGCCTTGCCACAAGGCGAGGCGAGCGGCGAGGCACTCGCCTTTTTGAAGTGCGGCCCAATTAATACCAAAATTAAAATATTTAATTGCATATATAAATAATCAAAATCTCAATAGCAATAACATATAAGAAAATATTTCAATTCAAATAGATAGTACAAACTTAGAACTAGAATGAGAAAAAAACAGAACAAAAGTCAAAACAGTGAGGAAAAAAACAAAGGTAGAAGTGACTTTGAAGAAGAAGGAAAAAGAAACAAAGGAAGAAGAAATACGTATTGGTTGGACTTTGGAGTCGTCGAAAAAGTCTAGCTAGTCGTCTGAGGAGTCTAGTCAAAAATCCTAAAATTACCTTTTAACTTTTAAAACCCTAAATTGATTGTCTCTTTTAAAGAAAATACAAAATGCGACACCTTTCTCACCTCTTGCCTCTCGCCTTTGCCGTCATGGCGTCACCTTTTGACGATCGTCTCACCACAAAGCTAAAAGGCGATGAAGGGTCACTTCGCCTCGCCTCTCGCGAAGAGGCGATCACCTTTCACAACACTGGGTATTCCATATGATATCGTGCTAAATACCAAAAAAATTAAAACGTATACCAAATACATAATCACGGTATTAAAAATTTCAGTATGGTATAGTAATTCGGTATATACCATACCATGCCCACCCCTAATTTGGAACACAACATAATCACCTTTATAGAGAGAACACATATGGATAAATCCTTGTAATTGTACATTCCTTTTTTCTCCTTAATTTTAAAATAAAATAAGGTTAGACTGACATACATAGGTGTTTGGCTTGGAATATTTGCCAAAAAGCTATTCAAATGCAGCTAATTTTTTAAGCGGACTCCAGCAATTAACAGAGAAGTCCAGAAATTTCAAAGTACGGAGGTCAAATTATTACAACACCTTTTACTAACAATATATAGATAGACTTGTGTACAGATACATCATTAGCAAGTAGCCAGACTTGCGAACAATTTCTGAAACTTGTGTACAGATACATTTCACTAGCATGAAGTTTTCAACAAAGAACTTTTCTGAGACTTGTGTACAGATAGACAAAAGATAAATATTCACCCTTTTCCCTTTTAGTAATGCAAATTATGCTGCAATATGTTCCTCTTTCAGCTGCCTACACACTGGTATTTCATTGGTATGAAGAGCAACTTTTTCGAGAAGTGAAGGCCTACAAGTTGCAATCTCTTGCTCGTTCAGCTGACGACTACTATTTTGGGCTGTGCTATGGCTTCTGTTTCTAGCAATGGGAATATCATGATTGTGCTTGCCCTCATACGTTGTTATGACAGCTTTTGGATCTGCTGAAGCTCTCTCAACATGTTTGCGAACATTGCATCCAGGGTATGTGCAACGATAATAACTCCTGCAAATCCAACTCTGACTGCATTATAGATGTTCATAACAACTTGAGAGTAGGAATTAAAGGTACTGAGTACCCACAAAGTAAAAACACACAAATTTTAATCACATAGAACAGTTAACATGAAAACCACACTCCAAAAGATTTAAGAACTAGCCGCTGAACAAGACATCATGACAAGGTATAGTACTTATTCTCAAGTCCTAAGGTCTTATGGTGCTAGTTTTGATCAGATGCACATGACAACATTTTTGTCATAAGCTTTAGTAACAAAACTGAAGCATACAACCACTTCCAGTTTCATCCTGAAATTCTCAATTCAATCGATGTCTCTTGCCGGAGTAAAGCTACATCAACACGTGTAGCTACGGGTCCTCATGGTTCATGGAATAACAAGGAAAACAAAAATATACAATATTTTAGTATTTTTCCCTGTTATTTCCCTAATTCTTTTGTTTTAAAAACTACAAGTGGTATCTAGAGCCATTTTCTTGAGGGGCTTATGAGTGAGAGATGCATTTTCAAAATAGTTTTTTCCAAATAGCTCCTCCTGTCTTTGAGGGTGAAATTATCAACTTTGGGTAGTAAGAATGAAGACTTATATTGAGGGTTGAGATCTTTGGGAGGCCATATATAGGATTAAGATATTATTCCGCTGCCCAATAATCCCACGATGGTCCAGATCAAAAGCCAAAAGGAAAAGAAAATTAGAAAACCAAAGGTGAAAGCAACTTTGTTTGTTGGGTGTCTACAACAATTTCCACGAAATTTATGGCTCTCAAATCAGCAAAAGAAATTTGGGAATATGTGAAAAGAGTACACATGAGATGAAAGAAAACGAGGTATGAACATGTTGAATTTAATAAGGGCATTTGAATTGCAAATGATGAAGAAATCTCAAAACCCATCAAAGATTACTCAGACCGACTTGTTGTCATTGTTAACAAGATGAGATTGCTTGACACTAAATTTAAAGATTCAAGAATTGCTGAAAAAATTCTTGTTACAGTGCCTGAATGATATGAAGTGTCGATAACTACCAGGAAAACTCAAAAGATTTGTCCAAGATACCCTTGGCTATATTGCTAGATACATTACAGGCACAAGAGCAAAGGAAGCTTATGAGGCAAGATGGTATGGTTAAAGAAGCCTTGGCAGTCAACCACAAAACTCAAAGCAAAAGTAATAATTCAAGGAAAAATTACCCACCTTGTCAACATTGTGGAAAAAAAAGTCATCCTCCATTTAAATGTTGGAAGATGCCAGATGCACAATGCAAGATATGCAATCAGCTTGCTCATGAAGCTGTGATTTGCAAAAGCATATCTCAAAAAAAAACATGAAGTAGATGCCCAAGTCACCAATGAAAAAGAAGACCACTTACTTGTGACAACATATTTTTCAACTAAGAAATCTTTATTTTTGAATGATTGACAGTGGTGGTACAAAGCACATGACAACGTCAAAAATCTTTTTAAAGAATTCATGTCTACTGAAAATAAGAAAGTCAGAATCAGGAATGGTGGCTATATCCCTACAAATGGCAAAGGGATTCTTGCAATCAAAGCACGTTCAGGTACAAAAACAACTTCAAATGTTCTTTGCCTGATATTGATTAAAATTTGTTGAGTATTGGTCAGCTAATAGATAAAGGATTTGAATTGTCATTTGATGACAAGTATTGTCGAATGTTTGATGTCACTAAGCAGAAGTTGAGATGAGAGGTAAAAACTTCTTATTTCGTCTAGCAGAAAATGAATACAAGTCTTGCAACACCAAAGATGAATTGGTAGATTTATTCAGAGGTCAATTCAAGCCGAGACCACAATCTACAGTTCCAAATCCAAGGAGCGTTGAAAATATGTCTCAGGACATTGCAGAATTAAATAGATTCAATTTACAGTAGCTAACTTTTAGGATTTTAAATTATATTTATTAGAGTCCTTTGTGGCTTGAATTTTCACCCGGCTTGAATTTAGGAGTTAGTTTACGTTATTTGAATTTGAAGATAAGTTAGCAGCATATTTTTCTATGCTTTAGTTAGAAACTAAAGCTATAAATGTATGTCTCTGAGTTATTAATTCTGGTATTTTTCTCACAATATTTCCCTAGTTCTTTTGTTTAAAAAACCAACATGGCCTAAAAGCACTTGGGCGCTCTACGTACGATGTAGACTCCATCAGATACATATCGACCTACTTTCCTTTCTTTTTGCTTTTTGTCTAATTAAGGTCACAAAGGTTTAGGATGCCTCTCTTGATGCCAACTCGTTTCATTGAGAGGAAAGTTTTCTAGAGCAACTTGGGACAAACAAAATATTAAAAGTGAAATCGGCAAAAGAAAAGAGAAGCTAATGTGGGACGCTCCTCTTATGTCATCTATCATCCAAGCGTCAGACAATGAGCACTGAAGCGTGAAGAACCAGGTAATTTTTAGGAGACGGGGATCCAATGCAAACCTTGTCTTTTTATATCTCTTTTCTTGTTAAGGTCTAAAGCCGAACTTTACGAGGCTGAAAATATTTTGCTCAAATGTAATGAAAGATGACATGTAAATAAGACCAAATTAAAATCCTAGAATTCAATAAAGGTGTTCTTCGACTTCTTTTATCAGTAAAAGCTGTTCCTATGACTTATTAAAATAATACATTCTTTTCCTACTCAATCTATTTTTTTATTGTGATTGAAGAAGAAGAGACTTCTTACGGGTTAAACCTGCAGGAACAGCACAAAACAACATCACTCAATGCAAAATCACAAGGAACTAGCAAGAATTTTAGAGCAAGAAGATTTTAAAAGGACAAAAAGCAGGATACATTTAAACACCACTGCTTTAGTCAATTAAACAGTAGACCAAGCCAGCTGCAAACAGCAGAGCGACTAACACTTTCTAAAGGTCACAGCTAAAATACATAGAATAAGTAGAATTACCTCGGATGATGATTCCCTTTCACCACTTTCTGCCCATATTTACGCCACTTGAACCCGTCATCCAAAATGTCTACTTCACTCCTTGTCTGCACAACAATCTTGGATTCTGATTCTGCTTTATGTGATGATGAAAGAATAGGAGTCTCAACTGTTGTCTTCCTGCATCATGGTAACTTGGATCAGATACATATTTGTTACTCTCCCTCAAAACAGAGATTTCTTAACTCAGGGGAAGAATCCTGAAAGAACTTACATTCTCTTCACATTTGGTTCATCATCATGTTCCTTGCCTGCTGCTGTTGCAGCGTCCTCAATTTCCTCACATTCATTCGAAACAGGACGTTCACACGCCATTTCAGTAGACACCTGTTCAGAATGAGCAACAAGAGCCCCATTTAAGCCGTTGATTTCTATCTCAGTATGTGTTCCAATTTCAGGGTTAATGTTGGAGCAGTCAGAACCATCCTGAGCACAACTGTCTCTTCTGCGTTTGTTAGGTTGAGGAAGTTCATGGTTGTGATGGCCTTTATACGTTATCTCAGTTATGTAACCATCAATGGATCGCTCAACCTTCTTCTTGACAGGACATTTGACATGTGTGCATTTATAGTAGCTGCGAGGGCATTCACTTGCTTTAACCATCTTCTGGCCATACTTCCTCCAATTGTAACCATCAGAAGCTGGTCTATCGACTGAATTAAAGGATGGCTTGTCCTCAGATTGAGAAAGCTGTGGCAGTTCAAATTTCTTAATCTTCTGGTCTGACGACATAGTATCTAATTGAGGTTGTAAAGAAGATTCCTCTGGGTCAGATGCCCCTAATACCTGTGCTGATGTACTTTGCGAGGAGAAATGGCATTCAGCTTGAGTTTGTAAGTAAGACTGGGATAACGCTGCCTGTGCTGTAACATGTGCTAGGGCCTGCTGGTGTGACATTCCAAAAGGACTCTACAAGGAACGATGTAATGAGTTTATATATAAATAACAAGATGCCGCTAAAATTGATAACATTGTTTAACCATTATTGTTAAAAAGAATGCATCTTGGGTCTAGTTCAATCCAAAAGCTACATCATGAGGTGAGAATTTCCCAAAACCATACAAGGAGATGACGACTCATTTTGTCAACCAATATGGGACAGTTAACACCCCCCTCTCTGCCCAAGAATAGACATTTGATGTGTGGACAATATAACATGGGGGTCAAAATTAGGCAACCAAGGACAAGGATGAGCCTGACTCTAATACCATCTTAAGAAAATGGATCTTGGACCTAACTCAACGACAAAAACTAGTTCATAAAGTGAGAATTATCCAAGATCATATAAGGAAACACCAATCCATTTCCTCAAGCAACATGGGAAACTTAACAATCTTAAACGGTCATGAATTCATCATCATTGATAAATACGTGTTATTTAACCTTCTAGTGATGGGTGCGGGCACTATACCGACCAAACTATACATTACTGGAAATGTTTTTAAAAATATATAGTACTAAGTTAGCACCTCATCACCTATTGTCATGAAAGAGTAGTAGCAACAGTGGTACTCCGCACCCATAGACCAAAAAGCTCAATCAGTCCCTTAGACAAATTCTTCCTCATCTATGTAAGAGTCATACCCAACAATGAAAAAAACCTGCTAGGAATCCAAATATGTTTTTCCTGTTCGGGTACATACTATATTTAATCCTGCAAAAAGTGGTTCTGTTGTACTAAAGGCTGAGTGAGCGAACCAAAACAGTATAACACTAGAGCTTTGAGTAAGAAGTAGGAGCACTTGTCCAGTAGAAGATAGGTGAATTAAAGAAGTTAGAAAATGAGTAATTTCAAAAACCCCCAAATCATACTTTTTATAGAAACATAACATAAGTCTTTAACTATGATTACCTTATGGAAAATGAACAATTACCTGAAGTGGGGAAAGAAATCCAGGTGAATTAAGCAATCCAGAAGGACTAAAAGCGGTTGGAATCGTGAAGAAAGGAGATTGAGCCACCATTAGATTCATGGGTCGGTTCTGCTTATACCCTAAATTCCCTTGTTTACAATTCTCTTCTTCTCCAGATGAATTTTCAGGCAAAAGGGTAGGCGGTTTTGCTAGTGGAGAAGCCATAGCTCCAGCAAGAAGCTGGGAGAAAGATGGGTACTCAGATTCAGAGAAGAAACTGGAGACAAGGGTCATTGGACCTGGACTAAAATAGGGTATATTTCCAACACCAAAAAATGATTCAAAAGGGGCTTTAGGTGGGATTGTTAGTGTTGAAAGTGAAGATACCGAAACTGATGGAGCTTTGAATTTTTCCCCCATTTTTTATTAAAGGGTTTGCCCAGAAAAAGATACTTGATACTTCTTGCTTATCAGTTGTTAAAAAGATGATGAACTTTTTTGTCTTTTGAAGAGAAAAGACAGAAGATCAAACACTTTGGTGTTCATGAGTTTGAAGAATGGATATTGGTTTCTTCTTGTTTTGCTTTTTGGTGTCTGGGAATGTAGAGTTGGTGGAGCAATGAATGATTTGTTTTATTGAAATTTAATTATTGCTTACAGCTTTTCTTTATCTGGCACTCATGTTTTTGTTGTTTTTTTTTTTTTTCCATAGCAGTGATGTTTTTGTTGTTAGCATATCTGGATTAGGACGGTTCATGGTTATGATTAAAAAAATTTAAATCGAATTGTAATTTGAACTAAATT
>NW_006239042.1:1555887-1563593 GCF_000226075.1 Solanum tuberosum
TTGTTCATGTAATGATAACTCTAGTGTTGCTTAATTGAACCGACAATAGTTTTTCTGTAGATTGTTCATGTGCTAGGTATTTGTGTCTATCAACGTAAGTCCTCAAAAAGATTACTATTACTTTCAAACTGAATAAACCATAAAAACTGAACCAAATCGACGATTATTTTTTCATTTGGTTTGGTTTTAGAAATTTAAAAGATTGATTAGATTGGTTTGGTTTTGGTTTTAATCAATAACTGATCCAAACCGAACACGAACACCCCTATCTGGCACAGATGTCTGGTTCTATTCGGTTTTATGTAATATTGATTCAATTTATTGATTTTAAAATTTTACGTATACTAAATCAATAAGATACTTTTTATTGATTTACGATTTATCAGTTTTGGTCTTTAACGATTCAATTTTCGTTTTAATTAATAAGAAAATGCTTATAAAATAAATATATAATTTCTCCAATACTTTGATGCGACACAATAATTATGTAACTTTACAAATGCTTAGAAAATAAAAACAACAATAACTAATATGAAAAGAATTATATAAGTATAACACAAAGAAAAATTAAGAGGAATAGAATTTTTACTATAGTTTTTGACGTTATGCATAACATGAAATTGTGAACTCAAAGTCACAAAAGTTAGAATTGAATGCTAAAGAGCAAAGACAATAAGTAGTAAGGTATTGAGAGTAATATTTATTAATATTTATGTACAGATAAAGTAGATATTTACTACAATCTTAAAAACAAAAATTGAGTCTATAACCTTATATTTGTTTTTATAAAACCATTAAAACATTGTTAACCCAATAACAATAAACCAATAATATTTTTTTTGATTCAATTTTTACAACCCCTATACATGTCATCTTGAAGTTGTCTACTACTTTGGCTAATTATTATTATTATTATTATTATGACTCAGTTATACCTAAGTTAGAACTGGTCCTGGGCATAGGCCTAGCAATATTATCCTTATCAATTTTAATATGGTCACATTTATTATTTTCTCTAATCTGAGAAGTAGATGCTCTAGAAGGAGCCTGAACAGTATAATCAACAGGAGAGATAAAAGAATGATAAACAAATAATCTAGTTTATAATGATCTAATATGAAATTAATCAATTATGAATATGATAGGAAGGAATAATTGAAAATAAAAAACCTGCATAACAACGAACATGACTACATACATGCATGATGAAATGATAATTAATCTTATATATACTTAAAGGTATAGAAATAATTGAATTAAGAAGAATAATATGGGAAAAAATATTTAATGATAACGAATCAGAAGATATATTAAATCAACAATGGTATGAAATAGACCTACATGATTTAGACCTACGAAAGAATAGAATAGTATGATTTAGAAATAAATTCAGATTAAAATGAACTACGAATATTTGCATTAGTGGACAGAATCTATGGAAGATATAAAACTATTAGAACAATTAATGGAGGAAAATTTATATATGTATCTAAGAACCCAAGATATGTTATATCTAGAATATATCATAAATAATATTAAAGAGATATCAAGATTAACACCCTTGAAAAAAGAATATTATAAAAAAAATCTTTAAAATAAATTCCTCACCTACCACACTACCACCTACCACACTACCAAAAATATAAATTCCTTAACTACCAATTCTGCACCCCCGAAAAATGGTATGAAAGTCTAGAAGACATGCTATGGTTATCAATTCTATTATGCATAGCAATAGGATCAGAAAATTTAATCTTAACAATTCCATCATTAAACTGTTCAATTTTCCCAAAGTTTCAACGAATCGCACAGTTTTATTCAAGGTGCCTTTACAAGGCTCTGTATTTTGGTATTTGTCCATCGTTGTATTTATTAAATCTATGATTTCTTGACCATGTATTTTTCCTTCAAGGTCTTTTTGTATTAATTTGTTCCAAACTTTGTATAAAAAGTTCTCTATAAACATGGAAATCCTTCAGAGGTATTATTAACCTCTACAGACCATTTCAAAATTCAAGGGATTGAGAATTCTATAAAAAAAAAATACATTAAGGACATACCTTCAAAGAATATATTATCTTGTTCTAAACTTATAAGTTTAGGGGAGATATCCACCCATTCAGAATATAATCTTTTGTAAGGTTCTGGTAAATTTTTTACTGAGGGACCATATAAAGTCCACCATTGACAAAACCACTTTGGAATAGGTTGGTTAAAAACGTGAGAGCATATTTTTATAAACAAAAAATGCTTTTTATTAGCGTTTTCATATAATAAAGCTCTATTAAAGCTATCCATATAGTCCCAGTAATTATATTTTACTGCTACATGTTGTTCTGAATGGATATAATTTCTTTCCTTTAAGAGGTTCATTCCCCATTCTTCTGGAGCCATAACTCTTTTTATAATAATCTTTGAAAAGTTATAAACTTTTTTGGTATACATAATCGTCATTTCTTATAGTAACTTAGTATGTTATAGTTCAACACAAATAGTCTAGCCTATCATTTAGGATAAGCACATAAAGAAAAATTAAAATTAAATAGTACCTGGAGTAGCACTCCTGAGGAACTTGAAGTATGTACCAAACTGAAAGCTTTTATTATTCAAACTAAAAAATTTACAGAAGAAAGTATTACAGTATTAGAGAGAGAGGGGGACAGGGGGGGGGGTTTTCTAAGACCTGCCTCACTAAAGAAAATTTCGCCTCCTTATATAGAGGTCGAGAAATCTGAAACGATAAGATAAGGTGGCCCACACAATTTACAATGGCCAATAAGAAAAGGATAAGACCGACAAACAAACGTGGTCTTCTTACAGCCCAATCAAAAAATAATATTAATGACGAGGTTTTGAAAATTGAATAGTTTAATGATGGAACTGTTAAGATTAAATTTTCTGATCCGATTGCTATGCATAATAGAATTGGTAATCATAGCATGTCTTCTAGACTTTCTATATCTAACTCTTCTTATATCTCTTGTTGATTATATTGTTCAGGCTCCCTCTAGAGCATCTACTTCTCAGATTAGAGAAAATTATAGATGTGACAATATTAAAATTGATAAGGATAATAGATCTTACCCAGAATGCTGTGTATACCCTTGTTCTTAATATAATAGAACATTTCTCAGGAAGATGGTCTGATAATAACGAAACCATAAGAACTTTGCTCCAAAACCTTAGATGCAAGAATCTTTCAGATTTTTAAAAGATGTTTTTCTTAGCAGGGTTGTGGAGCTACCAGAGTGTAATAGCACTCATTGGAAATCCAAGTTTATAGATGGTTTACCGGCTCTTTATGCCGAAAGAGTTAGAAAGACTCTTAGAGGAGATAGTCATAGTATTGACTATGGACAATTATACTTATGGAAAGCTCATTAGCGCTTGTGTGCAAGAAGGACTTTCTTTGTGCAATAAGATCAAGTTGAATCAACAGATTAAAAGGCATCGTCTTAAAATCAGGTTATTGGCAGATTCAGATAGCTGAGTCAGACAGATACAAAACAACTTTTAATGTCCCTATGAGACAATATGAATGGAACGTTATGCCATTTGGCTTTAAAAACGCTCCCTCTGAATTTCAAAAGATCATGAGTGATATCTTCATGCCTTACAGTAATTTCATAATAGTTTATATAGATGATGTTCTTGTATTTTCCAAAAATGTGGAAACTCATTTTAAACACCTTGATCTGTTTAAAAAAATTATTATCCAAAACGGCTTGGTAATATCCAGCATTATTATTATTATTATACGTTCCCGCGCGTTGCGTGGATATTTGAAAAGTAATAATATTGTAAACTAAAAATAACTAATAAGATTTATTATACACTATATAATGTATTTAAAAAATAATGATACAAATTATTAACTTATTTATTTGAACACATTAGATTAATATTATTAGTATATAATTTATATTTGAGATAAATGTCAAAAACACACCTAAACTGTACATTTTTTTTAGTTTCATACCTAAACTATTGAGAGTGTGAGTTTCATACCTAAACTATTATTTTTTAGTTTGAGAAACACACCTCAGTGGTGTGTGTAATGCATTCTCTCTTTTATTTGAAAAAACCTTGACACATGGCATTCCACATCGAAAATATTTTTAACTTGCCGCCTTAAGATTTTTCTAATTTTTTATTTATTTATGTTATATTCGGTATACTAGTAGAATTTTTTTTCTAAAAATATATGTACGTACATATCTAACACAAAATGAGAAAAATGTAGTAAAAATAAAAATTAGGAGCGGAGGGTTAAATAGGATGGAGTAAATTTTTTATTTTTTCAGTGGCGGATGCAGGATTTCCATCGAGGGGGTTCAAAAAGATAAGTAAGCACACTATTAGTATCCATATAAGCGGGGCGGGTCAAATATAAATGGGTCGGATCAGATATAAGCAACTAAAAAAAATTCAACTCTACCTCAACACAAACAATAAAATCGAGTAAGTATATGTTTGACATAACATTAAAATAAGTATGAGAGAATGTATTTTTTTAAACTATAATTATGGGTCGTGTCTCTGTCATTTTTGTATACAAACGTTATTTAATTTTTGAAACTAACTAAGGAATACTTCTAAATCCAATCATATTGTAGCAATAAAATTCGCGTTCGCGACAATTGTATTTATTTATAAATTTTAAATGATTACTCTTATTTATTTAATCTTACTTATAATTATATTATTCCTTAATCAAATATAAATTAAACGTTTGACTTAAAATGAGTATGAGAGAATGTATTTTTAATTTTAATTATGAAAACAACGTTATAAGTTTACTTAATTTTATAAAAATGGAAAATAAATTTATTTTTTTAATATCTAATAAAATAGTATAAATCTCAATAGGTTTTCAAACAAAACAAAATTTTCATTTATTTAGAAAATTAAATGAAAATCGGCTGAAATATGGGGAAAAACGCTGTTACAGGGAGTCGAACCCGCGACCCAGCACTTATATTGCGAATTCTTGAACCCCCTTTATCACTAAACCAAGCCCTTAGCTTATGTTCAGGGGGTTCATCACTTGGTATATACATATAAATCGAAAAATTGATCCTATATATACCGTGTAATTTTTTCAACGAAGGGGGTTCGGATCCCCCTCGGATCCATGTAGATCCGCCCATGGGGGGATGAGGGGTACGTGGAGGAGGTGGTGGAGTGAGGTAAGAAAAATAATTTAAATTTTTTAATTTTTTTTTTATGGATATTAATACTTTAATCTTTAATTTTTTAATTAATATTAATAGTTTATTATTTAATTTTTGTCAAGGTGAAATATTTTATCCATGTGGAATGTCATGTGACAAGTTTTTTTCAAATAAAAGAGAGAGTGCATTACACACACCACTGAGGTGTGTTTCTCAAAATTAAAAAGTGATAGTTTAGGTATGAAACTCACACTCTCAATAGTTTATGTATGAAACTAAAAATACAGGATAGTTTAGGTGTGTTTGGACACTTCTCTCTTTATATTTTATAATATTAATATGTTATTTCTATAGTTATAATCAACTACAATATTAGTTTTATAATATATTATGATTTAATTTTCATAAAGATACTATTTATTTTATTTTATTTAAATAAAAATAATATTATTTCCTTGTTATTTTTTTTAAATTATAACTTCTCACTTGAAATGATTAATTTCATTAGATTAAAGGATATTTTAGAACATTAACATATGTTTTATTTAAAATCAAAAGATTTAAAAATATTTGTCATTGTTTAAAATTTGATTAAAATTAAAATAAGAAAAATAAACCAAAATAGTGCGAATAATAAGTAGTTTATATGTGACATATTGCAGCTTTTATATTCACATTTTTGTAAATAGATTTTGTTACATGCAAACATTCTATGGGTATATGTAGTTGCTATTATTCAACTATTTTTTGCTTATGTTATTTTATTCAAGAGGATTCAACTATCGATAAATGTGTGCATTAATGTTGATGTTGATGTTGGCTCATAAACTAGTGCATCGACATTTTCGTGTCACTTTTAAGAATAAATGTCAATGTGTTAACTGAGAGTTGCAATGTCTATCTAATAGAAGAGTGAGTTTAAGTTCTGTACATCGTCAGTGTACAAATTTTTCTACACTATCAATTACATTTAATGAAATTTAACCATAATAACTTACTTTAATAAAATAGCCATAATTAATGAAAAAAGAAAATCAATAATTTACTAAAAAAAAAACATCAACGAAGTAGTTGAATCATACTTGGATTCTAACAAAAAATATTTTCATAATTAAATTGACACGTATGATCCAAGTAAACGTCCAAACATCCTTTCTAGCATACCCGTCTAAAGAGTCAAAGGTCATCTATCAGTGGCCGACTTTAAATCAATCATACGAGTATGTTCCAAAGTTAATTACAATTACTATGTTTATAGTAGGTTTTTCACTTTTTCTATCGTTCAAGTAATCTTCACCGCATCAAATTCTTTTACAGCATCAAACATTGTCAACCGGTAAAAAATAATTTTTCAAGTATCAAATGATTTTGAAACTTAACAAGCTTCTTATACTTAGTAGAGAATTATCGATTCTTGTAAATCGTTTTCCCGCTTATTAACTTGTTAGTTTTGTATTGATTAGTGTAATTACTGTCTTTGTAGAATCAAAATTGTCATATCCAATATATTGTGTGAGTACTATAGATCTATTGAAAATGAAACTATTCTCTCTTCATTAATAATTTAATTTTAGGTATACTTTTGATGTGATTTATGTGTCTCATTTTGCTTGCACAATCGATTTATTCTAATAGGATTTCACTGCTTATTACTCATTGAATCTTACTATAGACAATGGTATTCTCCATACCATATCATATCAAAAGTATACCTAAAATTAAATTATTAATGAAGAGAGAATAGTTTCATTTTCAATAGATCTATAGTACTCAAACAATATATTGGATATGACAATTTTGATTCTACAAAGACAGTATTTACACTAATCAATACAAAACTAACAAGTTAATAAGTTGGAAAATGATTTACAAGAATCGATAATTCTCCACTAAGTAGAAGAAGCTTGTCAAGTTTCAAAATCGTTTGATACTCTAAAAATTATTTCTTACCGGTTGACAATGTTTGATGCTGTAAAAGAGTTTGATGCGGTGAAGATTACTTGAACGATAGAAAAAGTGAAAAACCTACTATAAACATAGTAATTGTAATTAACTTTGGAAAAACAATTTAATTATGGAAATAATTTTTGTTAGAATTCAAGTATGATTCAACTACTTCGTTAATGTTTTTTTTAGTAAATTGTTGATTTTCTTTTTTCATTAATTATGGTTATTTTATTAAGAGATAAGTGTCAAAAACACACCTAAACTATCCCATTTTTTTGAGTTTCATACCTAAACTATTGATAGTGTGAGTTTCATACCTAAACTATCACTTTTTAGTTTGAGAAACACACCTCTGAGGTGTGTGTAATGCACTCTCTCTTTTATTTAAAAAAACCTTGACACATGACATTCCACATAGATAAAATATTCCACTTTGACAAAAATTAAATAATAAATTATTAATATTAATAAAAAAAATTAAAGTATTACTATCCCCCCAAAAAATATATATATATTTTAAAATTAAATTATTTGTCTTACCCCATTCCACCACCTCCTCCCCGTACCCCCCCCCCCCACCACCCC
>NW_006239042.1:1563915-1568562 GCF_000226075.1 Solanum tuberosum
GCGAGGTTGTGGAGGGAGAGGAAGTGATGGAGTGGGGTAAGAAAAATATTTTACTTTTTTATTTTATAAAAAAAAATATTATTATTTTTGGATAATAATTTTAATCTTTAATTTTAACTAATACTAATAATTTATTTAATTTTTGTCGAAGTGAAATGTTTTGTCCATGTGGAGTGTGATGTGACAATTTTTTAAAATAAAAGAGAGAGTGTATTACACACACCATGGTGAGAGTGGTATAAAAGAGAGAGGTGTGTTTCTCAATCTAATAAGTGATAGTTTAGGTATGAAACTCACACTCTCAATAGTTTAGGTATGAAACTCAAAAAATAGGTATAGTTTAGGTGTGTTTTTGAAACTTATCTCTTTTATTAAAGTAAGTTACTATGGTTAAATCTCATTAAAAGTAACTGATGGTGTAGAAAATTTTGTACACTGATGGTGCATAAAACGTAAACTCTTAATGTGGTGGACTGTTTGCCTTCAATTTAATCACCAAGATGTTTTCCTATAGGCTTGAATTTCCACTTAACCATATGAGCAAAAGAATGAGAAACAAATACTGTCAAATTCATATGTAGGTAATGAATATCGCAAATAATATTAACATATCGATTAAAAAAATAAAAAAATCTAAGCTTGTAGTACTCCTTAATTTATCATGAAATAATATAAGGAAAGAGACTAGCACTGCATCTAGGCCACTTCAACTTTTTCACAACTTCTTGTATTTTTCTTATCAAAATAAACCAATATAATAGTGAGGATGTTTATGAAAATTAGCATAATAAAAAAAAAAGGTGAAAATCTGCAAATAAATCTAAACGACAATGAAATATCTTTTGCTGCTTTTGGCATGAAAATAGAACTAATTTCTCGCTTGGATGATATAAGTTGATCTATCTTTTAAATCTCATTTCTCGCTTGGATGATATAAGTTGATCTATCTTTTAAATCTCTTAAAAAATTAGCAAATGTTACTATCACTTACAACCGTAAAAACCTTTGCCAAGATAATATGCTACTGAATATAATAGAGAAAATACATAAAAAAAACCCTCTAAACTTGGTCGAATAACTTATTTTAATACTTAAACTACACGGGCGTGTAAATACCCCCTTAACATCTCTGAAGTGATTTTTTTTCCACCCTGAGCCTATAACACCACTCTCACCTGCCACATCATAGCCACGTAAGCGCCACATCATAACCATGTAGGCACCATGTCATTAATTTTTATTTCTTTTTTACTTATTCACTATTTTTTCTTAAACACTTTCGAAAATTAATTATATCAATTGATTAATTTATAAATGCATACCCCACCCCTCTCTTTCTTCTTCCTTGTTGTTCACCATTATTCCAACCTTCCATACTTTCTTTTCTTCCTCTTCACTATTCAACAATTTTTTAAGTCACTTTAAAGAAGAAAATTCACTATAATATATACATTATCTTCTTCGAAACCTCCCAACGAATTTACCCACTTGGAGAATGGATTTTTTTGAAAGCCAATATTTTCTTGACAACTCAAATAAGAAATGAAAATTGCATAAGAAAGCTGGTCCAAAAAATAAATAAATTTTATGAGAAATATTTGAATGGATCTAGAAATCAAAATGGGTCACTCAAAATTTAAGAAAGTTTACATTTGCCAAATCGACACAAATAATATAGAGTGAAATCGACGTCAATAAAATGACATTGGTATTGAATTTTACGAATTAGTAAAAAGACTAGTGAAATGAAAATAGTGGATAGAGGTGAGGATGAAGATGGAGGAGGAGATGTTTCAATGGAGAAAGATGTGTATTGAGGAAGACAACAAAATGAAAATAAAAAAAAATGAAAGAAATTAAAAAGGAGACCCACTAATTTCATTTACCTCTTATTAAGAAAAAATACATCTTTTAAAGATTTAATATATAAAAAAAACTATTTATATAATTTGTTATATATAGGCCAATAAAAAAAGGCCATGTGTAGGGCTTTAAAAATTCAACTTTTTTTTCTCTGTTTTCACGCACTTTTAGGAGAGTGCACTCACTCTCTCTGCCACATCATCCCTTAGGGGATGTTTTAATCACTTCAAATATGTTAAGGGGATATTTAAACGTCCGTGTAGTTTAAGTACTAAAGTAAGTTATTCGACCAAGTTCAGGGGAATTTTTATGTATTTTCTCAATATAATATTAAAAACTTTATTTTAGAGTTTTCAGAAGATGAAATCAAGACATCTTGAACTTGTCATGCAACCGGGTAAATGTAAATATTCTTCATAATTCCATCTTCATCCACACCTCCCCTATGAATATACGCCACCCAAAAGAGTCTTTAATATGGTCATATATATACAATCATATGTTCGTAACCCTCAACACAATGACCATATAAACTCAGTAGATTCTTGTCTCGTCCTCTAGTCAAACTTTCAACTTCAGTAATAAATTTCAATGCATCCTCACGCATAAAAGTTGAGATGATCATGCAAAGTCGTAAGAAAAATAGAATGGTCCGATGCCATGAACTTCTTCACCTTCCGCCATTTCTTTGTCATCAATTTCTTAAAATTGTGATTTTGTTAATTTTGATGTTGATTATATAACAAACCCCACGTCACGTGAATGCAAGTTTTTTTTTTTGTAATAATGAATGGAAGTTTCATTATACACCTGTTTGAATATGTGTATTTTAAAGAATTAGTTTTAAGACTGGAGTAGTAGTTTTTTTTTTTTTTAAAGACGTGGGTTATGAGATTAGGTGTTTCTAGGGTTAAGGTTAGTTATTTTTTGAATTCATATTTTAAATTAATTATTTTATTATTTTGTCACTTGACTGATTTTGTTTTTTTTTTTTTTTTTTTAAATATCATTTTTTGACGTAATTTCCTATAAGTGACTAATGATTGAACAAAACTAAGTTTAAAGAAAGTTCTTGATTTATAAAATTTGAAATAATGATTACATTTTTTCGTTTTTCAAAATTTCAAACTCTTATATTAAAAAAATGATTTTTTAAAAAACAATTCAAATAAGTGGACGAAAATGGGATAATGGGGTTTCATTCTGTTTTTTATCTTTCTTAATATAATCTTTCTCTCTTTTCTTCTTTTGATTTTTTTTAGTGTAACAATTATTCCCAAATTTTCGGTCAAAAAGAAACTGATAAAATTGAAGTACTACACCTGATTAGAATAAAAATATGAGTCCTAAAACATTTTAAACATTAGCCACATGTAGAATTTAAAAAGAATAGAGAAGATTTATATTAAATGTGCTAACTTTCTAATTTTCAAAAGAATTCCTTTAAAATATATATTGATTTCTTAAAATTTTATAATTTAAATTGAAAAATACAAACTAATACAGATTTAAATTATTTTAATATTTAAAATTTTAAAACTAAAAATGGAGAAATTTGGTTTGAAAAAAAATAATATTCCTCGTGTTTTTATTTATGTTAATCTGTTTGATTTGATTTCCTATTTTAAAATAAAGTTGAATTAATACTAAGTATTCAAAGTTTCGTATATATTCAATAATAGAAAAGAAAAAAAAATAAGTTAATGAAAACTAAACTACACGATACTTACCCCACTTACTATTCTGTAATTAAAAAGAAAAAAAATAGGTTAAAAAAACTAAACTACACGATATTTACCCCATTACTAAAAAATGCATGGGATAAAAATTAATATTCTGATTAGAATAAAAATATGAGTCCAAAAAAAATTAAACATTAGTCATTAGGTAGAATTATTTATTTTTTAAAGAAATAAAAATAATAGAGAAGATTTATATTAATTGTGGTAACTTTTAAATTTTAAAAAGAATTCATTTAAACCATATATTGATTTTTTTAAATTTTAAATTGAATTTTACTAACTAATATAGATTTAAATTATTTTAAAATTTTTATTTTAAAAACTAAAAATGGAGAAATTTTGTGGTGCTGACATGTGACACTTTACTTCTCCTATTATATATAAAGTATACGTGCCCGCGCATTGCGCAGATAATATAAAAAATTATTAATCATATATATAATAATGACTTATTTCAATATATATCGTTTGTCTTCTTCTTTTTTTTATCAAAACTTCTTTTGTCATCTATTTCTTAGATACAATATAATTAAATCTTCATGAAATTGAAGAACGAATCACATGATCATTTAATAACTTGTACAATATACTTCGCTTTTGCTTATTACTACATTATTAACTACTTAATATCATAATATTATCGACTAAATTTTGATTATACATATATTCCTCCTAAAATATTGACAATTAATTTTTCTTTAATTAAATCTATTATTTAAAAAATAAAAAGCACAAATCTCCTATAATTTTTGAACTGTCTTTGTTAAATCATGCTATTTTTAAAAATAATTATATACATTTAAAAATAATGAAATAGATGTTAATCAAAAAAGATAAATATTCTACTATGATAAAAATAAGAGTTCAAAATAACATAAACGTTAGCCACATGTATAATCAACTAGATTTTAAATAATGAAAAAATGAAAAAAAGTCATTCATTGCATTCAATAATGAAAATAGTGCGGAATGAAAAAAAAACTTATTTACATCTACACATTTAAATTTCATTAAAACAACTTTAAAAACACACAGCGGAAGT
>NW_006239042.1:1568662-1596825 GCF_000226075.1 Solanum tuberosum
CATGTGAGGCTCTAGTTTCACTCTATCATTTTCCGGGGTCGTTACACCATCATGCATGCAACATCAAAATAATGCACAATTCAAAGGAGGAAACTTCAACTCGAACTCAAACATAATTAATGGATCACCAGGGAGTAGGAGCTACATCTAACAACCTATTTATGCATGAAAACTCAATATTTCTCATAATCATAGGAGGAACTACCTTCTCCAACAAAAAGCATGCTCGACACAATATCATGGAGTCCATATGCAATTACTCTCAAAAGCGTACTAAATCATGTTCGTTCATCTATTCATCTCATGAAGTCAAATATGCAACTCATACTAAATGCACAACAACATGAGGAACACATAAATCATGAAAACTTATTTTCTTACTAAACATGAATTTCTCAAGAACATGCATAACATTAGGAAATCATGGAAAAGACATAGAGCATACATGACTACCAAAACCAGAAAATTCAAGATGAACTACTTACCTCAAACTTGAATAGGAGTAGAAGGAAAAAATGGGGATATCGGGACTTCATATCGGCCTCGGCCTCCCAAGTAGCACCCTCAACTAAGTGATATCTCCATAGGGCTTTCACATAAGCTATTTCCTTGTTTCTCAACCTCTTGACTTGCCGGTCTAGAATTTCTACTGGAGTCTCTTCATATGACAGACTTTCATCAACTCCCAAACCTTCTAACGGGATATTTGATGCCGGATCTCCAATACATTTTTTAAGCATAGAAACATGAAATACTAGATGAACCGGAGCAAACTTATTTTGTAAATCAACCTCATAAGTAGAGCTGTCAATATGGGCTAGCCCACCCCATCCGGGCTAACCCATACAGGCTTTGACATTTTACGGGCCAGGCCGGGCTAGCCCATTTTTTGTGTGGGCCAGAAAACGATCGGCCCAACCCACAAGTACGTGGGCTACAGGCTTGCCGGGCCAGCCCACTTTTTAAATTTTTTTTTTTTTATAATTATAAATTATAATTTAAAAATATTATCATAAATATCGATAAAACAATATTACATGGTGTTAATGTTATTACTTATTAATCAAATCCACAAAAAAAATTATCTTTATAAATATTTATTAAGTTTTTTTCAAGTAAAAGTATAAATATCTAAATAGAAATATTAACCTAATTGTTTTGCAATGATCACAATAAAACACAAAAAATATGACAATACTCCAACCATAAAAAAGGAAAAAATAAACTCCTTAAAAAAATCATGAAACTTATGGCGTATCTAATACTTCATGAAGCATATCTGAATCAACTTGTGGGAAGGTTGTCTTAACATCTTCATTTTCATCTGCAATTTATATGCGGTTTCAATTAGTTAAATATTAAGAAATAACTAAATTGAGAATTATAATATTTAAATGTACACAAAAATATATTACCAGTTTGAGAAAAACCATGTAACCAATTTCGAGTAGCAATAAGTGTTTGGACATTTTCATGATGGATGCAACTTCTATACTTAGTGAGAACACGTCCACCAATGCTGAATGATGATTCTGATGATACAGTGGTAATAGGAATACTAAGTACATCACGGGCCATTATTGAAAGTTCTGGATATCTTTTAGAGTAATCCTTCCAATACATGAAAACATCCATATCTTGAAATTTTTCATAATCAAGCTTTGGTTCTTCTAAGTAAAGATCTAATTCTGACTTCCCATCGCTAGAAACAGTTTCATTCTCAAATGCTTTAAATTCCTATGAAGTTAAAAACATGAAAATAGTTAATACATGTAAGAATAGTAAAGACAGTAATACACAAAGAAAAAATATTTGATATAGTTAGAAATATATTCAATTTTTAACAAGATGAAAATTACTTACATTAAATACTTTGAATCCTTTGGGTTTCCTCCTAGCTTCACTTGGTGTAGTCCGAATAGTTGAAGAAGCACTAACAACATTTTGCTTGTTTGTATAATGATCGAAAAGCTCATACAATTTATTCTTCACAAGTGAGATCTTTTTTTGTGTGGAAATAGAATCCAACTTAGAATAACAAAAACTTAAAAATTGTAATTTCATGCGGGGATCAAGAATTGCTCCAAATGCAAGTACTACACTATATTGCTTCCAGTATTTTTCGAACTTCTCATGCATCTTTGAAGCCATATCCTTAATAACTTTATCTTCATTATTCAACTTCTCTTTCAGCATGCATTCAATTCTCCAAATTTGCATAAAATTTGGATAACTTGAACCAGAAATCAAATTTGTTATCTCATGAAATGGCTCCAAGACTTCACATATTTTTTCAGCCCTTCTCCATTGATCAAATGTAGGATAGTGTGTATAATTTCTATCATGTAAATGTAGACTAGAAAAAACTTTTTCATATGGGAGAGCACTTTCAAGCATCAAATATGTTGAGTTCCATCTAGTTACTACATCTAAACGTAAACCAAGATTAGTTTCAATTCCAACTTGCTTAACACATTGCTCAAACTTTTGCATTCTCCCATCTGATCCTCTAACATGCTTAACACTTTCCCTAATTGCAATCAAGGAATCAATAGCTGCCTTTAACCCTTCTTGAACAATCAAATTCAAAATATGAGCAGAACAACGCACATGAAAGAACTCACCATCACACACCAAACTATTTTGCAAATTAAGATGCCCTTTTAAAATAGTTTGCAAACTATCATTGGCAGTAGCATTATCCAAAGTAATAGAAAATACCTTCTTTTCTATATTCCATTCTTTCAAGCAGTCGTATATAACAGCAGCCATTTCAACTCCAGTGTGAGGAGGATACATACGACAAAAGTTTAGAATTTTACAATTCAACCTCCAATTTTCATCAACAAATTGAGCTGTTAAACAAATGTATCCCTCAGAAGTAGATGATGTCCAACAATCAGAAGCCAAACATACTCTATTAGAAATTTTAGCCAATTCTTGTTTCAATTTCTCCTTCTCTCTAATATACATTTTTCTTATATCTGCAACTTCTGTGTTTCTACAAGGCATCACAACATCTGGACTTATATAATTTATCCAATTCCTAATTCCATCATATTCAACAAAAGAATACGACAAATTATGCTTAATAATAGCTTCTGCAAGCATTTCACGTTGTATTTGTTGATCAACTTTTCTAGACTGTAATTTGCCTTCTTGATTAATGAACATATGACCCAGATTATGAAATTTAAGCATTGGGCATACCTCCTTATGACGACGTAAATGTGATGTCCCATAATTTGTACCTTTGGGAGTTGTACCAACTTTAAAAATTGCAATTTTACAGCCAGTACATTTTTCTCTTTCAATTCCATCTTCCCCTTTGCCAATGTTTGTGAAATATTTCCACACATCTGATGTTGTTGGTTTGGTTTTTTTTTGCTTTGGTTCTACCGGCTCAGTTTCCTCACCACTATCTTCACGTATAATATTTGTGTCATCCATTAATTTTTCTATTTTCCTATGATAACATAAAAAAAAAAGATAATAAAAAAAAATTCATAAAAAAAAAAAATTCACATCATTTAGTCATTTAGATAGTGATAGATCTAGTCTATATGTATCAAATAATTTTTACGTAACAAATTATGTTTGACTATAAATGCAATTGCTATTGCAATATTAACTTAGATTATTGTAAGAGCTTATAATGTCAAATTTTGAATTTGTTTATGCGTTTAGGGTACATCGAGCACATAGAATGAACATCGAATAAAAAATAATAAATTAAAAATATAACAAAATTAAAGAATTGTAAAATAAAGAGGGAAAAGTAAACTTACTTGTTTTTACCAGAGAATAAGCTTGAATAGTGATTCCTTAGAAAATTACTTGGACTACTAGTCTACTACCACCAAGAGAAAACAAACTAGTAAGAGAACTGGAGAAGACGGCTGCGGATGGTGAATAAATAAACTACGGTCTATTAGTGATTCCCTAAAGATTTTAGGGAATTAAACTTTAAATAGATTTTGAGTTTGGACTCTCTTTAATTTTAAATTTTAATATTATATTATATTTTTAATTAATTTTTATTGGCCCACGGGCCAGCCCTACCTATATTTCTCAAGCCCCACAAATCGACAGGCTTATTCAGGCCGGGCTAAAAAGCCCTTTTCTTAAATGGGCTCTAAAAATCTTAGCCCAGCCCTGTTAAATCCCGGGTTAGGCCAGGCCGGCCCAACGGGCCTAGCCCATATTGACGGCTCTACTCATAAGTAACTTTCCCAATACGTTTCAAAATTTGGTATGGGCCCACATATCGGGGACTAAGTTTTTCCTTCTTGCCAAATCTCATCACACCTTTCATAGGTTAGATTTTCAAATAGACCCAATCGTTAACTTCAAATTATAGATCCCTTCTTCTCACATCGGCATAAGACTCTTGTCTACTTTGAGCAGTTCTCAACCTCTCTCTTATGAGTCAGACTTTTTCAATGGCATCATAAACTAGCTCGGGACCTATCAAGCCATTTCACCCACCTCAAACCAACCAACCAGAGACCTACATCTCCTACCATACAAGGCTTCAAAAGGAGCAATACCGATACTTGAGTGATAGCTATTATTGTAGGCAAACTCTATTAATGGCAAGTGGTCATCCCAATTACCCTAGAAGTCTATATCATATGCCCTCAACATATCTTCTAAGGTTTGGATGGTACGTTCCGCTTGCCCATCGGTTTGGGGATGAGAAGTCGTGCTAAGCTTAACCTAGTACAAATCCCTTTTTGGAATGAATTCCAAAAGTGAGAAGTAAATTGAGAACCCCGATCCGAAATAATAGATAAAGGGACCCCATGAGACTTCACTATTTCCCTTATATACAACTTCTCATAGTCTTCTGCCGAAAAAGAAACCTTGACGGGAATAAAGTGGGTTGTTTATGTCATCCGATCTATAATGACCCAAATAGAATCATGTTGCCTTCGAGTGCGAGGCAAACCCACAGTAAAATCCTTATTGATCTCTTACCACTTCCTAGTGGGAATCGCTATATTTTTGGATAAGCCTCCTAGCCTTTGATGCTCAACCTTAACTTGTTAACAATTCGAACATTTGGCCACAAATCCCGCAATATCTTTCTTCATTCCGTTCCACCAATAGACTTCCTATAGATCACGGTACATCTTGGTGTCTTCCGAATGAATAGAACATCGAGAACTATGAGCTTCTTCTAAAATTTTCTCCCTTAGGCCATCTACATCCGGAAAACATAATCGACCTTGGTACCTAAGCATCCCATCTCCCCCTTGGGAGAAAGCCTCAATGGACTTTTTGAGTACCGACTCTTTTAACTGAAATAATATAGGATCAAGACCTTGCTTACACTTCACATCCATCAAAAAGGACGATTCGGAACCATTATGGACCATCACACCACCCTTGATGGAATCCACTAGTTGAACACCTAACCAAGCCAACCTATGTACATCACGAACCAATTCTTTCTTTTCATCTTCTACATGAGCCACACTACACATGGACAATCTACTAAGAGGATCCACTACCACATTGGCCTTGCCGGGGTGATAAAGAATACTCATG
Source organism: Solanum tuberosum (assembly GCF_000226075.1). Classification (NCBI taxonomy): domain Eukaryota; kingdom Viridiplantae; phylum Streptophyta; class Magnoliopsida; order Solanales; family Solanaceae; genus Solanum; species Solanum tuberosum. The sequence continues at coordinate 1,574,216 of NW_006239042.1, forward strand.
TCATAATCCTTCAATAATTCTAACCACCTTCTTTGTCGAAGATTCAAGTCCTTTTGACTAAACATATATGGTAAGCTGTTGTGATCGGTCACATCAACATGAACCCCATAGAGATAATGCCTCCATATTTTTAAGGCAAACACAAACGCCACTAATTCAAGATCATGGGTCGGATAATTCTTCTCATGGACTTTAAGTTGCCTTGAAGCATAGGCAATCACCTTACCATTTTGCATAAGCACACATCCCAACCCAAATCTATAGGCATCACAATATACCACAAAACCATTCGTACCCTCTGGTAAGGTCAACACCGGAGCGGAAGTAAGTCTATCTTTCAATTATTGGAAAATCTTCTCACAAGCTTCCGACCACACAAACTTAGCTATCTTTTGAGTCAAGGCCTTCAAAGGAGAAGCAATAAAGGAAACTCCCTCAACAAAACTTATATAGTAACCGACCAAACACAAGAAGCTCCTAATATTTGTCGGTGATAGAGATCTAGGCCAACTCTTGACCACATCCATCTTCTTATGAGCTACCTCAATACCCTTGCTTGACATAGTATGACCGAGGAATGCTATGGACCTTAACCAAATTTTGCATTTGCTAAACTTTGCAAAAAGTTAATGGTCTTTAAGAACTTGCAATAAGACCCTCAAATGGTCAACATGCTCAATCTCACTCCTTGAATAGATCAAAATATCATCGATAAACACGATCACAAAAATGTCAAGATATTGTCGGAACACTTTATTCATTAAGTCCATGAATTCCGCCGAAGCATTAGTCAAACCAAAGGACATTACTAGGAACTCATAGTGACCATATCTTGTTCGCAAAGCTGTCTTTGGAATATCAAACCCTCTCACCCTCAATTGGTTATAACCCGAACGAAGATCAATCTAAGAGAAATAACTAGCCCCTTGAAGTTGGTCAAACAAGTCATCAGTCCTTGGAAGGGGATACTTGTTTTTAATGGTCACTTCGTTCAATTGACGATAATCAATACACATTCTAAGAGACCCATCCTTCTTTCTAACAAACAACACCGGAGCACCCCATGGAGAGATATTATTTTGTATAAAACCCTTGTCTAGTAGATCCTTCAACTGTTCTTTCAACTCCTTTAACTCGGTCGGAGCCATTCTATAAGGAGGAATGGAGATGGGTTGCGTATTCGGAAGAAGGCCAATACCAAAATTTATTTCCAGCTCAGGAGGAATACCAGGAAAATAATCAGGAAAAACTTCCAGAAACTCATTTACTACCGGAACCGACTCTAGAGAAGGGGTTTCAGATTCAGCATCCTTCACCCTAACAAGATGGTAAATACACCCATTGGAGATCATCTTTCGAGATTTAAGATAAGAGACAAATTGACCTCAAGGCATAGAATTTCCTCCCTTCGACTCTAAAATAGGCTCATTCGAAAATTGGAATTTAACCACCCGAGACTACAATCGATAGAGGCATAACATGCATGTAACCAATCCATATCAAGAATCACATCAAAGTCTAACATGTCAAGCTCTACCAAGTCAACAAGAGTAACTCTATGGGACAAGGAAATGTGACATCTTCTATAAACTCTCTTAGCCACCATCGAGTCACCAACCTGTGTAGAGACCGAAAATGGCTCTAATAACACTTCGGGAAGTATATCAAACTTCATGACCACATAAGGTATCACAAAGGACAAAGTAGCACCGAGATATAACACGACATACACATCAATAAGAAAGACTTTTAACATACCGGTCACCACATCAGGGGAGCTCTCTTGGTCACCTTGGGATTGAAGAGCTTAAAAGTGGTTTTGCTTTTGGGCATTGGAGTTTGGACCTCTTGGAGGAGCTTGTTTATCTTCCCTTCCCTTACCCTTGAGCATCGGACAATCTCTCATCTTGTGGCAAATATTTTCACAACTAAAACACCCATCGGTGCCAACTAGGCACTTACCATCATGTTTTCTACCATATTTTGCACAATTAGGCCTAGCAACATAAGAATCACCAGTATTACCTCCTTGAGGTTTAGGGTTGGAAGCCCTATCCTTGTTGACCATTGGAGCACTAGAGGAGCCTTGGTTGGGAAACCGTTGTCTAAACCTTGGTTGACCTTGTCCATCAGACCTAACATTTGAGAAGTTCCCATCACCGGTTCTAACTCTTTTCACTTCTCTATTTTCTTTCTTGAGTTTTGACTCCTCAATTTGTTGAGCGTACACCTGTTGAGTTTGCTTTTAGTTACTGCAGTCATTTTTTAAAATAATAAGCTACCTAGTTTAGGATGAATTTGAATTTTAAATATTTGTTAGGTTGTTTTAGTTGTTGAGATTATTTAGTCTTTTTAAATTCTTGTTATGCAGATTTTCTGCATATTATGTTATCAAGTTGGCTATTTAAAGCCCTATTATGATTAATAAAATATTGAGAGACATTTTCAATCATTTTGTGCTGCCCCACTTTTAAAAAAAACACCAACAGTGGTATCAAGAGCTTCATTGATCTTAAGGGATCTGTGAAATCTTCCAAAAACTACCATACATTTTTAACCCGTAAGGGCTACCTTTTTAACCCATCAGGGCTACCCATTTTAACCCATTAGGGCTACCTTTTCAACCTGTGCATTTTTTCAATGCACAGGCTTTTCTAAACCAACTTTTTAAACCAAAATAATGGCAAGCAACAGTCTCTCTTTGAATGCCCCAAAAATTTTCACCGGTGAAAACTATAAAATTTGGTCAGTGAAAGTGTAATCATATCTTGAAGCCTATGATCTGTGGGAAGTTATAATGGAAGATATACCCTTACAACCTCTCCTTGCAAATCCTACCCTTGCTCAAATTAAATCTCATTCGGATGAAAAAATCAAAAAATTCAAAGCCAAAACTGTAATTCAAAATTCAGTTGCGGATTCAATTTTTTCTAAAATCATTACTTGTGAGACGGCAAAAGAAGCTTGGGAAAAATTGAAAAAAGAATATCAAGGAAGTGACCGAGTCAGGCAAATGCAAATTTTGAATTTGAAAAGAGATTTTGAATCTCTTAGGATGCAAGAGGATGAAACTATTGTTAAGTATTCTGACAAGATTTCTTTTATCGTTAATAAAATCAGGTTGCTTGGTGAGGATTTCAAAGATGACAGAATAGTAGAAAAAATTCTTGTGACAATTCCCGAGAGATTCGAATCTAAAATTTCATCTCTGGAAGAGTCTAAAGATCTCTCTACTATTTAAGTTGAAGAACTAGTAAGTGCTCTTCAAGCACAAGAGCAAAGAAGAGCCTTCAGGCAAGATAATGTTACTGAGGGTGCCTTTTATGCACAAAACAGAAAAGAAAAAGATAATTATCCTCTTTGCAAATATTGCAAAAGAAAAACGCACTTGGAAAATTTTTGTTGGTGGAGACCGGATGCAATATGTGGAAATTGCAAACAAGCCGGTCATGTTACAAAAGTTTGCAAGCTTAAGAACAATCTTCAAGCACAAGTTGTAGAAGCAGAAATCGAGGAGGAGCAACTTTTTTAAATTGCAGTATCTAAAGCAAAGGAGGAGTGTTGAAGTTTGCTTTTAGTTACTGCAGTAACTTTTAGCAAAATAAGTTATTTAGTTCGAATAAATTTGAATTTTGAATTTTAGTTAGTTTGTTTATGTTGTTGAGATATTTTAGGTATTATGATTAATAAAATATTGAGAGACATTTTCAATCATTTTGTGCTGCCCCACTTTTAAAAAAAACACCAACAACACCATAAGCCTTGGGATATCGATGTCATGATGGAGCGTTGCAGTATGACATTCTTCTTCAACCAAGTCGGATACACCCGTCAAAAACCTACTCATCTCATCCCTAGAATATGACACCAAAGTTGGAGCATACCTGGACAATTGAGTGAATTTTTGAGAATACTCTTTCACGTTCGTACCTCCTTGACTAAGGTTAATGAATTCCTCTACCTTAGATTCCCTCAACTCCCGGGGAAAGAATCTACCAAGAAATGCCAACTTGAACAATTCCCATCCTAATGGACCTGCTCCTACCGGCCTATTGTTCTTCTATTGAGTATACCAAACTTGAGCAACACTTTTCAATTGGTAAGCGGCTAACTCCGCTTTCTCTACCGAAGCTACCCCTATAATGTCAAGTATTTTGTAAAACTCTTCCATAAATTCTTGAGGATCCTTTCCCACTTTAGAGTCATGAAATTTGGGAGGGTTCATCCTAGCAAAATCTCTAACCCTTGAAGCAGCCGGATTCATATTAGGATTTACCGAAGAAACAACTTCCCTATTGGCTTGAGCCATCACGACCTAAGCCAACATTTGGATCGTAGAGCTAAACTCCGCATGAGTAACATTTTCAACCACGGGATCAACTAAAGCTTGATTAACTTGAGGAGGAGCTCCTTGATCCACATTCTCTTCTTCCATCCTTCTAGAGTTCGCCCTTCTTGTATTCATTTCCTGAAGACCCAAGAGAAGGATTAGGAGAGGGACTCTATAGAGTTAAACTCTAAGGCACGACTTAAGAATAATGAAAGAAGTGAAATTTCCTAAACATCTTATAGCCTCTCATTCATAAATGTGGCACGCTTCACACTCATGTACATGACTCTACTAAACGTGGCTTATGAGAGATCATCCTAGAATCATTCTAAACCTTTTGCTCCGATTACCAAGTTTGTCACGACCCAGGTGTACCCCCTAGATGTAACAATGCACATGAAACCCCTAAAGGAACTGTGTAAGCCACTTAGCATATCATAACATAAGCATAGAACAATAAAGAGTAAAAACCCATTTCAATTGCAAAATTTTCATAAAGGAAAGAGAAAATGTCTAGAGTTGTCTCAATTAGCTATCTATTACAATACTTAAAATCAAATAGGGTCACAACCCTTACAAAAATATCTGAAAGGAAATACAAGAAAAGAAACTACAAAGATATCATCCATCCTCGAACCATGAGGACTCACCAACAAGCAAGGAGAATAGTCAAATCCAAGCTTGAATACAATGATGATCACCTCAAGAACCGGACCCTACACTTGTGGAAAATGTAGGAAATATAGGTTAGTACAAAAATGCACTAAGTATGACAGCCATGCATAAAATCATGAAAATATGCTAAAAAGGGGCATTTTAGTTTTAAGTATGCCATTTAACAAGTTTGAAACTCATCATGAATACGTTGGAAACAGATAAATAATAAATCATATTTCATACATAAATCATCATATCATAGGAGAGACATACCATTAGTACCTCAAAGCCTACTTGTGCAATGCATGAATAAGATCCAATAATCCCACCCATGCTAATTAAACTTGAGTAGCCATAGGTCATAAACCATATTCTTTTTCATATTATTCTAGTAGGGTATAAGCCTTAACCGATATAGACCATGTGAGCTTACCATGGAATCCGTTGTCTACCCCACACCGAAAAGGGGTTGTCCTACTTTCCTAAGGTAGTACCATACTCTTAGCTTAGGTGGGTCCACTAGCTAAATACCTATGAGGGCACATTGTTTATGGGATAAGGATATTTCTACTAGAAACCCGAACTAAACTAAGGTAGAAGGTTTCCATCTCATGAGATACATACTTTGGGAACCCGGACTCAACTAGCGTATAAGGAACCCATTTTGAAAGCCGGACACAACTAGCGTATAAGCTTCCATCTCATATTCATATCCACTTGGTGCTAAGCATTAATTCCCATTTATTAAATATTAAGTCTTGACTTATGTTCATATTCATTGAAGAATGTCTTGACACTCAATCCAACATAATTCGTATAATAGCTCATAGATTCAATAGGTGAGAATAACCTTTCAACATTAAAATCTTCATATTGTGAGAAAACTTTCACATCATATCATAATCATACATACATGTGTTCATGAGGATAATCTTCCAACACAACAACAACTAGATCATAATCATATTCACTTTACTCTCAAAGTGTTCTTAAAGCATATACATAACCCTCATACATTGCTCTTCAAGTACCATAGATCATAATTCATCAACACATATAGAATTACTACATTAGAGATGGATGATAACATAATTCAAGTAGTTCAATTACTACATGCATAATTCTATCATATTCTACTTGCATCAATCAATACCAACACTTTAAGATCCAAATTGGGAAAATAGGGGAATTCATGGATTCATGAGGAATTAAACATAAAACCATATAAAACCATCAATATATCCATAATAAAACATAATTTAATCATTAAAACGAATTTGAAAGGAATCCATGAGGTTGAAGTCAAACCCTAACTTTTGGGATTTCTAGCTTTGAAATTGGGGTTTTTGAAGGAGGTCCATGGATGAAGAGATAGCATACCTTGGCTATGAATTCCAATTAAATTGAGTGGAAAACCATGAGGTAGCTTCACCTTTCCTCTTCTTCTTCCTTGAAGTTCTTATAGAGAGAATTTTGGGGAAAAGTTGGTTTTGATTTGGGATTTTAGAATTATGAAGAGGATGACTTAATTTGGTGACTTAAAATTTTTATATAGGTGTTAAAATTTATTATATTACAACACCGTTAAGTATGAATTTATAAAGGAAAACCCAAAACACCTCTACATTTAACTTCCAAAAGGCAGTTGCAGGCCTTAACCACGACCCCCTCACCTACGGACCGTGGTTGGACCCATGACCCGTACTGGTGAAGAGTGGGTCAGGGTTCTGGGGCCTGATTTTGTGCGATAAACCCATGGCCCCTCACTCACGAGGCGTGGGGGGGACCTACGGGGCATGGGTAGCCCTTCGTGGGTCACTACCCATGCACCATTTTTTGTCACTTTTGAAAGGTCCTCCTAAAGGACCCATGGTTGGTCCTTGGGGGTCGTACCTTGACGTTCCAACATATAACCCTATATTTTTAGGTACGGGAAGGTACGTTTACGACTCTAACCCTTACGTCAAGCTCTAGTTTAGTCTACTAGTTTTTGGAGTGTTAGACATATGATACAAATGACCAGCTGATCAGCAGTAGAAGAGGATGACCCATGTTAGACATTTTAACCCCTGGGATGTTGTCCTCATAATTCCATAAATTGGGATCGGCCCATTCTAGGCTTCCCCCCTAAGCTGCCACCCTTTTATAGCTATTGGGATTGGCCCATGCTAGGCTTTCACCCCTGAGCTGCCACCACCCTTCTATACCAATTGCGATCGACCCACGCTAGGCATTTTCCCCTGCGCTGCCACCCATTATTATACATATTGCTTCACTTAAGATTCTTTAATCAATGAGATTGTTGTTTTGATGTTCATAACTCTTTTGAGATTGTTGTTTTTGTGGTCATTATGATTGTTGAGATTTGGAAATATGGACCAGTATTAGAAGACATATGAGTATGGAATTACGATAATAACTATGACATGAGAAGCAAATGTGACACCAACGTAATACATAGGAGCTTATATGACTCAATAAGCATTTTGACATCTCAAATTAAAGCACATATCAAGTGAAGACATTTAACATTCAGCCAAGAGATTTGAACTCTATATTATAGCCAAATACTCACTAACTAATATCAAATACAAGGTATACATGAACGTGGAATCAAGGGAGAACATGGACCGATTCAACCTAAGGATAGATACATATTTCAAGTAAGTACATATAAAATGTACATTAGAGAAAGTAGAGATCTTGTGAGGTAACATTATAGTCTAACACAAAGGGAGTAATAACCAATAAAGGGAACATATGAACATGTAAAAAGATGACATATATGATGAAATAGACAATTAAAGCAAGTTGTCAAGATATATGCAGATTATATATCCAACATATAAACATATGTATCACGTGCAATCTAGGATCATTTTGATTTATATAAGGGGAATACGTGCCAATGGTACTTTGTCGATGAAAAAAGTTTAAACATTGCATGCTAATACTTGGTAGAGTAAGCACGTACATTTAGTAATAAACTCATATTAGAGTACTCACTTTAATGTTGTAGGGAGTAACAACTTCAACTATGGATTAGTCACTACCAATGGCACATAGAAAGCTTACTTTTAATACAAGTGTTGGATTCATGCCAAAGAAATATGAAATCGAATAGCCTTACATACCTTGCTATACAATTCAAAAAGCATGACTTAAGCTCCTTCTCTTCATATTACTAATTTACAATAAAATAAGTTGTAAGACTGTTATGAGTAGCTAATCAACCAATATGAGCTACTTGATCTCACCAAAATAGTAACCAAGCAGTAAGCTTGCAATTTCTAAAGCCACTGTTTTCTTTCCTGCCCTTTCCCTTTAATCGCATCTATATACTATACAACCTTCATATAAGGTCCTCCCCAAAACTCCCTACAATATTTAAGTGTTTTAACGTCACCATAACTTCTCCGCACATCCAGCCACATTCCTTATCATAGCATACATAATACAGTCCTCTAACATAATAATGTAAGAAAAGCAATATGAATCTCATTTTCTGATCACTAGCACTTGAAGAGCTAACATTAGTATTTAATGGCTGATGTATGAAGCTAAAAGAGAGAAGAGAGAAAGCTCTAGAAATCAGATTTTTGTTAAAGTAAAACATAGGTGGAAAAAGTTGATATCAATCCCTTTTAAAGGGACCTGCTTTGGCCGACTCTCACTCATTTTGGGCCATAATTTATCAAGTAGGTGATCCACCTACTTGGACTTTCCACTTGGGCCTTTTTGGACTTAAGAATATTGGGCCTTGACTTTCCATTTCCCCCCTATTCTTCTTATCAACTTGTACCAGATTATTGTAAGTAGGTGGTAGTGTACTTTGCCCAATAGCATGGTCAAAAGAGTCTTAGTAGGTGATGAACCTGCTTTGTCCTTTGGGCTTGTCAATAAGTCAAAGTAGGTGATGCACCTACTTTGTCCTTTGGGCTGGTGAATAAGTCAAAGTAGGTGATGCACCTTCTTGTCACCTACTATCTTAGTTAAGTCAAGTAATCACCTCAATATTTTATTGCATTTATAGACCTTAATATCTTTAACTTAAATTAAAACTTATATACACTATGTCACTTTAAACTTTACACTCAAATACCTCCTTATGATCTCAAGTTTAAATACTTCTATCGACGTCAACTTAATTGGGTTGCATCAAAATCTACGGACAATTCACTTTAAACCTATTCTATTTTCATGAGTCGCATAGGAAACCGAGTCCTTAACTATACCACAAGGCAATATATAAGAGTCATATAAATAGAACTATAACACGTAGAATACGGGGTGTTACAGAAGCAACAACGTTAAATGTTGGATTACCATTTTACCTTCAGTAAATCAAATTTTATAATTAATTAATTAATTAAATATTAAATAATAATCATATTATATTTTATGTTACTTGATTATTTTTAGTGCAAAACTTTTTTATTGATTGTTTCAACTTTCATAGTAAAAATATCTTTACATTTTATACTTGAAATTTCCACAAATTATTGTAACTATTTTATATTTCAATTTTACATATACTGGCAGTGTATTGTTTGGCCATGACATGATTATATAATTAAAGAAAGCACAATGTAGTGTTTCTACTTTTTCTATTTCTTTTTTCTTTGGATACACTAATTTTTGGTGTGCAACAAGCATGAGAATTTAGTACGAGGAGATGTGCCAACTTGTATTATAGAGAAGATATAAACAAGTTTTTTCTTCTTGTTCACACTACTCATAACTAAAGTAAGTCATATATTTATGTTTAGTAAATGAAGTTTTATATATACACCTGTTAGGAAGCATGTTCGTTAAAACAAAGAGTGTAACTGTTGAAATATATGTGTTCACTATACGTCAACGGAACGGGTCCCTGGACTCAGCAAGAACAATAATTGAAGTAAATGTGTTAAAATAAATGACACAAACAGTTTACGTGGAAACCCCCTTGCTCAATGGAGGAGAAAACCACGATCTGTATCACAGGATTTCAAGCCAAACTCTATTTCACTCAAACGGAGCAAAGATTCAAATTACAAGCTTTTGCAATCTAGGAATTTAACTCCAAAATCCCCCCCCCCCCCCCCCCCCCCCCCCCCCCCCCCCCCCCCCCCCCCCCCCCCCCCCCCCCCCCCCCCCCCCCCCCCCCCCCCCCCCCCCCCATGTTTCCCACTAGACCAACTACCTCTAGTTGATTTAGACTTCACTAACTCACCATAGTTAACTCTAGCTATAACTCAGAATCAATGTTGAAGATACAAAATGATCTGATTCCTTTATAACATAGGAATAGATCTAGCAGAATAATCACATAAATATAAACCTACAAAAATTAAGAAAACTGAAAACTATATCGGTCCCTTGTTGTTCTTGAGGAGAATATTTCTAGAGAGAATGGCTTTTTCCTCTTTCCTAACCTTTTGGATTGCAAAACTAACTTGTGTCCATTTGATATAAAGCTAATATATGATGGACACAAAACCCTAGAAGCAATGCCATTGGCTGACAACCTTGCCACTCTGCACCAGACGCATACCACTTTCTACAGATGGCAGGGTGTGTAATGTTCTTTTTCCTGTTGCCCTTTTCTCGTACAAGACAACCCATTCTCACATGGGATCAGGTCCCTAATGAGATCACATGGTTTGTCAAATAATCAAAACTACATATAAACATTTTTAATCTTTCCCCCCTTACTGTAGCAACTCTACTACATTGAAAACTAAGCAATAATCCTATTGCCCACTAAATCAACTAACTCTAATTGATCTAGACTTTAAGTACCCAACAAGGCTAACTCAAGCCACCAACTCAGTTATGGAAGATGAGAGCTAAACAAGAAACAATTTTGCCGCATCACACATCAACTAACTCTAGTTTCCACTCTTACAATGTAAGCACATAAAACACAAAGCTCAAAATACAACAAAGACTCTTCAACACTCTATCAGGTCTCTTGTTAAGTATAAGCAGTGCTCTTCCTTGAAGATGACTTCTTCTTTATAAGCTTATGAATTTTCAAAAATTCAAATCTTTTTTTGCCAAATCTTGTTTTTTGTCTTGAGAAGAGACTATAACAAAATGGACACAAACCCATTGGGAAAACACCATTAGCTGAGAGTTTGCTATTCTAAAAAGTTGTGCACCAACCATGTCAGATGTGACAACTTTTAAACAACTGTATTTTAACTTTTTCACATATGTAGGCTTTCTGGAACTAGGTCCCTTGCAGTGTGTTCTATGTGAGTTCTTGAAAAGACTAGCTAGCTCTCTCTCTTTTTGAATGAATATTGTTGTTTGTTTGTTGTTATATAAACTAATCACAAACAAGAATTTTGACCACTGAAACAAACAACCTCATCTGTCCTTCGTATTGGTGAAGTACACTGGACTTTTCATCAACCAACCGGACAAGACAACTTTATAACTGTACACCATTATGAATATGGACGAGAGCACTCCGCTAGGAATCTAGTCCCTGCATTTGTGAGGATTATCAAAACACCTAGCATATAACAGTAACAAATTCAAAGTGAATTTGTCTATGGAATTTAAAGTAAAATTTTTGCAAGTACAAGTTAAATTTATTTTCTTGATATGACTCGAGGAAGAAATTTCAAATCGAGCCTTTAAATTTTCGCGAGTATTAAAATGCATGTGTATGGATACTAAAATGTAAATAACTGATTATGATCTATTAATTTTTCTATTTAAATAAATCTTTGTTTCTCTTAGTAGAATTATATTTATCACATTCTCCTTTCTTTTCTTTGTTGAAGGTTAAGATTTTAGACAGTTAAACAATGTAAATTCATATTATAATCTTTTTTGGTGTTATATATATTAAATTTCTTAAATATATGAGGTAAATATTCTATACGGATCGATGGACCAAAATTATTCATCACACTAATTTTAATTAGTTTGTGGTGTATGTATACAATGTGCTTGATAATTAAGTTAAATTTCGTTGTCTTAACATGTTCAAACAATATTCACAATCATGTTTGATTTTTTGTAACTTATTATGTACCAACTTTGATGTAGTTTATATCATTTTAGAAAATCTATGCTGATGTAACATCCCTCCTTAGAAAGAGCTAAATATCGAAAGAACTAATTTGGAAAGAGCCAAATCTGAAATTTTACAAGTTATGATGGAGTTGTGAGTTTTGGGTCAACTTCAAAAGATCATAACTTTCATGACATAATGAGTTAAGTGGGCTATAAGATATCAAATGAATGGTCATGGAATCCTCTTTCCAATGCCACTGTGTTTGCTAAGTTTCAAGCTCGTATGAGGGAGATATGCCCATTTGAAGTCGGCCTAGCCAGTTAAGGAAAGTTAACCAAATTAGTGAGGGGTATTTTAGTATTTTCCTTACCCCATCAGCTTAAAACTAATTTAGTAATATTTTTGGGGTCAAATCTGATTTAGGTCAGTTTTCATAATTCCAAATAAGCTTAGGGTTTTAGAAGAGAGTTTTAGAAGAGAAAAGAGAATAAAAGAGGAAAAACTTCAAGGCGTTCATCAAGATTTCTTGCGGATCGAGGGTTGTTTCGATCCCTAAGAGGTATGTGGGTACTCATAGTGTTAGGTTTGTTCACCAACACACCAATCATGCTATTTTAATGCAAATTTTGTTCTTGAGGTTGAAGAATTTGAGTTCTTGATGAGTCTTCTTGAAATTTCATTCTTAAACATGATTGTTGTGGTTTTGATGAATTATTGAGATGATCGTTAGTAATTTGAGGGTTGTTTTGAGTACATTATCTTGTACATATGTTGGGTATTCAAATATAAGTAATTTAGGAAGAAACCATTCGATTCTAGGCAAATTAGGGTCAGACAACGAGAAAGAAAATTCGTCGGGGAGTTTTCGACAGGGGCTGGCATGCTGCCCCACCAGTGCACTAGAAAATTTGTTCTGTAGTTCAGCGGCTGGTGTCATGTGCCACTCGGTGTGGCAATGTTTCCTACCCCCACCTATTCTCAGGCGTTTGGCCCATATGGTTTCTTTCAAAGGGTACCTTTACTCCGTATTGATTCTATCTACTCTATAGTAAATCTAAACATCGAAAAATCATTCATAACATGAATCATAACCCTTGAATTCATAATTCAAATTCAAGGTAAATTTAAGAGTCAAGTCTTGAGAGTACTTTCGAGTCATTTTGAGAAGTATTTTACAATCTTTTAAAACTTGTTTTACGACTAAACTACTTGAGTTTGAAGATGAGGAGAGTGGAGTTCATTTTTAAAAAATTATATATGGGAACTAAGTATTCCAAAGAGTAAATGTTTTTAGATTTAAAAAGAGATGAAACACCAATTTCCGAAAGAGTTCATGAGGAGTTTTGAGTACTATCTCTTTTAAGAGAAATCTTTTGAGTTATATTCAAAAAGTTGAGGATGAGGAAAAGTTCTTTTTAAAGATATGCGCTAAGTTATATTTTGGGAGTAGTATTGAGCATCGATATGCGGGAGAGTTCAAACAACTTAGAACCCCCATAAACCATGTAGCCAATATGGGTAGAAAGGGTCATACTTTTTAGATGATTCCTTATTGCTATTTAAGCATAGCTTAGTCGATCCAATTACTTGAGGAGTTCTATACCCCGGTAAGGTATAGGAATGTTCTGGCAGCATGGGCGAGACGATGTATTATCACATAGCTCATAGTGATGGTTGTCGGTTAGAGAATATCCCAAATAGAGTTTCTTTCGTATTTTTACATACATAGTTATATTGTATTTCCCAATACATTGATATTTTATCTACTATTTTAAAAGCTTTTGTTTATATAACATTAGTGTTATTCCTTTTTTATTGAAATGAGTTTAGATTGAAATGAGGTTACGTTGAGTTGAGATGAGTGATGCTTATCGTGACCAACGACACTAACCTACGGTATGAGTGTCTACGATCGTCGATAGTATAGTAACCCAACTAAAGGTTGGAGTCGTGTCCCAAGGGAGTGGTTTTGAGAATTAATAGAATATTTTTTTTTAGTTCTAACTAGTCGTAGCTTAAGACATTAACGATTAAAAACATAGTAAATCGAAGGGGATGACACGAAAGTGTCAAATATCAATTTGGTGGTTTTATCACAAGTAGTAAAAATAGAAAAAACTAACAAGAAAATCAAGTATGGGGAAATGTTCTTGGGGTGTGACCGCAATACAAGTTGAGATAAATTGTTGGGTACATGCTTTCAATAGGAAATTTGCAAGATAACAGTGATTGGGCTAAGCTTTAGATGGAAATAAGTTCCCTCTTGGGCAACTTAACTCGTTTCAAATGGGTTCCTCTCGGACACCCACTTTCCGCATGAAGACCAGCCTACGCCTTACCCCACTCACTCTCTAGAGCTGAGTGTTAGGATATAGGACTAGGGTTCACCATCTCGAGCTGAACCTCATGTCAGCCCATTCCTTAGGCCATTAGTCTAGTGCTCTTGTTTTCTCGACCTCCCTCTCGGGCAAGCCGAAAACACATGGGTGGCTTTGTATTTGCAACTACAAACCCTTTAGATTAAACCACAACCACTAGGTGAAATCACCATTAAAATACATCTAACCTATCAACAAGCAAGACCCAACAAGAATATCAACCCATATTTGCTTTCTCTCTTCAAGTCTTCCACAAAACCCTCTTCAAACTTGAGAGAAAATATCTAAAAACGTACTATTTTATTCTGAAAATAATAATAATGGTTCGGAACTGAAAAATTAATAAAAAGTTTAGTATTAATTGCCTTCAGAAAATAGCACTTGCGGATCTTTCGGCAAAGTTAGTCGATGCCGCCGAATGACTCGGCGACTCTCCCTTCTTCTGTTTCATTGTCGTTTCATGCTTGCCTTTAGCATCTTCACGTTCTGGACCATTGGGCGGTATAGTACTGCTTCGCGAAACTATTGGGTGAAGCACCGACTGCTCCTTTCATTGCCTTTTTGATCTTCTTCCATCAGGGCTTCGCATACTGGAACAAAGGGAGGAGTATGTCCTTTTGGCGAATCGCCAAAGGTTCTTGGCCTTCTTCTGTTTCATTGTCGTTTCATGCTTGCCTTTAGCATCTTCACGTTCTGGACCATTGGGCGGTATAGTACTTACTTCCACTAAAACTTCAAATACCTGAAACTTAAGAGTTTTCATCAGATATTGAGAAATCAGAAGCATTCGAGGACACTATTTCTATCAAGATAAATCCCTAAATGAGTCCAATTTGTGGACTCATCAACACCCCCAACTTAAACTTTTGCTTGTCGTCAAGGAAACCTGAGTTTAGCCGTTCAAAAAGGGTGTCTCAAACAGTGTTACACACGACTCAATCATGAGTGCACACAACAAATCTCAATTTACTTATGCAAGGATCAATTATGTACTCAAAGATTCAAGTGGTGACATACCATTACCAAAGATGCTCATGCTCTCAATACTTGCTACTTGTGCAAGTTCAAGCTTAACAAAAAGTATCTAAATGCTGTCACATGAAGAATGATTCTATATTCACACACATAGGTTAATCAATACAAGTTCAAGAAAAAAATGCAACGCTCACACTCAAGAAAGAGGAAAATAATTCATGTTTTCACCCATAGGTTTGGCCTTATTTTCTAATAAACTTTCGATTCGGCTTACTCAAGATCAAAAAGATCTTTCTAAGGATTGTATTGGGGTTGGGTGCAAAGGTATGGTCACTTAGGCTCAGTTACTTTTTCCTCGTGAGTAGTCGCATTCTCCGGGCATTCCGTTCTTTTCCTTTATCAATTCTTTTTCAGTTCTTCTACGTCACCCCTTTTTTTTTATTCTCCTCCATAGATTGCTTGAAACCTGATTCCCTTCGTACTTTATTCCAGATTTAATTTTTTTTTCGAATTAAATCGAAAGGGTTCCATTTTTATGCAATACCATGGGTTAATGGGGACTTTTCTTGCACTTTTTGACTTCTCCTTTTCCCTTTCACCACACCCCCAACTTAGGCTTATGGCCTAAGTTGTCTATTCACTAAACCACAACTCAAGAGGATTGTAGGTAGTGGTTCAAGTAAGGTCTAGGGTTCATCAAACTTCTTCAAAAGAAAAGTAAGGCTCAAAGGGTGTTCAAAAGAGTTTCACATGCTCACGGGTGGGCTATAAACGAGGTATATGTCATATTTAGCTCACACTCTTTAAAGTTGCCTAAGATCATCTGAAGAGGACACCTTTCAAAGCAATCTATTCACACAAGGGATCGACACTTAAGTTAAACAAGACTACACAATTTCTCTAGTGTGCAATGGTCTTTGCAAGAGAATAAATTTGATAAATGGATAATCACAACGAGATGCAATGAGTTCACATAATGTCTATGCAACTTCATTTGGCCTCATTGTAGCCGTACATTCATGTTCATTTAATTGAGAGCACTATTCAACTGATCTGTATTGATCGAAACCGCGACTCAAAGTTTTGCGAAAGAACAACCACATTCAACTCACGAAGGGTAGCAAAAATGTAGAAATATTAATTTTTTTTTGATAGGGTCAAAAATTGTTTGCAATAAATAATTAGCGGAGCCACAAGCTCAAACAATCGCAAAGCAGTTTTAAAAACACAATAAAAAGAAATATCCCAAGTATAAACACAAAACACAACTATCAGCACAAAAAGTGAGCCTCACCATACCACAAATAAAAACAGTTGTCCTCAAATGCAAATAAACATGGAATTCGAAAGGCAGAATAAAGAAATACAAAGAGGGAGAAAAAGAGGTGATCCTTGCTAATCTGTCGCTCCATCTGTCTGGGCATTAGTGCCCAATATGTCAGCCTGGAATTTGATAATAGCCCCCGGAGCTTCTTTAGAAGATTCAGCTGCAACTGACTTACTAAGATTGTCCAAGTCATGAGCCGCCAAAAAGGAGTGGATAGCTGCGAAGAATCCATGTCTCCACGGAGGGTATAGTTGGGTCTCGGGAATTTTTTCTCTTGTTGGCATTGGGCTAGTTGCCCTCATTATCCGTACTGGGAGGATTTGTCGCCTTTGTATTTTCCTTGAAATTTTTTGCTCTTGTTTGTCGGGGTGGCATATAGCTTCCACCTACTTTCGGTCTAGCCATTTCTACAAAGCTTCGAGAAAAAAGTTAGAAAGTATTCAGACAAAAGCAAGGTAGTTTAAATGCAAAATCACTTCGCTGAACCAGTTGGCGAAGTGCACAACTACTTCAGCGGCTCGCCTAGTGTAGTGCATAGAGAATACAATGGTGCAGAGAAAGGGCGGACCAGAAATCTTTCAACGAGTTGCCTAATGCTTTTGGCGATCAAAGGCTTCTCACAAAAAAATGACAAAATTCATTATCATATTTGGCATTAAATTAAAGGCGAGATGGGGATTTAAGGCGAACCGCAGAGTGATTTTGCGAGCTCGACCTTTCGCGCCAAATGGCCCAACTGGCTGCCTTTGACCCAACTTCCAAATTCAACCCCGCAACCCCCGAAAACAAAATTAAGGTATGCACAACTCAAATTAGGCTTATACCCAATGGAAATTATGCACCACCCATGATTTTTCATCCAATTTAAAGCGCAACCTTCAGGAATTAACTATATAACTTCGTACAGGCAAAATTTGCAAACTTAACAGGTAAACAAATATTCGAATACTACCAGAGAGGCCCAACACACATCATTAAAGTAATGTCATTATATTTGAGTATAAATTTCGAGGAAAGGAACCCGGGGTTCATAGTACCAACCTATTATGCCGATCAAATAGATATTGAGATGCTAGTAGGCAATGTAATCCCTAGTTCGAACACCAATTGATGACTAGAATGCCAGAGATGCAAAAATAATGAAAATTACTGACTAAGTAAATATTTGTGAAAGTTGAAATCAACTGGAAAATGGAGTTTTGTCAAACTTTGAAACCATACGCCTTTAAAACAGTCCAGTTGTTGCCTATTCGACGACATTAGTCGAGGTCACCGAACCACTCGGTGACACACCAATTAGTCACTTGCCTTGCTGAGTTTTACAGATCCTCCATTTTATGTAGAGGTCCAAATGGCGGACAATAGCGGGATCGCCAACCATCTCCGCAATTCGCCAATTGTATTTTTTGCTTGCCAACCTGCACTTTTCGACACTTACCCCATTTTAACCTTCAGAGTCAACACACCATTATTGTTACATAATAACTGAAGAAGATTAAAACCTTGGATTGCCACCTAAGCAGCGCCTTAGTTAACGTCGTGGCACGACGCAAGTCAGTACTCAAACTCCATTTTTGAGGTTAGCCATAGTATCACTAGGCAACCCCCTATTTTGTTGCGGGTGGAGATCGGGTGACACATAGCCCATGAGGTTCTCGAGCAGTTGGATAGCTCTCAAATGATACTTAATCATCCGCTTCATTCCTTCAATGTCTTCCTTCATTTCGTTCAGCTCTCTATCTTTCTCAGTGACCATGTGGAGAATGATTGAGAGTATTCCCTCAAGGCGTTTGACCTCATTGTCCTTGAGATTTCTTCGCTCATGAGCAGGGATGTATTTATCCTTCCTCTTAAACTGGATTTCGATCTTCACCATCTTTTTAGCCAACTCATCCATCTGAGTCATTAGGATGGCCAACATGAAGTCCTTTTCTACTTCTTGGTTCGTTTTAGCCATTTGATTAAGCAGTTGAGCTGCTATCACATATGGTTGTTTCGGAATGCCTCCCGGAATGAGTTGTTCGACCAACCTCTTGTTTCCAGGACCAAGAGTTCTGTAGAAACTGTCAAGGAGAGCTATGTCCGGAATGTCCTGATTTGGGCATTGATTGATCAGTTCATTAAACCTTGCCCATGATTTGTGGATCCGTTCACCCTCCAATTGCTTGAAGGTGAGGGTACGCTCCCAGAATATCATTACCTCTAATGGAAGAAACTCCATTAGCTTCTAAGTGCTGCTCGCCATACTCACTTCCTCTGCTTCAATATAAACAAGAAAAATAAAACTACAAGTTAAGTTACTAAACTACACTAAAAAGAACAAAAAATCTACTAATCTAAAAATTCTAAAGTGACACCACTCCACGGCAGCGGCACCATTTTGATGCTTATCGTGACGAAAGATACTAACCTACGGTATGTGTGTCTACGATCGTCGATAGCATAGTAACCTAACTAAATATTGGGGTCGTGTCCCAAGGGAGTTGTTTTGAGAATTAATAGAAAAATAAAATTTAGTTCTAACTAGTCGTAGCTAAAGACATTAACAATTAAAAACATAGTAAATCGAAGGGGGTGACACGAAAGTGTCAAATATCAATTTGGGGGTTTTGTCACAAGTAGTAAAAATAGCAAATATTAACAAGAAAATCAAGTATGAGAAATGTTCTTGGGGTGTGACCGCAATACAAGTTGAGATAAATCATTGGGTACATGCTTTCAATAAGAAATTTGCAAGATAATAGTGACTAGGCTAAGATTTAGATGGAAATAAGTTCCCTCCTCGGGCAACTTACCCCGTTTCCAAAATGGGGTTCCTCTCGGACACCCACTTGCCGCATGAAGACCAGCCTATGCCTTACCTCACTCAGTCTCTCGAGCTGAGTGTTAGGAGGACTAGGGTTCACCATCTCGGGCTGAACCTCATGTCGACCTACTCCTTAGGCCATCAGTCTAGTGGTCTTGGTTTTGCGACCTCCCTCTCGGGCAAGCCGGAAACACATGGGTCGTTTTGTATTTGCAACTACAAACCCATTAAATTAAACCACAACCACTAGGTGAAATCACAATTAAAATACATCAACCCTATCAACAAGCAAGACCCAACAACAATATCAACATATATTTGTTAAATCACTCCCAAAGAATAGGGGTTTGTAGCCACACATCAAGAAATGACAAAATACACCTAAAATGATACTAAAATCAAATGGGTATAAGAAATTAAACCTTGCTTTAAGCAAAGGAAGATGAATGGAGAAGACCCACTTCCAAATTGGAGAAGACGAAATCCTTCTCTCTTCAAGTTTCCCACAAAACCCTCTCCAAACTTGAGAGAAAATATCTAAAACGTACTATTGTATTATGAAAATATTAATAATGGCTTAGAACATAAAAATTAATAACAAGTTTAGTATTTATAGCCTTTAGAAAATAGCGCTGGCGGATCTTTTGGCGAAGTTAGTCGATGCTGCCAAATAACTCGGCTACTTGCCCTTCTTTTATTTCATCGCCCTTTTATGCTTCCTTCAACATCTTCACGTTCTGGATTATTGGGCGGTATCGTACTTCTTCGCGGAACTATTCGGCGAAGCGCCGACTGCTCCTTTCTTCACCTTTTTGATCCACTTTCTTCAGGGCTTCGCATACTGGAACAAAGGGCGGAGTATGTCCTTTCGGGGAATCACCAAAGGTTCCTGGCGATGCTCATGCTTCTGCTACTTCGTTCTTTTCAGCCTTTTTGTTTCTTTTTGCACCTAAGTGTGCATGCTTCCACTAAAACTTCAAATACCTGAAACTTAAGAGTTTTCATCAGATATTGAGACAAAATAAGCATTCGAGGACACTATTTCTATCAAAATAAATCCATAAATGAGTCCAATTTGTGGACTCATCAACACCCCCAAACTTAAACTTAAGAGTTCAGTAGTTTAAAAAGGGTGTCTCAAACAGTGCTACACAAGATTCAATCATGAGTGCACACAACCAGTTTTAATTTACTTATGCAAGGATCAATTCTGTACTTAAAGATTCAAGTGGTGACACACAATTACCAAAGATTCTCATGCTCGCAATACTTACTACTTGTGCAAGTTCAAGCTCAACAAAAAGTATCTAAATTCCCTCACATGAAGAATGATTCCATATTTACACACAGAGGTTAATCAATTCAAGATCAGGAATAAGATGCAACGCTCACACTAAGAAAAGAGGAACACAATGCATGTTTTCATCCATAGGTTTGGCCTTATTTTCTAATCGACTTTCGATTCGGCTTACGCAATATCAAAAAGGTCTATCTAAGGCTTGTAATGGGGCTGAGTGCAAAGGTATGGTCACTTAGGCTCAGTGACTTTTTCTTCGTGAGTTGTTGCATTCTCCAGGCATTCCCTTCGTTTCCTTTATCAATTCTTTTTCTAGTTCTTCTAAGTCACCCCCTTTTTTAATTCTCCTCCATGGATTGCTTGAAACCCGATTCCCTTCGTACTCAATTCCATATTTCATTTTTTATTTTTCAAATTAAATTGAAACGGTTCAATTTTTATGCAATACGATGGGTTACGAGGAACTTTTCTTGCACTTCTTGACTTCTCCTTTTCCCTTTCACCAAACCCCTAACTTAGGCTTTGGCCTAAGTTGGCTATTCGCTTAAACCACAAACTCAAAGAGGATTGTAGGTAGTGATTCAAGTAAGGTCTAGGATTCATCAAGGTTCTTCCAAAGAAAAGTAAGGCTCAAAGGGTGTTCAAAAGAGTTTCACACGCTCACGGGTGGGCCACAAAAGAGGTATATGTCAAATTTAGCTCACACTCTTGAAAGTTGCCTAAGATCATCTGAAGATGACACCTTTCTAAATCAATCAGACTAACAGGGAAAATTCTAGGTTTATTCATGGAAGTTTCAAAGCAAGCGATTCACACAAGGCATCGACACTTAAGTTAAACAAGACTACACACTTTTTCTAGTGTGCAATGGTCATTGCAATAGAATCAATTCGATAAATGGCTAATCACAACGAGATGCAACGAGTTCACATATTGTCTATGCAACTTCATTTGGCCTCGTTGTAGCCGTACATTTATGTTCGTTTAATTGAGAGTACTGTTCAAGTCATCGGTATTGATCGAAACCGAGACTCAATTTTTTGCGAAAGAACATCCACATTCAACTCACGAAGGGTGGCAAAAATGTGAGAAAATTTAGCTACAACTGACTTACTAAGATTGTCCAAGTCATGAGGCGCCAAAAAGGAGTGGATAGCTGTGAAGAATCCATGTCTCCACATAGGGTATAGTGGGGTGTCGGGGATTTTTTCTCTTGCTGGCATTGGGCTTCATGCCTTCATTATCAGTATTTGGAGGATTTGTTGCCTTTGTATTTTTCTTGAAATTTTTCGCTCTTGTTTGTCGGGGTGGCATATCTCTTCCACCTACTTTCGGTCTAGCCATTTCTACAAAGCTTCGAGAAAAAGTTAGAAAGTATTTAGACAAAAGTAGGGAAGTTCAATTGCAAAATAACTTCGCTAAACCAGTTGGCGAAGCGCGCAACTACTTCAGTGGTTCTCCTAGTGCAGTGCATAGAGAATAGAAGGCTGCAGACAGAAGGCGGACCAGAAGTCTTTCGGCGAGTCACCTTGTAACGACTCGGAAAATGATAGAGTGAAACTAGAGCCTCACATGTGAGTTTGGAGTCGAGAACTTAATGAAATGATTATATTTGAATTTGACCCAAAAAGTTCTTAAAAATGTGCTTCGAAAGTTACTGGAAACTTGTTTAGCTGTATATCAAAAGATCCGTTTCGTTTTTCGAAAATCCGACTTCATATTCTTGTTTAGGGGGTCAAATTGAGTGGGAAATGGGTCTAACCCAAATTTTAGAGCAACCGTATCAAAATCCGAAATTTCCAAGTGAAGCCTTTTTCGAGGGTCT
>NW_006239042.1:1599397-1626695 GCF_000226075.1 Solanum tuberosum
TGTGTCTAAGATGGCCATGTGAGACTTAGACTTCCGCTGTGTGTTTTTAAAGTTGTTTTAAGAAGTTTAAATGTGTGATGTAAATAAGTTTTTTTATTATTCCGCACTATTTTCATTATTGAATGCAATGAATGACTATGTGGCTTGTATAAGACCCCTTCGGGGTCGAGTACGCCTTGTTACGACTTGGGGGTGCTCCCGGGTCGTGACACACCTAGTGCTTTTGGTGACCAAAGTCTTCTCACAAAAAATTACATAATTCATTATCATATTTGGCATTAAATTAAAGGCAAGATGGGGATTTAAGGCCAACCACCGAGTGATTCTGGGAGCTCGACCCTACTCACCAATTGGCCCAACGTGCCTGCCTTTGACCCAACTTTTAAATTCAACCCCGCAATCCCCGAAAACAAAACTAAGGTATGCACAACTCAAATTAGGATTAGACCCAATGACAATTATGCACCACCCATGATTTTTCATCCAATTTAATGCGCAACCTTCAGGAACTAACTATTTAACTTCGTAGAGGCAAAATTTGCAAAATTAACATGTAAACGAATATTCTAATACTATCAGAGAGGCCCAACACATATCATTCAAGTGATGTCATTACATTTGAGTATAAATTTTGAGCAAAGGAACCCGGGGTTCGTAGTACTAACCTTTTATGCCGATCAAATAGATATTGAGATGCTAGGAGGTAATGTAATCCCTAGTTCGAACACCAATCGATGACTAGAATGCAAGAGATGCAAAGATAATGAAAAATACTTACTAGGTAAATATTTTTGAAAGTTGAAATCGACTGGAAAATGGAATTTTGTCAAACTTTGAAACCATTGGCCTTTAAAACAATCCAGTTGTTGCCCATTCGGCGACATTAGTCGAGGTGACCGAACCACTCGGTGACATGCCGATTAATCATTTGCCTTGCCGAGTTTTACTGAGCCTCCATTTTATGTAAAGGTCCAAACGGCGGACAATAGCGGAATCGCCAACAATATCCGCAATTCGACATCTGGATTTTTTGCTTGCCAACCTGCACTTTTCGACACTTTCCTCATTTTAACATGCAGAATCATCACACCATTATTCTAACATAAAAACTGAAGAAGAGTAAAACCTTGGATTGCCTCCCAAGCATCGCCTTAGTAAACGTCGTGGCACGACACAAGTCAGCACTCAAACTCCATTTTTGAGGTTAGCCATAGTATCACTAGGCAACCCCATATTTTGTTGAGGGTGGAAATCGGGCGACGCATAGCCCATCACGTTATCGAGCAACTGAACAGCTCTCAAATGAGACCAAATCATCCGTTTCATTCCTTGAATGTCTTCGTTCATTCCTTTCATCTCTCTATCTTTCTCAGTGACCATGTGGAGAATGATTGAGAGCATTCCCTCAAGGCATTTGACCTCTTTGTCCTTGAGATTTCTACGCTCATGAGAGGGATGTATTTATCCTTCCTCTTAAACTGGATTTCGATCTTCACCATCCTTTTAGCCAACTCATCCATGTGAGTCATTAGGAAGGCCAACATGAAGTTATTTTCTACTTCTTGGTTCGTTTCCGCCATTTGATTAAGCAGTTGAGCTGCTATTTCATATGGTTGTTTCGCAATGCCTCCCGGAATAAGTTGGTCGACCAACCTCTTGTTTCCAGGACCAAGACTTCTGTAGAAACAATCAAGGAGAGCTATGTCGGGAATGTCACGATTTGGGCATTGATTGATCAGTTCATTAAACCTTACCCATGACTTGTGGATCCGGTCACCCTCCAATTGCTTGAAGGTGAGGATATGCTCCCGGAATATCATTACCTCTAATGAAAGAAACTCCATTAGCTCCTGAGTGCTGCTCGCCATACTCACTTCCTCTTCTTCAATATAGACAAAAATAAAATAAAACTACAAGTTAAGTTAGTAAACTACACTTAAAAGAACAAAAATTCTACTAATCTAAAAGTTCTAAAGTGACACCACTTCCCGGCAGCGGCGCCATTTTGATGCTTATCGTGACGAACGATACCAACCTACGGTATGAGTGTTTACGATCGTCGATAGTATTGTAGACCAACTAAAGGTTAGGGTCGTGTCCCAAGGGAGTGGTTTTCAGAATTAATAGAAAATAAAATTTAGTTCTAACTAGTCGTAGCTAAAGTCATTAACGATTAAAAACATAGTAAATCGAAGGGGTGACACGAAAGTGTCAAATATCAATTTGGGGTTTTTGTCACAACTAGAAAAAATAGCAAAAGTTAACAATAAAATCAAGTCTGGGAAATGTTCTTGGGGTGTGACCGCATTACAATTTGAGATAAATTGTTGGGTACGTGCTTTCAATAGGAAAATTTTAAGATAATAGTGACTAGGCTAAGCTTTAGATAGAAATAAGTTCCCTTTTGAGCAACCTACCCCGCTTCAAATGGGTTCCTCTCGGACACCCACTTGCCGCATGAAGACCAGCCTATGCCTTACCCCACTCACTCTCTAGAGCTGAGTGTTAGGATATAGGACTAGGGTTCACCATATCGGGCTGAACCTCATGTCGGCCCACTCCTTGGGCCATTAGTCTAGTGGTTTTGTTTTCTCGACCTCCCTCTCGGGCAAGCCGAAAACACATGGGTGATTTTGTATTTGCAACTACAAACCCATGAAAGTAAAACACAACCACTAGGTGAAATCACCATTAAAATACATCTACCCTATCACCAAGCAAGACCCACCAGCAATATCAACACATATTTGCTAAATCACACCCCAAGAATGGGGTTTTTAGCCACACATCAAGAAATAACAAAATACACCTAAAATGATACTACAATCAAATAGGTATAAGTAATTAAACCTTGATTTAAGCAAAGGAGGAAGAATGGAGAAGACCCACTTACAACTTGGGGAAGATGAAATCCTTCTCTCTTCAAGTCTTCCACAAAACCTTCTTCAAACTTGAGAGAAAATATCTAAAAACGTACTATTTTATTCTGAAAATAATAATAATGGTTCGGAACTGAAAAATTAATAAAAAGTTTAGTATTAATTGCCTTCAGAAAATAGCACTTGCAGATCTTTCGGCAAAGTTAGTCGGTGCCGCCGAATGACTCGGCGAGTCACCCTTTTTATGTTTCATCGCCGTTTCATGCTTGCCTTCAGCATCTTCACATTCTGGACCATTGGGCGGTATAGTACTGCTTCACGCAACTATTCGGTGAAGCGCCGACTACTCTTTCATCATCTTTTTGATCTTCTTTCTTCAGGGCTTCGCATATTGGAACAATGGGCGGAGTATGTCCTTTCAGCGAATCGCCAAAGGTTCTTTGCGATGCTCATGCTTCAACTTTTTCGTTCTTTTCTGCCTTTTTGTTCCTTTTTGTGCCTTAGTGTCCATGCTTCTACTAAAACTTCAAATACCTGAAACTTAACCGTTTTCATCAGATATTCAGACAAAATAAGCATTCGAGGACACTATTTCTATAAAAATAAAGCCCTAAATGAGTCCAATTTGTGGACTCATCAATGAGGTAAGTTGTTTCTTCAGTTCCAGTTCAAGCTCATGTCATGTTTTATATTTTCCCCTTACATGCTAGTACATTCAATCTACTAATGCCATTTGGCCTGAATTGTTTCAGGATGCAGATACAGGTAACTAGGATCTTCAACCAGTGCTTCGTTGATCCATTCGAGTTCCAGATCTCTTTGGTGAGCCTCCATGATTTTTTGGGATCTTCATTTATGTTTTATCATTTTAGTTTTGTTATTAGCATTTTGTGGGTCTTGTCCCGACGTCCATATAAGTTAGCACATGCATCATAGATAGATGGACAGTAGTTCATGAGTTTTTTCATTTTCGGATGTTAATGTTCTAGATATGAGTTGCCTCTTTGTCTAGTGAATATTTTATTTCTAAAATACTCTGAGTTACTATAAAATGTCAAATTTAAGACTTGGACTTTTCAGCACAAAAACAGTTGAAAAAGGTGAACCACGGAGAGGGGCCGACCAATAAATCTTGGCCAAGAACCACGACCGACTTGATGGGCCGTGGTTCCTATGACTGTTTGTCAGTGGCTCCGTGGAACGGACTCGTTTTGGTCATTTTCCTTATGCTTTGGGCACCTAAACTACGTCGTTTTACTCAGTTTAAGCCTAATAATATAGTTAGAACCTAACCAAAACCCCTATTCTCCAGCATCAACATAACTAAGATCAAAAAGAGAAGACAAAGTCGACCAGCCCCTCAAGAACACGCAACAAGTTTTCTTCCGTTCCAACCCCAAAATCGAAGGATTTCTCTGTAGATTTTGTCACCAGGTATGTGGCATTTGACTAGTGGGTTCCTTTCATCCACTAGGTCCCTAGAACTCAGACAAATTCTTTATTCTCTATATCTTGTTTAGCTTGGATAATTGTTGTGATTAAGTTGTTGTAGTATCCATAATCAAATTTTCATGCTTTCTTGGAAATTCTTCTTAGTCCCTTGCATGACTTTCGGAACCCTAGTTTTGTAGATTCTCTTAGTTCATGAAATACATTTGCTAGGTCAGTTAAATAGATAAACATGCTCCAATTTTCGAGTGTTACATTGTTAGTTCCTAAATGTAGCATTCTCAAATTTGCATGTCAGAACATTGAGCTATCTAGTATTTCAGTTATGTTCTGTCATATACATTTCTAGTGGGGAGTAGACTTAACACCGAGTTGGACTACGGTTCAGCGTACCCTCATAGTCCTTGAACTATGTGCCCCCATATGATTATAAGTTCCCTCTATTGGGAATCAGATTTACTGATCACTCCAGTCATGCCTTTATACCCCTGTTAAGGTATATTGGGTCCTCTCGATGTGGCGTATACATTGGACTCCACGTTTAGCTCACGTGGTTTTATGTTGGTTAATAGTAGCTCCCATAGTCAAACTCTAGTGCATCTGACTACATTTTGAATTTATACTTCAATATTCATTTTCAGCATGTTATGTTCATGATTAGTATTTGTCCATTGTATTAGCTCAGTTTTCAGTTATATTCAGTATTTATCTTCTATTCAAATTATATTATTGCTCATCTATATTTTGTTCAACTATTATCTATATCCTGCATGCTCAGAACATTCCAAGTACTGACACATACTCTACGCTACATCCTTTCATAATGTAAGTTCAGGTACTTAGCATCCAGATCACGCTTAGATTGATTCTAAGTCCACATTCAGCAGCTTCAGTGTTGAGTCCTCATATTTTAAACACAATAGACATGCATTTCATTTTTATTCTCTTATTCAATTTTCAGTCTTTCTATAGTTAACTGGGGTATGTCCCTACAACTCTAGTAAGTTAAAGGCTTTTTAGACATAGTACTAGAATCGACTTGACTTGTTAAGTTTATCTTAAAGTATTTTTAAATTTTTACTATGTTTTTATACTTCAAACTAGTTGGGTATTCTACACTTTCAGTTATCAATTGATTTAGATTCCACAATTGTTCATGTATTCATTTAGATATCTTTTAGTATGCTTATCATATGCCAGCTTCAATATTAGCTTGGGGTCACTCGTGATCCTAGGTTCTGCGTTACATCAAGGAGATAGCCTCGGGCAGTGACAAACTTGGTATCAGAGCATTTGGATCAAGAGTCCTAGGATGTTTGAAAGCCGTACTAAGTAGAGTCTCTTATATGGATGTGAAGTGCACCATATCTAATGAGAGGGAGGCTATGAAGTGTTTTAGGAAAAAAATCACTTTTTTGCTATTCTTATCGTGCGTGGGTATGATCTCGTTTCTAATTCGTCGTTATGCTTTTCAGATCATGCCTCCTCGTAGAGTTTACACACGGAATGCTAATGCAGGCAATGCTAACGCAGTTCCTTCAGTCCTAGACCATGAGGTTTCGAATGCGGAATTTCAGAATGCAATCCAATTCTTGGCACAGAGTGTATCAAACTAGAACAATCAGCAGGCCCCAATTCCTACAAACACTAATGCTGGATCAGCTGCAGCTAAGCTTCGAGATTTTGCTAGGATGAATCCGCCCGAGATTTTAGGGTCCTAGGTTTGTGAGGACCCACATAACTTCATTGATGAGGTTATATTTTTTTGGGGTAATGCAAGTGACTAGTAATAATTGGGTGGAGTTGACATCCTATTAGCTGAAGGATGTAGCTCACATTTGGTTCACTCAGTGGAAGGGAAAAAGGGGTGCAAATGCAGCTCATGTGACTTGGGAGTGTTTTACTGGAACTTTTCTTGATAGGTTCTTCACAAGGGACCTGAAAGAAGCTAAGGCACACGTGTTTATGAATTTGAAGTAGGGTACAATGTCAGTCCAAGAATACGAACTTAAATTCACCTAGCTCTCCACGTATGCTCCACACATGGTTGCCGATTCAAGGGCACAAATGAGTAAGTTTCTATTTGGGGTATCCAACTTGGTGAAAATAGAGTGTAGGAATGCTATGCTGTTAGAGCATATGATATCTCTAGGCTAATGACTTATGCCCAGCAGGTTGGGAGAGATAATCTTAAGGAAATGGCTAAGGACAACAAGAAGGCTAGAAGAGGAAATTAGGAATACTCTCAGTAGAAGTCAGACAGTGGCAATCGCTCACAGTTTTGGCAGCGGTCTACAGCCCCAACACCTTCATCAATTAGTGCTCCATCCCCCAGGTTTTGACGGGATTAGAAAGGTAGGGCATCAGGCTCTAGGCCTTAGGGGAGTGCTTCAGGTAACACGACCTTCCCAACTTGTCGAAAATGTGGTAAGAATCATTCGGGCGTGTCTTGCAGGCAAGGAAGGGTGCTTTGGGTATGGTCAGTCCGACCATAGGTTGAATAGAGTGTTTAAACCATATCTTGATAAGTTTGTTATTGTGTTTATTGATTAAATCCTAATTTATTCAAGGAATGAGGAGGATCATGCTAGTCATGTCATAATAGTTCTTCAAACTCTCAGAGATAGATAGTTCTATGCCAAATTTTCCAAGTGTCAGTTTTAGCTTGAGTCAGTGGCATTTTTAGACCACATTCTTTCTGGTGAAGGGATTCGATTTGACACTTAGATGATTGAGGCAGTGCAGAACTGGCCTATGCTTACATCTCCAACTGATATTAGAAGTTTCTCGGGATTGCCTGTTTATTATAAGAGGTTTGTCAAGGGGTTTACATCTATTTCATCCCCTTTGACGAAGTTTACTCTAAAGACATCAAACTTTCAATGATATAAATCTTGTGAGAAAATCTTTCAGGAATTGAAAACGCGGTTGACTACTTCCCCAGTGTTGACCTTACCGGAGGGTACACAAGGCTTTGTTCTGTATTGTGATGCGTCCAGAGTTGGATTGGGTTGTCTATTGATGCATAATGACAAATATATAGCTTATGCCTCCAACCAACTTAAAATTCATGAAATGAATTAGCCAACCCATGATCTAGAGTTGGCTGTTGTAGTGTTTGCTATGAAAATATGGCGTCACTATCTCTATGGTGTTCATGTTGAAGTGTTCAGTTAGAAAGAGCTTAATCTCAGACATAGAAGGTGGTTAGATTTACTAAAGGATTAAGACATGAGTATTCAGTATCACCCAGGTAAGGCTAATGTTGATATTGATGCCTTGAACAAGTTTTCTATGAGTAGTACTGCCCATGTTGAGGAAGGTAAGAAAGAATTAGCCAAATAGGTGCACAGACTTGCACGATTGGGAGTCCGGTTGTTGGATTCCGATGAAAGTGGAGTAGTGGCGATGAATGGGGCTGAATCATCACTTGTGGCAGAAGTGAAGGAGAGACATGACCAAGATCCTGTATTGCTTGAATTGAAGGCAATTGTTCATAAGCAAGTTATGTATTTTGAACAATGGGGAGATGGTGTGCTGAGGTATCAAGGTAGATTGTGTGTACCATAGGTGGATGAACTCAAATAGAGGATCATTGTCACAACCCGGGAGCACCCCCTAGTCGTAACTGGCGTACTCGACCTCGAAAAGGTCTTATACAAGCCTCATAGATCATTCATTGCATAAGATACTCAAAAATAGATAAGAATTAAAAACTTTCTTTACAATCGAAGACATTTTCACTAAATAGCAAGCGGAAAACCTCTAGACTTTATACACTATGTCTCATGCCATCTAATACTTTGAATACAACATTGGAACTTAGCCCATACAAAACATTAACAAAACTAAAAGACATAAAAAGGAAACACGATGGGTTCATCCTCGAAACTATAACGACTCACCAAGTCTTCATCTTCAAGCACCTTAGAGACCTATCCTTCAAGCATAGAGCACCAACATCTCCAAAGCCTTCACTTTGGTAAAAGGGGAAAAGAATAGGGTTAGCAAATTAAATGTACTAAGTATGATGACCATGCAAAAATATACTTGGAATGGGACATTTGAGTTCACATCATACTTGTATGCCATTTTTGATAAAAATCTTCATAACATGATGCTTAGGCATAATAATCATCACATTCAATATATAAAGTCTCATACATCACATTTATGCAAGAACCACATATAAACCATAAGTACATAAATCAATAAGCCATTCAACCTCTTAGGACCTCTATCTAAAGTTACCCTAAGACACACCTAAGTAAGACATGAAGTGGTCGCCCATACAACCTCTTCATACCACACCTAGGTATTCCTCAAGGCTACAATAGACAGAAACCTTTCCATTTATACACAACATGCTAAGTAATCATTTCATCAATATAAGCTACTCATTCATCATTTTATTTAGACAATAAGTCAACATATTCATTAAGCCATTTAGGACACATTCATTCCTTTAGAGGACTTTCACTCATTAGCCATTAAGGCTTAGGGAACTCACTTTAGTACCTTCAAAGCCTACTCGTGCCATGTGTAGATAGCATCTCATACTACTACCTACACGTAGTAGAACCTATCCAATAACTAGAGTGCACATCCCATATGATGGGTATAGGCATTAACCGACATAGACCATGCAAGGTAGACATGGAATCCGGTGTCATATGACCCCACACCAAGGAGGGTGTTCGACTTGCCAAGGGTAGAACTAATATACATCCCATGAAGGCACATGGTTTAGGGGATATCCAAAGACGTTCATTGTACTCTAGCCTCTTACTCGGGTAGAGCTACCATCTTAACCATATCCACTCGTTGCTTAGCCTTAGTTCCCATAGAGTAGTTTCCATTCACATGTATGTACTAGAGAGGGCGCCATCATTAGGCCTACCGACCTATAATACTTTTACGAAGAAGGGCACCACAAGGTTCTACCGATCAAGGTTCATTAAGGATAGCTCATTGACTTTCTTAGAGAGGGTTTCTACCGTTCCGTACCACCAATCTCTAAGTCTATCATTTCACACAAGAAGGAGATCATCACCCCTTAGGTTCACCACTTCAAGGTTTTCACATTCACTTAGGTGTCTAGATTCACCATGAAAGGGAACCATTCTTTAGGTCTACCGGTTCAAGTCATAGACTAGAATTCTCATTAGTCATTTATAGAGGGGAACCAACTTAGGTCTACTGTTCATAGACATTAATTCATTCAGTCATTACTCAAGAAAAGGATGCCTAAGCCTACCAAGTCAAGAAATCACATTCAATAGTCTACACTTATCAAGAAGAGGCACCTAGGTCTATTAATTCAAGAGATACATCACATTATAGAGATCCTTCACCTTCCATAATTATCACACATGGACATTAAGAGAGCACACACTTTCAATCTATATACTATAGAACTTTATACATAATCACATTAACATCACATGAACACCTGCTCACTATACATTCATATATACCATAACATTATAATCCATCAACTCACATTACAATGCCTTCAATGACATGATCACAATGCATTCAATAAGTAAACACCTCCACCATAAGTGGATCATACCATACAAGAACAATTCCAATATTAAAAATGAGTTAGGTCAACTTACCAATCTCCATAGCCATAATCTCCATTATTCAATTCTCCAACAATTCACCATCAATAAGTATAGATATCAATAGAAACCAATAATACAATTCAATATAAGCATAATTCCATCAACATGTAATCATAAACACAAGACCCACTTCATAAGACAAATTTAGGAGTTTAAGGAAAACATGGGTTATGAAATCATCTTAAAAACATTAATCAAACATTAATTCATCAATATAATGGGTTAGAAAAAGTTTTTCCAATGAACCCGTGCTTAGATTAGAAATTGAGATTTTTGATCTTTGAAACACTTTTGAAATCCTTTTGATTGGACTACTTGAAAGAAAGATTGATCAAGGATCAATGGTCACCATACCTTAAAAGTTGAAAAACCACAAAAATTGAAGAAGAAAACACTAGATATCTTCAACCCTGGCTCCAACTTGACCTTGACCTTCAATGGTGTTCTAGAGAGAACTTTTAGGAGAGAAAGGTTTTGTTTTTGAAGAATGAATTCTAAAAGGAGGTTTAAATGTATTAATACACTTAAAATACCTAAAAACACTAAAAACAACCGTCCATGCATTTAATTGGCCAAGGGTGGAATTTACCAAACCACCCTCTGCTTGGCCGAACACATGACATCAAAACAAGTGAGACTTACGAAACCCCTAACTACGGTGTGAGAGGGTGGTCCTTGGGTAGTTGTACCCGGACGTTTAAACCCTAAACATGCCCATCTAAGTTTGAGAGTCACCTCCACATGATTTAGACCTCAAAAAACACACCAAACTCCAATGGCACCACACTAGAACACATTAACTCGAAAGACTAGTTTTCGAACTTAATTGTTGTCCCTTGACGTTTGACCTCAAAACTCTTTAAAATAAAATTTAAAAGCCAAAACTCCTCATTTTAACAAGTTAAAAACTTCTACAACACATGTGAGACTCTAGTTCTTCCTATTTCATTTTAGGGTCGTTACAATCATGGAGGAAGCTCATAGCTCCCAAGACTCTATCTATCGGAGTTCTACAAATATTTATCGTGACTTGAGAGATGCCTATTTGTGGAGTAGTATGAATAGTTGTATTGTAGAATTCCTCTCTAAGTGTCTGAATTGACTTCAGGTCAAGGTAGAGCATCAGAGGTGCAGTGTTATGGCTCAGAATATAGATCTTCCAGAATGGAAGTGGGAGATGATCGATATGGATTTCATTACTGGTTTGCCACGGTTTCATAGGTAGCATGATTCGATATGGGTAATGTAGATTGAATGACTAAATCAACCCATTTATTACCGGTATAGACTACCTATTCAGCAGAACATTATGCCAGATTATATATTAAAGAGGTAGTCAAACTTCATGGAGTTCCGGTGTCCAAAATTTTAAATAGAGAAGTGCAATTCACCGTATAATTTTGGAAGTCTTTCCAGAAAGATTTGGGTTCGATGGTGAACCTTAGTACTGCTTTCCATCCTTAGACTAATAGTTAAGCAAAGCGCACAATTCAGACTTTAGAGGATATATTGAGGGCGTGTCTGATCGATATTCAAAATATAATTGGGATGATCACGTACATCTCGTTGAGTTTGCTTACAACAACAGTTATCACTCTATCATCCAGATAGCTCTTTATGAGGCTCTTTATGGGAGTAGATGTTGATCTCCTATTGGATTGTTTGAGGTTGGTAAAGCTGGGTTGATAGGACTAGAGTTTGTTCATAAATCTATAGAGATAGTGAAGATCATTCAAGAAAGCTTCAAAATAGCACAAAGTCATCAGAAATCCTATACCGATGTTAGGAGAAGACACTTGGAGTTTGAGTTGCACGATTGGGTTTATGTGAAGGTTTCACCCATGAAGGGTGTTATGGGGTTTGGCAAGAAGGGGAAGCGTAGTCCCATGTGTATTGGTCCTTATAGGATATCTAAAATGATTGACAATGTAGCCTATGAGTTGGAGCTACCATCCAAATTAACAGTAGTCCACCCAGTATTCCACAGTTCAATGTTGAAGAAGTTTATGGGCGATCTTCAATTAGTATACCTACTGAAAATATTGGTGTTAAGGACATACTATCTAATGAGGAGATACCTATTGAGATACTTGATCATCAGGTTCGCAAGTTGAGAACCAATGAGGTAGCATCAATCAGGGTCTTATAGAGGAATTAGTTCATTGAGGAAGCTACTTGGGAGGCTGAGGAGGATATGAAGAAGAGATACCCACATATCTTTCTTCCTGAGAAATTTCAGACCAAGGTAATTTTTTTTTGTAAAACACTCTTTAAATTGATATGCTATGTTCTGTTAAATTGCATGCTGGGAATTAGATGTTGCCACCCTTAGTTCTAGTTAGAGTGATCTCATTCGAGGAATAATCTTCCCAAGGGGAGATATTGTAACACCTCGGTCTTAGAAATAACTAATTTGAGCAAGAACCAATTTGGAAAGAGCTAAATTGAGAATTTTCAAGTTAGCCTTAAATTGTGAGTTTTGGGTAACTTCAAACAACCATAACATTCAGCACAAGATAAGTTAGGTGGCCTATAAGGTATAAAATTAAAGATCTGTGAGTCCTCTTTCCAACACCACCAATTTTGCTAAATTTCAAGTTCGGATGAGGGAGATATGCCAGTTTGAGGTAAGCCAATCCGATTAAGGAAATACATCCGAATTAAGGAGGTGTATTTTGGTGTTTTCCTTACCCCATTAGCCTAACTCGTTTTAGTAATATTTTAGGGGTCTAAATTGACCTACATCAGTTTTCATAATTCTAAAATATGCTTAGGGTTTAGAGAGAAGTTCAAGAAGAGAAAAAGGGAGAAAATATTTAAGCATTAAGGATTTTCTTACGATCATTGAGGAGTTTCGCCAAGGATTCAATCCTTTAGAGGTATATAAGTTCTCAAAGTGTTGGGTTTGTTCACCCACACATCAATCATGTTATTTTATCCATAATTTCGTTCTTGAGGTTGAATGATTTGAGTTCTTGAGGTTTTGTGCTTCGTTGTTTGAAAATGTTGTTCTTGTTGGGGTCTTGAGGTGAGAGTTGCGATTGAGTGTTATTCTAGGTTTGTTTTGGTGTAGATTTCATTGTAATTATGTTGGGTCTAAGAATCAAAAATTGTTTGAGGAAAATGGTTTTATTATAGATGAGTTAGGTCTTGAGATTGAGAAGAGAAGTTAGTCAAAAATCTGGGCATAAATAGGGGCGGCTCACCACCACTGCGCCAGAACTACTTTCCAGTAGTTTGGGGCTTGGCGCGGTGTGATAAGCTCAAATTACACCTCCCTAAAGAAGTATAAGCGATCGTTGTCAAATAAAGAACCCAACTTGTAGGTTGGGGTCGATCCCACGAGGAATATGGTCCAAACTTAAACTTAACTCACGATTATTTCCATGTAGTCAAACTATTTCCGAGACAAGTAAACTAAAGGGGGGCTTTTCGTAAACAAATAACAGATTGTTGATTGTTAAGTAACCAGTAAACAGGATTCAAACTTTGTTGTTATCAATATGTGAGAGAAACTAGGGCATATGTGCTCCCCACGAGCTCTTAACCCAGTAATCCTAATAATAGTAATTCTTTCCTAGTGTTTTGCATGCAAAGTTGGTAAGATTGGTATCCCTAAGGGATTGGTCCTAATAGTAGGGAATTTCACTACGCACCTTGGTCCGACTATGAGTGTATACTTTACTAATTGCTACCTTTACCTTAGATTAGACATCACATCAATGTATGGCTTAGTTTTCACCCTCGCACTAATTGACATTAGACTATTAGATATCATCCATTAAATCTCTGTTGTTAATTTTTTTCTCATTAACTACCTCCTTGGTCCAACAGGTATAAACGAGGCGATTTCTAATGTTGCGCATCTTTAAAAAGACTTCTAAGCGAAAGAATTAACAATACATGCCTAAACACTATTCAAGAATTACTTAATTATTATTCATACTATGTTAATTGCTCATGATTCCCACAACCCTAGTTGTGGATTTAGCTACTCATGCTTGCAAGATCACAATTCATGTTTAAAAATAAATAATTCATGAACTTACGATTAGAGTAGAAGAAACCCGAAATCACCAATTGAATTTCAAAGACAAAATCTTGTAAAGCGAATCCGGAAATTAAATTGCTTAAGTTTGCAACTTCATTAGAGAAAATACCAAGAACTAAAAGTAAACAATAATATCTAACCCCCCAAAACGAGGTTTACATACCCTATTTATAGAAAAACATGTCATAAAAAAAAGGAAACAAAATAAGGAAATAAGTATTCAGGACGCGGTTTATGTCGATGACATGACCTACGGACTGTAGGTCGACCTACGGTCCGTATGTCACCCTCCGTTGGTCCACACTTAGTATTTTTTCGGCAAATACTGGAACCTTCACTCTCAGATCATCAACAAAGGACGTGCAGGATGGACAGTGGGTCGACCTACGGTCCGTGAGTCCTCTTCCGTGGCTCCACACGTAGGATTTTCACCACGTACTAGAACTTCAAATCTTTGAACCCATTCGACGGATGTGCAGGACGACCCAGGGTCGACCAACGGTCCATGAGAGAAAAACTACGGAGTATGTGTTCTCTACGAGCTCTTAACGCAGTAATCCTAATAATAGTAATCCTTTCCTAGTGTTTTACATGTAAAGTTGGTAGGATAGGTATCCATAAGTGATTTGTCCTCCAAGTAGGGTATTTCACTACGCACCTGGTCCGGCTACGAGTGTATATTTTACTAACCCTTACATTTAGCTCAGATTAGACATCACATCAGTGTATGACTTAGTTTTCACCCTCGCACCAATTGTCATTAGACTAATAAATAACATCTACTAAATCTATGTTGTAAATTGGTTTCTCATTAACTACCTCCTTGGTCTAGCAAGTAGCAACGAGGTGAGTTCTAACATTGTGCATCGTTTAAAATGTAAGGGAAATAATTAAAAATATATGCATAAACACTATTCAAGAATTACTTAATTATTATTCACACTTTGTTAACTGCTCATGGTTCCCACAACCGTAGTTGTTGATTTAGCTACTCATACTTGCAAGATCACAATTCATGTTTAAGAAGAAAGAATTCATGAACTTACGATTAGAGTAGAAGAAACCCATAATCTCCAATTGAATTTTAAAGTGAAAATCTTGAAAAACAAAATCCAGAAATTAAATTGCTTAAGTTTGCAACTCAATTCCACAAAATACCAAGAACTAAAAGTAAAAACTAATGTCTAACCCACAAAAACGAGGTTTACAAACCCTACTTATAGAAAAACATGTCCTATAAAAAAGGAAACAAAATAAGGAAAGAAGAAGTCTGGATGCGGTTTCTGTCAACGACACAACCTACGGACCGTGGGTGGTCCGTAGGTCACCCTTCGTTCGTCAACACTTAGCATTTTTTCAGCAGATATTGGAACCTTCACTCTCAGATCATCATCAACGGATGTGAAGGACAGATTGTGGGTCGACCTACGGTCCGTGAGTCCTCTTCTGTGACTCCACACTTAAGATTTTCACCAGGTACTGGTGGGAGGTTGAACATACTCCTCATCCGTATCAGCATCGATCAACAACCTAAAAGGTGTTACGGACATGGACTTGCCCTTCGTGGTGTATGTTGGATCTTGCTTAGGAGCCATGGTACTTGTGAAAGCTTAGTTAGTACCAAAACAAGCCAAAAAAAACACACAAGAGATTTTTAGAACAATAAAGGAATAAAAACATAAACATAAAAAAAATCTTGAAAGTAGCTAAACTGTCGACCTACGTTGGGTACCTATTATCCGTCGATGGAGCGACGGTCCGTGGGTCTCCTTCATAGGTCGGAGTACCCAAAATTAGGTCTCTGATGTGGGAACCATGGATGTGTAGAACAGTCCATCAATGGAACTATGGACCGTAGTCCACACCGTGGTTCAACACTTAGTGAAAACTTTGTGTGCAACTGACCCACGGACTCGACCTACGGTTCGTGGATGGGGAGTCGTGGGTCAGTTTTGTGCCAGGTTACGGAACGTGAATTAATTTCATGACTTTTCTTTCAATAATTATAAACAAACTAGGCCTACAAATGCATTTCAACATGTAATTTGGTAGTGAATAATCCTTCGGGTCTCATTGACACAAATTTTATAGATTATCGAACCGAAATCTATGAATCTTAAGTTAAAACATCCAATTGAACCTGTTACTTGATTTCGTTTGTTAAAATTTACGGCACACTTACATACCGTCATTCCAAGGGTTCATCTAACTACAAATTAACAGTCAAACACATGATTTACAACCCAAGGTCAAGTTCATTGTTGTTATTTCAAGTTGAAACTATGAAATACTCAAAGTTTTATGGTTAATCATCATACCTTACAAGTACGCAACAATAGTGAGTGTGTGATAGCTAGCAAAGACTCCAAAACCGGCTTGGACACCAAACCCGGACTATGAGATCGCTTTGGGGAGAAAATGGCTGATATGGGAGAGTATAGGATGAATATGGGATTTGAGTAAGGGAAGTGGTTAGTGATTTACGGGTTATTGGGGTAAATGTGAGTGATTAGGGGAGTTAGAGAGTTGAAAAATGGTTGGGAGGAAGTAATGAACGTGTGTCTGTGGGGGGGGGGCGGTTTATAACGGGTTTTATTTTATAAGGAGTCCGGGTAGGGTCAGGCAAACCCTAGTTTTTGGACCCACGAGACCCCGTCTACGGTTAGTGGGTCGTCCTATGGACTGTGGGTAGGGTCCGTAGGTCACTCTGACACTTAGAAAATTTTGAGGACCTACCTGGGATCTACGGACGCCATTCACGGTCCATGGATGGACAAACGGACCGTCGGTGGGGTCCGTACACCACTGCACAACTTTTTCCTCCAGATTTTGCTTTTCGCCCCTGCACATGTAGAGACCATTAGGAGTTTCTTTTTGCATTTTCTAGACACTTTTTAAACAAGCGCAACCTTGAGTTGAATAGAAGCACCCGATAAGCAATAACAAATTCACGCTTATAAATCTTTTTATCATGATACTTCTTCATCTTCTCCTTGTACACGGCTGAACTTTCATATTCTTTTAGGCGAAACTCATCGAGCTCATTCAATCTTTGGCTCGATGCGGCACCCCAATCCAAATTCAACTTCTTTAGTGCCCACATGGCCTTATGCTTTAGGTCTACTGACAAATGGCATGACTTTCCACATACAAGTTAGTAGGGGGACATACCTATGGGGGTCTTGAATGCAGTGCGATAGGCCCATAGAGCATCATTAAGACTTCTTGACAAATCTGTTTTGTTGTCGTTCACAGTCTTTGCAAGGATTTGCTTTATCTCTCTGTTTGACACTTCAACTTGCCTACTAGACTGTGAATGGTAAGAAGTAGCTTCATTGTGACGAACTCCATATTTCTCTAGCAACGGCTTGAACAATTTATTACAAAAGTGGGAACCTTCATCGCTGATAATTGCCCTAAGTGTACCAAATCTGGAGAAGATACTCTTTTTTCAGGAATGCAGTGACACTCTTACCCTTATTGTTCGAAAGGGCTATTGCTTCCACCCACTTTGATACATAGTCAACCGCAACAATAATATACTTCATCCCATGTGAACTCACAAATGGACCAATGAAGTCAAGGCCCAAAACATCAAATAATTCAATCACCAATATCGGATTCATAGGTTGCTCTTGCTTCTTCGAAGATCCTCCTTCTCTTTGGCAACGGTCACAAGAGTTGGCGAAATCATGAGCATCTTGGTGGATGGTAGGCCAGTAATACCCATATTGCAGGATTTTATGAGCATACCACTATGATGCCCACCAACAGGCGATGAATGACATGCCTCTAGTATACTCATCATCTCAACCTCGGGCACACAGCGAGGATTGATCCCATTAGCACAAATACGAAACACGTAGGGCTCATCCCAAAAGAACTTTTTCACATCATGCATAAACTTTTTCGTTTAGTGAAATGACAAATTCGATGGAACCAAATCGATTGCCAAGTAGATAGCAAAATCTGCAAACCAAGGGATAAGTTCAAAAGAAGAAGCCAATACATGTTCTTCTGGGAATGCATCATTAATTTAAGCCCCATCTCCTATCTTGAGTATAGCTTCCTCCTCCAATCTGGACAAAAGGTCGGCAACATGATTCTATGTCCCCTTTCTATCTTTCACCTCAAAATCGAACTCTTGCAGCAACAATACCCAGCTTATCAACCTCGGTTTTGCATCCTCTTTAGCCATCAAATACATAAATGCAGAATGGTCAGTATGCACTATGACCTTAGTACCAAGCAAGTAGGATAAAAAATTTTCGAATGCGAAAAGCACAACAAAGAGTTATTGTTTAGTCACCGTATTGTTCTTTTGAGCCACATTCAAAGCTTTGTTGGCATAGTAAATAGGATGAATAATCTTCTCGTCCCTCTGTCCCAATACCACACCAAGCGCCACTCCACTCGAATCACATATCACTTCAAAGGGTTTCCCCAATCCGGTGAAATAATTATAGGTGCGAAAACTAGCCTTGCTTTCAACACTCCAAATTCTCTTAGACAAGCATCATAAAAATCAAATTTACACTTCTTTCCAAGTAGTTTGCACAATGGGTGTGTAATTTAAGAGAAATCATTGATAAACCTCCAATAAAAACCTGCATGCCCAAGAAAACTTCTAACACCTTCTATAGAGATAGGTGGTGGAAGATTTTCTATTACCTCAACTTTATCTCTATCAACCTCGATACCCTTCTCAGAAATCTGATCACCAAGACTATCCCCTCTTTCACCATAAAGTGGCACTTTTCCCAATTGAGCACAAGATTGCACTATTCACACTGTTTTAGTACCTCAGTCACATGCATCAAACAACCATCAAACGAGTCACCTACCACAGAGAAATCATCCATAAATACCTCAATTGTTTCTTGAACCTTATCATAAAATATCGACATCATGCAACGCTAGAAGGTCCCTGGAGCATTACACAACCCAAATGGCATTCTTTTGAAGGCGAAAGTACCATAAGGTCAAGTGAAAGTGGTCTTCTTTTGGTCTTAAGGAGCTATGGAGATCTGATTGTAGCTCGAATACACATCAAGAAAGTAATACAAACCATTACCAGCAAGACGATCCAACATCTGATCCATGAACGGCACAGAGAAGTGATCTTATTCTGTCCAAACATTCAACCTGCGGTAGTCCATGCATACTCTCCATCCAGTCACTGGCCTCATTGGAACAA
Source organism: Solanum tuberosum (assembly GCF_000226075.1). Taxonomy (NCBI): domain Eukaryota; kingdom Viridiplantae; phylum Streptophyta; class Magnoliopsida; order Solanales; family Solanaceae; genus Solanum; species Solanum tuberosum. The sequence continues at coordinate 1,618,604 of NW_006239042.1, forward strand.
TCTCATTCTTTGCATTAGGAACCATAGTAATCACACATTTCTTAGGTACACACTAAACAGGACAGACCCAACTACTATCTACAATGGGGTATATGACTCCATCATCCAACCATTTAATGATTTCCTTTTTCACGACCTCTTGCATATGTTGATTTAGTCTTCTTTGGTGCTCAATACTTGGCATGTTGTCCGGCATGAGTAGAATTTTATGAGAACTAGTGCCGGGTGGAATCCCAATAATGTCCGATAGTCCATCCAATAGCCCGCTTGAACCTCTTCAATAGAGAAACCAATGCCTCTACTTGTACCTCACTCAAATCGGCCACAATGATTACCAATAAAGTGCCATTTCTCCCCAAGAATACATACCTCAGATGCGATGGTAGAGCTTTGAGCTCCAATTTAGGAGCTTCTTCAACAAATGGTTGTGCGGGTGGAGAGTCGCGATTCTTCATATCTAGCTCCAATTTCTTTTGTTTGGAACAGAATTCAAACCTATCAAGTGCGGAAACTAATTCATCATACTCTTCAATACCATTACCCTCAAAATTCATAATTACCACTTACAGTGCATCAACACCTAACCTCTATTCAATAGACCCTTCAGAACCTCGCTCCACAATATGATTCACCACTGATACTGACTTGAGATCGCTTTTCTACTTTATAGACCTACATATATTGAAAGTTACCTCTTCATTATTCAATCGTGACTTCATCTTCCCTCTCTCCATATCGACCAAGGCGTGCCCAATAGCAAGGAATGGTCTCCCTAAGATGATGGGAACCTCAAAATCAACCTCTTAATCAAGTATCACAAAATTCGTCAAAAAAAATGAATGACTCCACTTTCACAAGGACATCTTAGAGAACACCAATGGGCTTCTTCACAGTTCTATCTACCATGAGTAGTCGCATCGCAGTGTGTTTTAGAGCCCCTAAACACATCTTCTTGTAGATAGACAATGACATCCGATTAATACTGGCACCCAAATCACACAACGCTTTCGCAAAGTGGAAAGAACCGATGGTACAAGAGATAGTGAAAGCTCCAGGATCCTCTTTCTTTTACACAAGTGATCTCGTATCAATAGCACTACAATGTTGCAATCTTTCATAATTTTCTAAATTGACAACCTTCTTCTTGGTCACCAAATCTTACATGAATTTCGCAAGCCCAGGCATTTTCTCCAAAGCTTTTATCAACGGCACATTAATTGGAAGTTTTTTCAACATAGTAATGAACCTGCAATATTTTCCTTCTCCGGTCTTCTTCACCAATTTCTATGAGAATGGCGGTGGAGGTCTAGGCATAGGAACAACTTTTTTGGTCACATCCGCTTCCTTCTCTGTAGCATGTTTAGACTCTCTAGTAACCTGAATCTCATCTTTATATCTTTCTACCACAATTTCAACTTCAGACGGCATGGGGGGGATCAACGGTTTGTTTACCTCCTCGTGTAGTGACTGTCATACAATGCCCATCATTCTTCAGATTGTGGATGATATTACTAGGAAGTGTGTCAGGTTGATGTGGGTTCACTGTAGTGGACAACTGATTAAACTGTTGCTCAAGTTTCTTGATCGACACTGCATGGGAATTAAATTTTTGACCTATTCCAGACAAGTTATTTCGCATCTCTTTCACATTCGCATCAGTCGCATCAAACCTCTTCATTATCTTCTGCATCATATCCTCAATGCGTAACATAATAACCCCAGCTTCTCTATTGCCAGGTTCCCAATTTGCAGGTAGAACATAAGACCTAACTCTCTCATTTCTGTTGCCATAGTTGTTTCAGTTGTAGTTGTTATCGCGATTGTAGTTCCCATCTCGGACATAGTTTCCCTCTCAATTGTAGTTTCCATAGTTCAGACCTTGGTTTACTTAACCTTGGCACCAATTATCCGAGTTGGAACCTTGGGTGTTGGCTTGGAAACCCCCCATCTGATTTTTCACCAAATAAGCATTCTCCTCATAGTAGCATTCATCAGTTAGTGGTGGCGGAGTTCTAGTTAGATAGTTTACCGCATTAACCTTCTCTGCACCTACGGTCACATGCATCCTTTAGTACCAAACCTAATTTTGTTCGCATTTGAGCCATCTCTTCACGAATATTATCACTAAATTGACTAGGTGCGGCTTGAACTGCAAATGTGCTTCTACCAGTGTTGAACTTCCTTGTGCTCCATGCCTTATAATTTCAGGAAATCTTCTCCAGTTTCTCAGCAATCTCCTCAAAAGCGCACTCACCATATGATCTTCCAACAATAGTAACTAGCACAGCCTTGCCATTATCATCTTGACCACTGTAGAAGTACTCCTTCAGTGACTCATCATCTATGCAGTGATTCAAAACACTTCTTATTAATGCAGTGAACCTATCCGATGAACTGCTTACAGACTCTCTAGGTAGTGCTATGAAGTTGTTCAGCTTGTCTTTGTGATTGAGCTTCTTGGATAACGGGAAATACTTTGCCATGAACACCTTATCCAATTGATCCCATGTATGAATCGAGCTATATGGAAGCTCAAAAAACCACACTGCAGCATCACCAGTCAATGATAGAGGGACGAATCTCAAGCCTATGACATTCATATCCAACTCCGGTCGTCCCACAGAAATGTAGACACTTCTCAATTTAGCCATGTTACCATGCATGTCTTTCGAAGCTAGACCAGAAAACAACCCTCTTGCTGTAAGAATTTGCATCAAACTGTTGGTCACCACAAACGTATCCCCTGGAGGTTGATGAGGGAGAACAATAGGTCCTTCAGATTCAAAGGTAGTGAAGTCGACCATGAAGTTATCACGCAACCTTGGTTCTCACTAATTTTGTACCCTCAATGCAACTCCTAGTAGATTACAACCACGAACCTGCGCGTTCTCATTATTCATTACATCCTCCTGCTCCCCTTTGATTGGATTATTATGGACCCCTTGGTTTTCCAGTTTTCTCAAAGTCTTGCTTAGTTCAGGGTCGTATGGGGTCAATGGTTCGCCTTGACTCTGTGTACTTGGCATACACTAGAGTAACATCCTATAGAAAACAAAAACAAAAGAAAACGTAAAATGATGAAATAATTGACTAAAGTTCAATAATTTAGTTAAACTTAATCTAAAAGGCTTATTCCTCAGCAGTGGCGCCAAAAATCGATACACTCAAATTACACCTCCATAAAGAAGTATAAGAGATCATTGTCAAATAAAGAACCCAACTAGTAGGTTGGGTGGATCCTGATGAGTCCACAAATTGGACTCATTTAGGGTTTTATTTTGATAGAAATAGTCTCCTTGAATGCTTAGTTTGTCTCAATATCTGATGAAAACTGTTTAGTTTCAGGTATTTGATGTTTTAGTGGAATCATGGACACTTAGGCACAAAAAGGCTGAAAAGAACGAAGAAGCTGAAGCATGAGCATCGCCAAGAAGCTTTGGAGATTCACCGAAGGGATTTACTCTGCCCTTTGTACCAGTACGCGAAGCCCTGAAAAAGAAGCATCGACTAACTTTGCCGAAAGATCCACCAGCACTATTTTCAGAAGTCAATAAATACTAAACTTGTTATTAATTCTTGAAGGTTCGAAACTTTATTTGAATTTCTAGAATAGAATAGTACTTTTTGGATATTCTTCTCTCAGGTTTGGAGAGGATTTTTGGGAGACTTGAAGAAAGAAGGATTTCATCTTCCCCAAGTTGGAAGTGGGTCTTCTCAATTCTTCTTGCTTTGCTTAAATCAAGGTATAAATTCTTATACACATTTGATTTTACTATCATTTTGGGTGTATTTTGTTATTGAAATGACCCAAAAAGTTCTTAAAAATGTGCTTCGGAAGTTACCGGAAATTTGTTTAGCTATATATAAAAAAATCCGTTTCGTTTTTCAAAAATACGACTTCATATTCTTGTTTAGGGGGTCAAATTGAGTGGGAAATGGGTCTAACCCAAATTTTAGAGCAACCGTATCAAAATCCGAAATTTCCAAGTGAAGCCTTTTTCGAGGGTCTACTTTGGAGGGTCATATCTCCTAGCACACAAATTATTGGGTGGCCAATAACATATCCATGGAAAGCCCTTTGAGTTAGCTACCTAACGCACTTCGTTTCACCTCATTCGGAGTTCGGACGAAGAAGTTATGCCCATTTTCGTAAAATCTGTCCGGCAGGAAAGGCAATTTCCAGTGAGCGTTTTTACTTTTCACCCGCCTCATTTTTTTTTCTAAGTGTTGGACCATTTTTCCAAAGGGCATATGTTATTTCCTATATACCATTAGTTCAATTCCCATCTCTAAAACATTTCCCAAAACACCTCTCCCATACTTAGACACATTTTCTCTCAAGTTCTCTCAAGAACCCTAATCCAAAACCTTCCTCAAGATTGAAGAGACTCTTGCTCCAAGTTCCAAGCTTCCATTGAAGACACTCTCAAGACCTTCATAAAAACTCAAGGTATGTGGTGTTGAACTCATGGGTCCTTCCACCCATAGTGCCTAGACTCTATTCTACTCACTAATTCATGGTTTAAGTTAAGATTCATAAATTAGTCTTGTTCTTTGTAATAATTTCCTGCACATTGAATTTTAAACATGAAAAGTGATTGTTTTGAGCATGTTGTGACCCTAGAACTTGAACCTAAATTTGGAATGGATGTGGAGATTTTCATGTGGTATTGTGGGTGTTAAAAAGGTGTTGTTGTAGGTTGTTCACTGGTTTGGCTGCATAATTACTACCCTATTTTCCATGCTCTTTGATTCCATTACATGCCTTCAAGGTGTTTGACAAAATGTCCAACTATGGAGAATTGATGAATCGATGCTTTAAAGCTTGAGTTATGAGATGTATGGAAATCCAAAGATGTGTTGATGATAAACTAAGCTTGTGTATATGTTCATTCCATACGTGAGATTGCATTAGAGCCTAATGGGAATTTCCTATATAAAGTGTTGCATGACCATGCCCGGTCCGGGGGAAAAGAACCGGACAACCATGTGAGAGGTTTATATCTCACCACCTAGGATGCTTGGGGTGTGACCAACATCAACCATGTGAGAGGTTTATATCTCACCACCTAGGATGCTTGGGGTGTGACCAACATCAACCATGTGAGAGGTTTATATCTCACCACCTAGGATGCTTGGGGTGTGACCAACATCAACCATGTGAGAGGTTTATATCTCACCACCTAGGATGCTTGGGGTGTGACCAACATCAACCATGTGAGAGGTTTATATCTCACCACCTAGGATGCTTGGGGTGTGACCAACATCAACCATGTGAGAGGTTTATATCTCACCACCTAGGATGCTTGGGGTGTGACCAACATCAACCATGTGAGAGGTTTATATCTCACCACCTAGGATGCTTGGGGTGTGACCAACATCAACCATGTGAGAGGTTTATATCTCACCACCTAGGATGCTTGGGGTGTGACCAACATCAACCATGTGAGAGGTTTATATCTCACCACCTAGGATGCTTGGGGTGTGACCAACATCAACCATGTGAGAGGTTTATATCTCACCACCTAGGATGCTTGGGGTGTGACCAACATCAACCATGTGAGAGGTTTATATCTCACCACCTAGGATGCTTGGGGTGTGACCAACATCAACCATGTGAGAGGTTTATATCTCACCACCTAGGATGCTTGGGGTGTGACCAACATCAACCATGTGAGAGGTTTATATCTCACCACCTAGGATGCTTGGGGTGTGACCAACATCAACCATGTGAGAGGTTTATATCTCACCACCTAGGATGCTTGGGGTGTGACCAACATCAACCATGTGAGAGGTTTATATCTCACCACCTAGGATGCTTGGGGTGTGACCAACATCAACCATGTGAGAGGTTTATATCTCACCACCTAGGATGCTTGGGGTGTGACCAACATCAACCATGTGAGAGGTTTATATCTCACCACCTAGGATGCTTGGGGTGTGACCAACATCAACCATGTGAGAGGTTTATATCTCACCACCTAGGATGCTTGGGGTGTGACCAACATCAACCATGTGAGGGGTTTATACCTTGCCACCAGGGTGTCCGGGTGTGAACGGCATCCCCCATCCTAAGTTGGGGTTATAGATTGGTTGGATCATGCATACACATATGATATCTACTATTAGTATAGAGTTACTTAAACATGTTTTGACTTCACTTTGATCATGCATCCTCATATTGTTATTCATAATGCCTATGAAACTATTTCTTGTATTTCGATTGTGTCCTTGTTTATTGTTGTGTTGCACCCCGCATACTTAGTACATTCCAAGTACTAACGCATATTTTGCCTACATGATGTCACCATGTAGGGACCGGAGCTACTCTTGATCCTTCTCTCCATTCACGTGGCTAGTACGACGCTTATCCGAGTTTGTTGGTGAGTCCTCAATGATTCGAGGGCTATGTTATGTTTCCTACTCCTATGTTTTGAGACTTTAGCTTGTAATTGTATTTTGACTATGAGGGGAGCCGGTAGAATGTCATGGCCCCGTCCTATCTATGTATGTAGAGGTGTGCGTTGGACAAGTATTTTGTAAATGAGCTTGACTCTTGTTCTATGATGTCATTTTGAAATGGTTTGCCCTTAGTCCCTATTTCCCGTTAATTAATGTTGAATGTACTTCCGCGACCGATGAAGTGTGGTGACAAGTTTGAGAGGCTTGTTTGGGGTTCCTTCGGGTTCCTCATTCGCCATGTCACGTCTAGGCCCTAGGCTTGGGTCGTGACAAGCTTGGTATCAGAGCACTAGGTTGTTAAATCCTCGGAGTCCAACACACCGCGTTGAGTAGAGTCCTAATCATGGTTGTGAAGCGCGCCACGACTATGAATGGGAGGCTACAAAACGTTTTAGGAAAGGTTTCCCTTCTTCATGTTCTATGTCGTGCTTAGAGTGCGATAAGGTGATTCCTCCCTAACGCTTGTTCTTTGATTGCTAGATCATCATGCCAAACATGAGGGGAAGACGGGCTCGATCACCGGAAGAGCCACCTACCAATGGTGAGCTCCGTGATGCACTCACCATGCTTGCACAAGTGGTAGCTAACCAAGTGCAACAAGGAGCCCAAGCTCCTCGAACTACCACCCCGGGGGAAAGGGTGAGAGATTTCATGAGGATGAACCCTCCGGTCTTCCATGGTTCAAAGGTGGATGAGGACCCGCAAGAGTTCATCGATGAGGTATGCAAAATCTTGACCATTATGGATGTTGGTGCTTGTGAGAAGGCAAAATTGGCGGCCTACCAACTCAAGGGGGTTGCTCAAATTTGGTTTGATCAATGGAAGGATGAGGAAGGTAATGGCTATGTGGTGTTGTGGGAGGATTTTAAACTTGCTTTCCTTAATAGGTTCTTCCCTCTTGAGCTTAGGGAGGCAAAGTTGGTGGAGTTCATGAACTTGAAGCAAGGAGCTATGAGTGTGAGGGAGTTTTCCCTCAAATTTGTCCAACTCTCCAAGTATGCATCTGACTTGGTGGCCGACTCTAGGTCGAGGATGAACAAATTTGTGATGGGTGTATCCGACTTGGTTAGTGAGGAGTGTCGGTCCGCTATGCTCATTGGAGATATGGATTTGTCTCGGTTGATGACTTATGCCGAGCAAATGGAGGAGGAGAAATTGAGGAAGAAAAGGGGGCACGAGGCCAAGAGGGCCCGATTGGAGAATAGGTTCCCTAAGGGTGCTAGATTTCATCAAGGCCGAGGAAACCCTCATGTCAACCGGGGATTTGCTATCAATGTTCCTAGACCTCAAGGGGGAGGTGAAGTGGGTTCTATGGATGTATGCCCTAAGTGTGGGAGGAAGCATGGTGGTCCTTGCATGAAGGGTTCGGGTGCTTGCTTTGAATGTGGAGAAGTGGGTCATAAGAGGTTTGAGTGTCCCAAGATCCGCAACAAGGTCCGAAGTGCTAACACTACTCCTTTGGGTAGAGGTGCTTCTCAAAGTGGTGCCCCAAGGAACAATCGATTTTATGCTTTGCATGGTAGACAAGGTGTTAATGAGACCCCGGATATGGTGACCGGTATGTTGCAAATCTTTGATCTTGATGTTTATACTTTGATTGATCCGGGTGCCACCCTTTCCTTTATTACCC
>NW_006239043.1:0-7375 GCF_000226075.1 Solanum tuberosum
CTTTGATTTATGTTACTATCTGTTGTTTCTTGTACTTGATTATGTAGGCCACTTTGCCTAATTATATCAAAATATTATGCTTTTTAGAATAGCTTTCTTTGTTATAGTTTGCAATTATTAGCTTAAATGTCTGATTATTTCAATTCCAACAGGTACTTCTCTTGATCTGATGGAAAAATTTGCAAGTACACAAAACAAGAAGCAATGGGCAATCGGACCGATATTTCTGGCTGCTAAAGTGATCATGTATCAGATAAGAGAAATTAAATGTTTAGATTGGCTTGATAACCAACCTCCAAGATCAGTTCTTTATGTTATCTTTTTGGATCATCAACTACATTTTCTGATAAAGAAGTGATGGAGCTCGCGATGGGACTAGAGCGAAGCAAACAGAAGTTTGTATGGGTGTTGAGAGATGGTGATAGAGGTAATATCTTTAGTGAGGAAGCTAGAAGATTTGAGTTGCCAGACGGGTTTGAAGAAAGAGTAGAAGGTGTCGGGTTAGTGGTCAGAGAATGGGCGCCACAGCTTGAAATCTTGGCTCATTCTTCCACAGGGGGGTTCATGAGTCATTGCGGATGGAATTCTTGCATAGAGTGTATTACTGCGGGGGTACCGAATGGCTGCTTGGGCTATGCATTCTGAACAGCCACTTAATGCTTTCTTTGTGGCAGAAATCTTGAAAACAGGCCTTCTCGTTAGGGAGTGGAAGAAACACGAGGAGCTTGTCACTGCATCCGCCATTGAGAATGTTGTGAGGAAGTTAATGGCATCAGAAGAAGGTGACGAGATTAGGTAAAGAGCAGAAGAATTGGGAGCAGCAGTAAGGGAGTCCATAGAGAAAGGAGGTGCTTCTCAAATGGAGTTACATTCTTTCATTGCTCATATTACTAGATAGACTTGCTTTTCACAACTAAAAAATTTTGTTCTGTAATTCTCTACTACTACTGAATAATCGAAAACATACGTTGTTCGTCTTATGGAGTAACCTTAATTCATCATATGTGGTTCTTGATTATAACTCTGGTACATACCAACTGAGAAATGTAAACAGGACCATTAAGAGAGAAATACAAAGAAATAACTCACCGATAGCCATAGAAGCCAGACAAGTGACAGATAAACTTGAAATTTCTGTTGAAAAGCAAGTCTATCTTGTGATATGCGCGATAAAAGAATCCAGCTCTATTCGAGAAGAACCCCCCTTCTCTGTGGAATGCCTAACGGCTTCTCCCAATTCTTCTGCTCTTTACCTAATCTCGTCACCTTCTTCTGATGCCATCAACTTCCTAACGACTTTCTCAATAGTGGATGCACTTACTAGCTCCTCGCATTTCTCCCACTCCCTTACAGTCAGACCTATTTTCAGCATTTCTCGGTTGGTCAAGCAGCTATAGGTACACCCATGGTAATACTCTCTATGCAAGAATTCCATCCACAATGACTCATGAACCCGCCTGTGGAAGAATGAGCCAAGATTTCGGGTTGTGGTGCCCATTCTCTTACCACTAGGCCTATTTCTTTTACCCTTTCCTCAAACCCCTCTGGAAGCTCAAATCTTCTAGCTTCCCCGGTAAAGGCATCTCCTCTATCGGCTTCTCTCAACACCCATATGAACTTCTGTTTGCTTTGTTCAAGTCCCATCGCGAGCTCCATGAATTCTCTATCGGAAAATGTAGTTGATGTTCCAAATGATATATAAAGAACTGATCTCGGAGGTTGTTTGTTCAGCCATTCCAAACATGTATTGTTGCTATTCGAGATATTATCGAATTTAGTAGGCAGAATTGGTCCAATTGCCCACTGTTGTTTACTTTCTACTTGTGCCAGCAAATCAAGAAACTCACCTTCAATTACTTTACTTGTATTATGAGTATCACCTGATTTAATATCCATCTATGGACTCTGAAAATCCATAAAGTTCTGGACTTAATCAGGCAGCGCTCCTTCAAGGGGCGGTAGCTTTTTAAGCAATTCTTCTCCAAGTTGGATAGACTTTCCACTAAATAAGCATAAAGAACAGTACAAAGTGAAAAATGAAATGCAATTAAATATTTATGATTCAGCATTGGGAAAGGAAGAAACATCTTGAACAATGTATGACATAAAAGAATCATGAACAACAATGACTCGTCTCGATTTTGAGGAGATGTCACGTAAAAAGGAAGCAATGGACTTGCGAAGAAGCAAAGATGCATCCCATAATGGCTGATGATGTAATGGGAATTTGCTCAAGGCATTAAAGTCAGGTGGAGGTGAGGCAAATTCAGGAAGTGGAATGGCCATGGAAGTGGATTTTTGCTATGTCTAAAGGATTTAAAGCATTGGCTCGAAGCAAAGCTTGACGATTATAACTACTTCATGATCAAGTTCATGGTTTGGTAAATTCTCATAGCTACACATGGAAGTAGAAAGATTGGAGTTTCGTGTTTCTATCGGATCCTCCATGTGTCCTGATTGAGTTTTTTCTCGTGGAAGAAGCAGGGTTATATAGCAAATGTGTGAAGTTAAGAGGAGGAGTGAGTAGCAAATCCATCTCTTTCACATATCTTTTAGTTTTGTAACTACTAATTATTGTACTATTATTTTTGAATTATTGGATGTTGTTTATGCAGATTAAATAAAAGTATGTGTTGAGTCATGCATGAAAACTTTTATCATAATCTTTTCTTATTAATCCATATGTCCAACATGAGATTATTTTGTAAACTCTCAAATGACTATATGATTTTGATGTACCATCTACATGAAAAGGTTGGATATCATTTCTTTTGTTCTCTACAACTGCATAAGATGAACATGGTTGCAAGACAAAAGCCTATGCACTTTTACCAACCAACCAAAAAATTGTTCCTTGGTTTCAGAAATGTTGAAAATAGGTCTGCTTGTTATGGAGTGGAAGAAACAGGAGATGGTAGTGAATGCATCCAACCATCGAGAATGTTGCGAGGAAGTTACCTTTTGATTATCTTCAAACTATTCTCCTAGAAAATGTAAAGAGCCAATAATTCTCTTGAACTTTCAATAATTCACTTAGTTTCAACTATGAAAAAGGTCCTAATATTTCACTTAGTTTCAACACCTTGATTTTTTCATTGCTCATATTACAAGATAGATGAGTTAGTGATATTTAACTGATGTCTGTTTCTTGCTGTTGTCTTACTTCAACACACTAAAAAGTAAAAAAAGCTCTGCAACACAGCAGAAGTTGAGAAAAAGTATCAGGTATATAACCAATATGGATGAACGAACAAATTGAACTTGTGATATGTGCCATGACAGAATCTGTTAAATTAGGTTTTAGGCCTAAGTCACCCCCAAAAGCTAGTTCAAAGGAAGGAGGATTGCCCAAACCTTATAAGGAGTCCACCCATCTCATTAACCACTAATGTGGGACTTTTGTCATTTTTTAACAGAATCCAACTCCATTCGGTAAGAACCCCCATTCTCTATGGATTACCTTACGGTCTCTCCTAGTTCTTCTGCCCTTTTCCTAATGATATCGCCTTCTTTTGATGCCATTAACTTGCTCACAACATTCTCAATGGTGGATGCATTTTTCTCACTCTCAAACTATCAGGCCTATTTCCATCTGTCACCAAGAAACCATTTTTTGGTTGGTCAAACCCCATATGCCAAGGGGCTACTGGCAACCACATCCGCCTGTGGACGAAGAGATATCTGTTTGTGCTGCCCAACCCTCTGCACTCTTTCCTCAAATCCTTTGGAAAATAGGCTTGCAGGTTATTAGGGAGTGGGAGAAACGCGATGAGCTTGTCACTGCATCTGCCATTGAGAATGTCGTGAGGAAGTTAATGGCATCAGAAGAAGGCGACGACATTAGGAAAAGAGCAGAAAAATTGGGAGCAGCAGTAAGGGAATCCACAGAGAAAGGAGGTGCTTCTCAACTGGAGTTGAATTCCCTGACGCCTGACCTCAAAACTTGATCTCGACCCCAACCTTGACCCCAATACGATACCTAAGACCCGACCCCGACCCCGACACTTGATTAGAGATTGACCCTAACCGCAAGACTTAACCCCGACCCCAACCCAAGACTCGAGACCCAACCCCGACCCGGTCCCGACCCCGATCCGAGACCCGATCCCAACCCTGACCCTTACTCGACAAAAGCCCAACCTTGATTCAAACAATCGATCCTAGACTTGAACCAGACCTCAACTCGAGATGCGATCCGAGACTTTACCTTTATCTGAGACCTGACTCCGATTCTAACACCTGACTCGAAACCTGACCCCATCCCGAGACTCGACCCCGACTTTGAGTCGAGACTTGACCCGAGACCCGACCTCGACACCCAATTCGATCAACCCAATCCCAATACCCGACCACCAGACCAAACCTTGACACCTGACTTGAGACTCGTCCTTGATCTCGACCCCGACCCCGACACCCGATTCCAGACCTAACCCTGACCCAAGACCCAACCCAGACTCGACCCGAAATTTGACCTCTAATTCTAACTTGATATTTGACCCCGGCTCAGTCCAAAACTCGGTAAGGGACCAGTACGCTGCCTACCAGTGCACCGACCCGGTAAGTAATTTAAAAAAAAAAAAAAAAACTTTTATTGGGTTATATCCGTTGGGCCACTTTTTGAAAAAGTGGCCAAATGGATTTTTTTTTTAAAATATATATTTTAATACACAATTTTATTTTTCTATAAATACCAACACATTTCTTTATTTTTCGTACATCAAATCTTCTAATTCTCTCTCAAATTCTCAATTCCTCAATTCTCTTTTGTGATAACAATTTTATATTATATTTTGTAATTAACAATATCAAGTGGAAGTTTTCAACTTTCAAGTGTTCAACATTTCATCAATTTTACGGTTCTTTCTTTAATTTTGGATTCCGGCAATTTGGTATATCCGTTTCTTCTCTTGCTTTTATTTAGTATATTAAATTCTAGAATATTTAATCATATTATTTTTTGTGTTTATAATTTGTATAATGGAAACAATAAAAAAAAGTAGGTAGAAATCTTAAAAATTTGTGTCCCTGAGGTAGTAGTAAGAAAAAAATATTTCCAGTAGAGGTTGTACAAGTAAATTTTGTGCTCGTATGCCTAACGCACCACCTAGGGAAATTGGAGAAATAAGTGTAGGTGCACACGATATGAATCAACGTGAGTTACAAGAAAATTATGGTATATAAGAACAATAGAAATGTTAGACTTAAAGAATTTAAAAGAAAATGTGAGGAAAATAATCTTAGAGCAAGATTAATGTCCGAAGAAATAGAAACTAGGTGGAGTTCTACATATGGTTTTTACAAACTTGCTACATTTATAGAGTGCCTATAACTACAACTTTTAACCAATATGCATATAATTTCCTGAAGTCATGTTGCAAGAATCTGATTGGGTTAAAATTAATGATGTTGTTGTTTTTAAGAAAAAAATTATGCCGATACTGCTGTATTTTTCGGTGCTTATTATCCTACCGTTTGTAGTATTTTAGCTTATGTAGTCGACCTTGCTATATTGCTTAGTGAATATAAACTTAAAGAAGATTATACAACGGCTATTACTGAAATGATTGAAAATTTTTAAAAATATTTTTTTCCTATTTCTCCTATTTATTTGGGTTGTGCTATGTTAAATTCGTGTAAGAAATTTGCTACTATGTCTGAATTTGTTCGTATTAGATATAGATATTCAAATTGATGAGGAACCTAGTATGTTTAAGTCTATGGGTGATACAAATAATCATATCCAATCCTTATCTAATCATTATGTCACTTTACTTGATAATGCTACACCATACTGTTCCTCTATCTCATCCTTCAAACAAGTCATCATCTTCTAAAAGACAGGCACATGGTATGTCTGCCCATTGTGTTACTAATTTATCTATTTGGAATAGAATACAACCTACATCTCAAAGTAGCATAAATCGGGACGAGCTTACTTATTATTTGAGACAAGCTCCAGAGAACTATCAAAATAATATTAGCACACTGAATTGGTGGAAGAAAAACCAAAAACAATTTCCAGTACTTTCCACCTTGGTGAGGGATGTGCTAAGTGTTCCAATGTCAACTGTTGCATGAGAGAGCGCATTTAGTCAAGGAAGACAACAGATCGGAGATAATCGTCATTCATTGGGAAGCAATTCCATGAATGTTTTAGTTTGCCTCAGAGATTGGATTATATCAGAGCGAAGAAACAAAGGAAAAACACAAAATACGGGAGAAGAAGAAGAAGAACTTGAAGAAATAATGTCAATTGAGGATCCTTCAGCACAAGCAAGTCCAAATTACAGATTAGTTGATTTTGAAAATTATGAGCCAATTCATGTTAATGTTAATACATATGAATTGGAAAAAATGATTCGAAATAGGTAGAATTTACATTTTACAATTTATTAGACACAAATAGTTGTAATTTTGTAACTTTGTATGTTTTGAATTTTATCAATATATTAATAAAGTCAAAGGCTCATGGAGTCTTTGCATTTCTTAATTATTATTATTTTTTATAAAATTACTATTTCTTCAATTAAATAATTTTAATTATTTAATATTGAAATTAAATTTGTAGTCACTATAATAAGTCAATACTTGAAAAAATAATGTTAACAATTATTTACTTAAACAAATACTTGAAAATATTATATATTAAGTAGTATATTTAGTATATATTCGAAGTAATATATATATAAATGAGAAGAGAAAAAAGATGGGGTGAGGCTGCAGAAGAAAAGAGAAGGGGTGTGAGTGGATTGAAGAAGAAGGGTTTTGAGAATTTTACTTTTTTAATTTATTATTATTATTTTGTCTTACAATTTTGATAATTTTTAAATAAAAATATTGCATTCACTTGCTTTGAAATGTGTGTGGTCTCATACTTATCCAACTCAGCCATTTTAATGCCACATAATTTCGGTCAATGGTTAGAGGGGTTTAGAAAATAGAGTTTCATCGAATTTAAGGATTCATTTGGCAAAGTGATGAGTAAAAGGGTTCAACTGACAAACGAAACCAAGTACAGGGGCCTCCTAGGCTATTCCGCCTTATTATTACACTATTTATATCTTCCTAAAATTCCTCTTTTGCCTTTTTGTTTTCCCTTTTTTTAATCTAAAATAATCTGTGTTTTTACCAATTTCAGTAAAAAGGCACACTACATTTTCTCTTTCCTCATTAATTCTATAGTATTTATACCTTTCCAAGATTTCTTATTTTGCCTTCTTTATTTAATTTAAAACATTACTATATACTATATAAGAAGAGTGAATAAAATTCACTCTTCTTTCGACACGTGGCACCATGACCCACCTACTTTTATTTTATTTAAATCATATATCATATATATTACTATAATATAATAATATAATATATATATATA
>NW_006239043.1:8473-48216 GCF_000226075.1 Solanum tuberosum
AAAATAACAACTAAAAATATTTAAGAATCATATAAGAAATTTAGTTGAGTTTCGTAAAAGTACCTACGTCACATAAAATGGAACAGAAAGAGTAATATATATTATTTGAAAATGATATAAGAAGTGCTATAAATCACAATAAATTAACAACTTCAAAATATATTTAACAAAATCACATACAAAAAATTATATAACTCTCCAAATTTCATCGGTGTCACATAAATTGAAACAAAGAACTACTCCCAATTTATGTTATTTACTTTCCTTTTTAGTCAGTCCCAAAAGAATGTCACATTTCTATATTAAGTAACAATTTGATAATAAAATATTTATTTTACCCTTAATGAAATAATTTACAGTCATACAAATTTATATCATTCATTTTGGACCACAAATTTTAAAAGTCTTCATTTCTTTTTTAAACTCCGTGGCGAATCAAACTACCTCACATAAAATGAGACGGACGAAGTAATATACATTGGGCCCGCGCTGGCGCGGGAACCTAATAACTAGTCTATCTATATATATCTATTTATTTTACTTTTTTTATTTAATTTAAAACATCCATATATATAAAGGAGAATCATCATTTATCTTTTTTTTTTATTTATCAGTTAATTTTTGAATTGCTCTAGAGTAATTTCTCATATTTATTCTACATATATAAATTTAAAATCTTCTTCAAATATGCTTTATAAGTTGAAGGCACCCCTTTCACCTCCCAACACCAAGGAAAGTAAAAAGAAAGAAAAAAATACTTTTTTTTTATCTTTTATTTCTTAATAGTTTTTCATATGCCTAATAATTTAATCTTAAATGTATTTATTATATATTATATATATTTTTTATTAAGGGAAACTTTCACATATAGCCACTCAAAAATAACCCAATTACTCTCCATAGCTATAGTTTGATAATTACAATTCGTAGTTACATGTTATATGGAGGAGAGAGGCGAGTGAGACTGGGAGAGAGAAGAGAGAGGCGAGTGAGACTGGGAGAGAGAGGAGAGAGGCGAGAGAGAGGGGGCAAAGAGTGGGAGAAAGGTGAATTGTATATGTATATAGGTTAGATAATTGTACATTATACATATGTATTTGTATCTATGGCAAGTGAGATTGGGAGAGGGAGGAGAGAGAGATTGTGAGAGGGAGGAGAGAGGCAAGCGAGATTGGGAGAGGGAGGAGAGAGGCGAGCGAGAGAGGGCAGGAGAGTGGGAGAGAGGTGAATTGTATATGTATATAGGTTAGATAATTGTATATTATACATATGTATTTGTATATTCTGGCGAATTATACATATACAAACGTGACTAATTATACAAACTCGAAGTCAGCCCGCGTAATTAATGTATAATGTTAATCGTGAGTGGTAATTATAGCAAATTATAGCTATGATGAGTAATTAAGTAGTATAAGTTTGCTTAACCGCGTAATTTTCCCTTTTATTAATGCAGTAGAAAGTCACAGAGTCTAATTTATTATAATTATTATCAATAAATTATCGTAATTGCTTTTGTTTTATTTCTCAATAATTTTTCATGTGCCTAAAAATTTAATCTTAAATGTCTTATAATTATAATTATTATCAATAAATTATCTTAATTGCTTTACTTTGTGGGTATGAGATTGCAATTTTTTTTTTTGCTGCATGTGTCTTATGGAGAGATTTTTTAAGCTAACAAACACATAGTTTATTCATAATCTCTTTCTTTGCTTTATTTGTTAGTAGTATTTATAAAAAAAAAAATTTTCTTAATAGAAACATGTCTTTTAGCTAATATGAATAGATTAAAGGGCTATTTTCGTGATAGAATCATGAACGTAAGCTAATATGAAGGGAGTTTATATTCCCTTTAACATAAAATTAATAAGTAATTGTGCAAACTATATAAATATAATTTTTTTTTGTTAAGATATAAGTTTTATTAAAGATCATCTGTACTTTTTGAATATATCTACTTTCCTTAGAATTAAGTCTTAGGTAATGGAAAATTAGATTTATAAAATATAAAAATAATAATTAAATGGATTAAAACGTAAAATCAAATATTGATGCCCTACCCAATTAATTCTGTGATTGAGTTTTTGCTTTCTTACCGACTATCATAAACTATCAATCCGTAGTCATGCCGCCAGTCCCATTGCCGGAGCACGAAGAATCGGATGACGTCGAATCGCCGTCGCCGCCATTGCCGGAGCCTTTGGTAACAGTCGGAGGTGTCAACAAATTTGTTTACTCGGACGAAGAATCGGATGACGAGGAATTGGATTGGCTGAAACAAAAGGTGAATGAAGAAGATGCTGAATCCAGCGAGTCCGAAGATAATTCTTCAGAATGTGACACGCCGGAACGGGATGTGGAGAAACTATGGTATCGCCCTTACTCTCGTGGTGATAGAGTCATTGATAAAGCTTGCTGGATAAGGTATTTTGAACAAATCCATGACAGTGAGGTACCGATTTCTCCCTCTTAGTGTTATCGCAAAAACAGCAATAGATAGATAGCCGTCTTAAGAGTTTCTGATCTACATAATCCCTAGTATTTTAATTTTTGTTGTGTGCATCATATGATTTGAATGGTAAAGTCCTGAAGATTGGATTTCGAAATTTCCTGTTCTGTTCCTGTGATTATTAAGATTGAGCTGATTATCGACTCTTAATAGCGACTTATGTTTGTCTCTAATAGGGATTTGACATCAAAGATTATCCTGGTTCGGCTCCAATGACTTCCATATTTCCCATGCAAGGCTACTTACAACAGCCTGAATTTATGGAAAAGATGAAGGATTTTGCTAGACGGGCAATTCAGCACTACAATGAAAAAATGGTATGCTCTAGTCACATTGTCTTTCTAGTTTTCTTCTATAGAAAGCTGATTGTGTATTCTTTTAGGGCACTTCATATGTGGTTAATGAGATTCTCAAGGTTAATGGGCATGTCATCAAACACTTCATGTACTATATTACCCTTTCAGTCAAGAATGGCGAGAACGAATATTTTCAAGTTAAGGTGGTGGATCGCCTCCATCTATATAATTCTTTGGAATTCCCAATCGTTAGGCCAAGGGTAATGAGATATACATTACTTTTTACTTTATATTGACTAATGACTAAGTTTCAGTATTTGCAAGTTACTAACTCTCTCTCTTCTACTTTTAATGTATGTAGGCGAAGGGAGGTTTGGACATATAGTAGATGTGAAGTCGTGTTGGCTCGGGTTCAAGCTTTAGCTTTACATTTGTCAATGTTGGACATTATTACTAGTAAATTAGGAATTGAAAGTGGGTCATCTATTCTAGTGTTGCGTAAAAAGTTTGTTATAAGTTTTGGAAAGATTGTTCGTTTAAGTTGAAGACAATATAATTGTGTGCTGTTTTATTAATTTATATTCTATTGTTTTGGGCCTTGCATTGACTTGTTCTTGAGACGAGACACATGCGTGGTTTGTTGCCATTGCAAACATGGCTCGCAGAAGCTGATGCAGTAGGTAGTCAAGTAGTGGTTATATGTAATCAGATTCTAACCGCAATGCATGTGTCCTTTTTCTTTCTTAATTAACATGGAATGCCAAACTCCTACTCTTTGAGAGTTGTGCCTCTTGTTCATAAGAGGTCCTTTTTTCCCCTTGTTTCTTCGTTGCACAACTCTGATGGGAGGGAATCTAAGTCTTCATGGATCTGGGAGTTGGCTCATGAAGTCATCTAACAATCTCTCTACATTTTATATTGAAGACACTCTACACCAAGGGTTCCAAGCTGACTAGTGTCTGGCTGATAGGAAATGGATTAGTTAGGGTAAGGAAATGAATCAATTGGATACAAATGTGCACCGAATATCATTTTGTCTTGAGAATTATTTTTACTTACATAACTTGCTTGTCTAGTATCATTTGTACTGGTATGAAATATATTCCTAAGTTAATAAGGTGTATAATGCGTAGATACCAGTACAGTATTCTGCTCCATTAAGTACTGATGCACTTTTCGGATTGCTTTTATTGGTGGGTAACCCCAAAATAAATCTATATCTATATATAAAGCTGAATGATTCTTTGGGCAGGATTGCCATTTATCTTTTTTTGTCAATTTTTTACTACCTTTTTTTCTTAATTTGTTTTTTACAAAAATTCAGAAAAGAGTACACTTAAATATTTTCTCTTTCCTCGTTACTCTTCAACTATTTTCCATCTTTCAGGTAATAAGTAACAAATTTTATGTTACTTCCTCTATAAATTGTGTTTATCATTTCTTTTGATGTCATGTGATTTGTTCTTTTGAATTCATTTTTTGTTTTTAATTATGAAATTATATTATTAGTTTTGATGTATGATTGTGATATTTGCAAGTTATAAATAGGTGAAATCATGAAGTTATATGTGGATGTAATTTTACATATTTGGTAAGTTGATATCTTCTTCCTTTTTTCATCTTCAATATGTATGAATTTAATAAATCAAAATCATGTTTTCTTTCCCAGTTATTAGTGTTTTTGGTGTCATTTATTTTCTTTCTTGTGAAAATAATTTATCTTCTTGCATTATCTTGTATTTTTTAAGAGATAGTATGATTTGTTCTTTTGAATGCTTTTTTTTTATTATTGTTTTTAATTATGAAATTATATTATTACTTTTGATATATGATTGTTATATTTTACAAATTATAAATAGGTGAAATAATGAAGTTATAT
Organism: Solanum tuberosum; assembly: GCF_000226075.1. Taxonomy (NCBI): domain Eukaryota; kingdom Viridiplantae; phylum Streptophyta; class Magnoliopsida; order Solanales; family Solanaceae; genus Solanum; species Solanum tuberosum. The sequence continues at coordinate 13,161 of NW_006239043.1, forward strand.
ATGGATGTAATTTTACATATTTGGTAAGTTGATACTTCTTCCTTTTTTCATCTTCAATATGTATGAATTTTCATAAATCAAAATCAAGTTTTCTTTCTCAGTTATTAGTGTTTTTGTGTCATTTATTTTCTCTCTTTTAAAAATAATTTATCTTACTTTATCTTGTATTTTTTTTAGAGATAGTATTTTTGTTGCTTAGTGTTAGCTTCAAATTTGAACAATATGAAGAAAGAGAAATAAAGAATTAAGTAAAAAAAAATTGTGTTTCTCTCTTCTTTTTTTAATTTACCCTTTTTGTTTTTCTTGTGATACTATTCTTGTAAGTGTATATTTACGTGTTCCTACAAATATGATTACGAAAGGGTAGATCTATTTGTATAACTATCAAAAAGAGAATATTGCATATATGACTCTTAAAATCTATATAGGAGTATAAGTTTAAGGAAGTTTAATTGTCTATTGAAAAATTAAAGTAATTAGATAGGACTTAAATATGAGGAAGGAAAATGTCATTCACTGAATAATTATTTTCGTAGTTCGAGAATTATTAATGTTATGTTACAAATTCACAAAATCTAAAAAGAATTGTTCATTTCATAAAATAAAATTAGGGATACAAACTTGACATGAGAGAAAATTCTTTTTTTTTTTAACAAGAGAGAGATTCAAAATGCAACAAAATTAGTTTCAAGCTTCAATTTAATTGAGAATCCTTTCTTGAGCAACTGAAAAATTTATCATCAATAATATGTAAATTATTTGATAAAATTCATTTTAAAATAACGTCTTCTTTTATTATTACTGACATATTGTTCAAATTTGAAGCTAACACTTAGCAACAAAAACATGTTCATACTATCTCTTAAAAAAATACAAGATAAAGTAAAAAGATAAATTATATTTAAAAGAGAGAAAATAGATGACACAAAAACACTAATAAGATGTAAATTTGAAGCTAACAATTTAATTGAGAATTCTTTTTTAGATAATTGAGAAATTTACCATCTACTAATTTATGACTAATAATATGTAAATTATTTAATAAAATTTATTCTAAAATAACATCTTCTTTTATTATTATTATTGACATAATTTTGGAGAGGCTGAAATAAACAGAATGTTAGAATTTAGCCCAAATTGTTTAGACCTTTCATTGAGATTTTTGGCAACATTTCCAGTTGTTATAAAGGATAAAGGGGAGCATGAGTAAAAAATTCACTAGATTTTTTTAAAGTAAAAGTTTTATTTGTTCTTGACGATTCTTAAGTGACTTGCTTAATTAGGTAAAAACTTATCATTACTACATCGATGTGTTGTTGGTATGAATATTCAAATACACTTTTACAAATTAAAGTATAAAACAATTTTATATTAACTGAAATTTTTAAGACCTATTGTTATTTCAATTAGTTGTAAGCAGTTCAATATTATTCAAGTTTATCACAAATTTTACATATATTTTTTTGAAATTGCTCTTTTTTCTTCTACTAAACTAGATATATATATATATATATATATTCAATATCTTTGGAGAAGATACCTTCGATTTGATATCGTACAACAATTAGAGTAAGAACAATAGAACTTATCACCGATCGAGTAACCTATAATTGTTTGAGAGCATAAGAAGCTGATCATTTTCTCACTTATTTATCAAGCTTTATGAAGCATATCCACAATGTAGGCGCGGGAAGAGGGATGATATATATATATATTTTTACTTAATAACATCTACACATGGTTTTCTCTCAGGGAGCCATCCTGCTTATAGTACAATTTGTTTCAGAAAACCATGGTCAATCATCAACTATTGAGAAAAGCTGAAGAGTTTTCCAGAATCTGTAGTGGAAGCAATAATCCTTTGATTGGAAAACTGTTGGAGGTTATGCCACATGCCTAAAAGATGTCTGTGAAGACACAATTTGGCCTCCCCTGTACCACCAATCATGTATGCTTTCTGAAAGGTCAGTAACTGCATCGGGACTAGTTGGCCTTTCTGGTGTCTGGCACCTGCATTTCTCATCTGGGCTTTCAGCTTCCCCCTTGCTTTCTTTTGTATCATATATTGCTTCTCTCATCTATTTGATTGATAGGTTATTGATGTTGTACATTGATCATGATTAGGGTAAGGAGATGAATCAATTGGATACAAATGTGCAACTGGAACTCTTTTCTTTATGGTACAGTTTGTTTTCCTCACTGGTGGAAGTGTGTTACTACTGACACTCATTATCAATGGATTTACCACACAATTACTTCTAAGTCTCTTTGGTATGGATGCTCTAACAGAAAGTGAGGTAAAGTTCTGTTGTATTGAGGAACTTACCTGCCCTTGACATATATTGTGATTCATGATGTCATTTTATTTAGTTTTACGTTGAGTGCTCAATATCAGTAATTACCCTTTTCATTGAAAACTTGAAATCCCTACCCGTGCTTTTGTGTATATTCGATCTTATCAATCAGCTTTTTGGTGTTCTGGATTGAGAGGAATCAATGATGTTTCGGGGGAAAAAGAGCATATTTTACATAACTTGAAATAGTAATTATGTGCTGAATTCTCAAAATTATTTTGGAATGTATAACTTGATAGACTTGGTAACATCGCTGCAGGAAGTTGGGTGTGAATTAACCTACACCCCATTTGTACTGATCCAAAGCATCACCTTATTGTTGGTTTTCTCTATTTTATAAGATTGCATTTACTTAATTAAAAAAGTGAGTACTTGCATCTTCTGATCCTCACTTTGTTCATGGCCTTCGTAAGCCTCTCAATGCACAAGGATCATCAGCTTGAACTCATATTGGTCCTATTTCCTGATAAAATATTTTCATGTAAATCTGAAAAGAAATATCCGCAGAGAACTAACAGTCAAAATAATATCTGCAGAGAATTAGCTAAATTCATTCTGGTCTTTGTTAAATTCAAATATGTGGCAAATTTCTAAGAAACATACCCAGTGTACTCAACCACAACTTGTATATCCATATTTGAGATGTGGTCTTTTTGTTGCGAGAGCCATCCTGCTTATAGTTTCAGAAAACCATGGTCAATCATCAACTATTGAGAAAAAGCTGAAGAGTTTTCCAGAATCTGTAGTGGAAGCAATAATCCTTTTGATTGGAAAACTGTTGGAGGTTATGCCACATGCATAAAAGATGTCTGTGAAGACACACTTTGGCCTCCCTGTACCACCAATCATGTATGCTTTCTGAAAGGTCAGTAACTGCATCGGGACTAGTTGGCCTTTCTGGTGTCTGGCACCTGCATTTCTCATCTGGGCTTTCAGCTTCCCCCTTGCTTTCTTTTGTATCATATATTGCTTCTCTCATCTATTTGATTGATAGGTTATTGATCGTGAACTAGGGACCTTATTTTGTGAGTTAAACTTAAAATATATTCAGGGATTACTTACATGATTGGAATTATATTTCTACTCGCCTCAAGTTTCCAGGATATTATAAATTCTTCAGCACAAGTGTGGTTTGTGCTAAAGAAATTATATCATATCTGCTGTGCATTTATCCATGCTCACAGAATCGCAAGACAGCTTCTTCTTGACTATACTGGTAAGAGTGAGTACCATCTTCAGATAAAAAGAATGTGGCTGATAACAGTAGGTAGACATTGCGGAGTAGTTCTTATATGTAATCAGATTCTAACAACAATGGTTTTGCATGCGTACATTTTCTTTCTTAACATCAAATGCCAAACTCCTACTCTTTGAGAGTTGTGCCTCCTGTTCGTAAGAGGTCCTTTATCCCCTTGTTTCTCTGCCTTTCTTTGTTGCACAGCTCTAATGCGAATCTAAGTCTTCGTGGATCTGGGAGTTGGCTCCTGAAGTCATCGAACAATCTCTCTGCATTTTAAAGGTGATAATGGAAATGCTGCAATTGTTGTTGCTGAAAGTGAAGAACTAGAAGCAAGGAAGTTTCTAGAAAATGTCAAGAATTCAATGCCCAAGGTTTGTGAATGTTTTCGTGGTAATCATTGTAGCAGGTTGTACACTCTACACCAAGGGTTCCAAGCCGACTAAGTGTTTGGCTGATAGGAAATGGATAGGGTAAGTAAAGAATGCATAAGGCATCTCTAGCATTAATTGTATTTTTGTTCGGTCATTGAAAAAACTTGCCTTCTTTCTTCTCCAGTTGAAAAGGAGCCCTTTTCCTATTCATTGTCCTGTGTATTCAACATATCATCGAGGAAGAGTTTCAGGTCTATATGAGGCTGTTGTCGGAAAACCATATTTGTGCGATATGGTGACAGATTCTGTGTCTCTCTGCGTCGAAACTGAGCTGGAGTCGTTCATTTCAGTACTGGCCTGTGAAAATGGAGTAGAACAATTGTTGTGGAAGGTGATCTTTGACAATCTTTCCGCCACTCCAAGTGCAACTCAAGCATTTATGTTACCAGAAACGCACAAACAAGTACTGTTGTAGTTGAACATACATGAGAAAATGCCTCTGTCTAGAGTGGCTTCCGATGACTGAATTTTACTTTCTATTTATAAATCAAAAAGTTTTATTATATATATTATATATTAATGTAAAAGGAAAAGCTTTTTTCTAGTTTAGTTTGACAGGTTCTTCATTAACAAGGTACAATATTTGTTGAATTTTATGATCGATCTAATGTGCAGGAGTGCACCATTGCTGTGTTTAAGCTCTTGGTGCCTGATATGTTTAAGAATTTCTCAATGCAAGAAGTAAGAAGTATTGTTGATGAAAGATCATGATCACTTTCTCAAGTCAAGAAGTAAAGGAAACTTCTCATCATTTCTTCAACTTCCTGTTAAGTGGTTGCTTGATAGATCAAATTACCAAACAACTTAATGATTATCCAACAGTGAAAGCGTACCTTTCGACGGGGGTAATGTAACAGGTGGGTCTCATCAGTATAATCTGTCTCCTTAGCTGAAAATTGTGGGTACCAAAGTTGAAGTCCTTGTTAATTTGATCAGGAACACTCAGCAGAATAAAGTATTTTTTTTCATATTCTTTGTTGAAATTGTCACGTCGTCAAAGATGCTTGCAGGTGTCTAATCCTCATTAACTTGCACGCTTCTCCTTTTTGTTCATAGACTTTGTTGTCTAAAGGATCTACTCAAGTAGGGTTGTTTTTTGCATCGTCTGGATGCTCATTTATAAATGTCTTCATAATGAAAAAGAAAGAAAGGAAGGAAATGATTTGCTCAAAGAGGGAAGAAAATGCTTGATTTGTTGGTATATTCCCTAATTTTGAAAGCCTTGGAGATTTGGTTATCGAGCTGATCTGCTGGGAAGTGTCTAGTCTTGAGCTTATTGAACTAATTTGCAAAACTTACCTTATCTCTGGTTATTCTCATCGTTACAAAGTTATGAAGCCAGCAAGGATAGTTTGAATAGACATTTCAGCAGCATGAGAAGTTGTCTGCATAACTTTAAAAAGAAACAATTATTGGTAAGCCAAGGAGATAACACAATGTCTCACCTTGACTTGCATGGATTAGTTGGTCACATTCAAGAATGTACTTGTTGTCGTTCTATGACTTCTTTTTTCCATCACGAATAAGCTGTAAAGTTACTTGGCTTCATTTTTTCCTTTCCGGGGCAAAGAATGTATACCCATTCTATTCTGATGCCAATGCAATTTACACTGCTTGATAATTTATGTTAAAAGTCTGCACTTGCAACTTTGGTATATACTCATTGTACTGCTTAAAAAGCAAGGTATTAAAACATTGCATGTTCATTTTTCCTTGAGAATTCTACTCTATGTGACTAATGTTAAGTTTTTTAGCAAGTGGAAACTCCACTCTCTTGAGGTTTTGCATGTCTGCACTTTCTTTTGCCATGAAAATTAGCAACATGTATATTTCTCTCTGGATTTTTAACATGATTGCACTAACAGGCTTTCAGTATTTCGGATATAAATGATTTTGTTTGTGCACATTTCAGTCAATCGACTATTGCCTCTCCAACAATTGTTGAAGTTACAAATATTCATCTATATATGGTTGATTTTTGGCGATCAGAGAAGAAAGGATCCCTTTAAAGTAGGTCTTGCTTAATTATTAGTCTGTCTTCAAATGCAGGAGGCCTTAACATTCATTTTTGAGGACAGGTTCCTACAAATTAAATTAGTTTAGTTTGAACTATCAGGAGCTGTTTATTTTTAAGGAAATTCACATTGTGCTGTGATGGTCGATTATTTTACTTGAAGTATTATACTTGCTATTTCTCAAGGGGAAAAAGTATTATGCAAGTTTCAGAAGTTGTCTTTTGTGACTTCTTCCAGCATTGGTTCTCTCACTCTGCTCTTTTAGGATCTTTTGTGTCTTTCTTGATAGGACTGCCTAAAACATCATGTGGATCTTAATAGCTAACTTATTATTCAAAACCTTGACCAAATTTATGAACTCTGTCATTATTTTGTTTTTGGCTCCTTTTCCGTTTACTGCCTTGCTCTGAGATAGAAAGGGGCAGGGGAGGTAGAGTTGAACTATTCTTTACCCTAACTTTTCCTCACCATTTTTTTGCAGGGAAATGATTGCCTACAATGCGAATACTTTAATATTCATCTTGAAGTAAGACTCGGCAATAGTCTATTATAGAAACTAATGTTGTTTCTTTTCCTTTCGTCTTAATATCATTTTGTTCCTTTCTATGGTTCGTAAAGAGATTTCCCCTAGTTGTTTTCTATCTCGAATTAGAGCAATAGATCTTATTGCATTTGTTATTGTAAGTAGTGTTGTTTAATGCACTTTCTGTAAGTAGTGTTGTTTAATGCACTTTCTGTTCTGAGCGTAACTGAAGGATTCCTTGGTGCATGGTTGAGTATTATCCTCTTCTTCTTTTTTGTGATTGAATCAATAATGTTGCTTAAATGCTCTAACTTCTTGCAGCGGAGTTATCATAGCTCAAAGCATCTTCAGTATGGGAAATCACGACGAATTATTATGTAATACTTCACTTTTTTAGATGGTTAACAGTTGTTTTCTTATTAGTTGAAGTGTGTGGTACATGATGGACAGCACAATAAGTTGGCAAGCGTCCTGATTTGGTACCCAATTGAGTACTAGAAGAGTCTGAGTCATTTCTTAAATCATTTTCTTGAGAATCAATGGATCTGCTGTGTGGATGCAGCAACATCACAAGTGATTGGTACCTTAGGAAGTGCTGGAAGTTGGACGGTAAAATTCATGAGACTTATGTCCTGAGCCAATTGTTCCTCCTGTTTTCGAATTTTAGACAATCATATAATAAGGAGAAAAACAGTTAAGTACTTTGGTTAATTTTTAATGGCTATTAAATTACAAGGGAATTTATGAAGATAGAGAATGGCGGACAAGGATGTTGAAGTAGTAGGTTGAGTAATTCCTGCCACTTATAGGAGTAATAGATTTATTAATCAAGACCATTGAAGGTAAAGAACTAGGAGTATGAAAGTGGGACGATAGCCTTTGGTTGTCGGACATGTGACCAGATGCACCTGAGAAAAACATCTAGGACTCAATCGGGAGAATTTTTCTGAGAAAAGCCACTGAGTGATGAGCCTTCTCAAAGCTCTTGCTTGCGTAAGTTGTACTGTTGTAGATCATCCCGGACCTATAGGAATTGAACCTGGTCCAAGATGTAGGCGCACAACAACAAAAGAAGGATAGGTTTTTTGGGGGCTTCTTTACTTGAATAAACAAACAGTTTACACCTTATAATTATTTACAGTTGGACTAGCCAACATATGTTCACATTGAAGCAAGCAGCTTCTAACACTATTTCAGATGCTCTGCTGTTAGTGTTAGTTGCAGAACTCTCTGTCTCTTGTCTGGTTCATGGATATCAATATATACGACTATAGTTGCTCCCTGTTGCAGAGATAATACTGTTACTAAGGGTTCACGGGGCTTAGTTCCAGAGATTCATATCTGGCATGCTAAATAGGGTGGTTGGTGATATTTTGTTGGTTTATCCCGTAGTCCTCAAATTATATTTCATCACCAAGAGAGTGCTTAGTTGTTACACTTGTGTTGTATCCTATATTTGTATGGAGTTCTCTTTATTGGGTTACAGACTCAATGTTCTCAAATACTTCTTGACAAGTTTCTGTCCTTGTATATGGTGGTGAAGATGGATATATCTATTATTTTGTTTGAACTTGTTATTTGTAAGCATTCATTTGCTTTCGAAACTTATCATTCTAAAACAAATAAAATGATTCACTTGTAAAAAATTATTGCCCGAGATATTGTAAGACTTAACATATCAGCTAAGATTGTAGTATATCCTAACAATAATCTATTTCTTTTTGCAGTGCTAAATGTATCTGTAAGAGAGGTGTCAAAAGCAAATCCGTAAACAATGGCAAGCAATTTCGCCAAAGCATATAGTGTTTTGTGGGAGAAAAGAGAGATGTTGGAGATTAAATGGGCGTTAGCGCCTGTCCAGAAATGGGCGTTAGCGCGGCAAGGAGTGTAGCGTGATGAAGTTTTTAGTTAGGGGTTTCTATTAGGTTAGGGGTATAAGGTATTTACGCAAATGATTAGAGTTGTTGATGTTATTGTTTTTCACAGGTTTGCATTATTTAACTTTCATTTTAGGGAGTTCATTCTTTTAAGATATAATACTAGTCTCTCTCAACGTGTTTATTTCATGCTATATTATAAATTAAAATTTGCATCGAATTTTTAAAAAATTTGATACATATTATTTGTAAATGAATGTTTGTTTAATAATTTTATATCCCTCATTTTAACTTCAATTTTACAACAGGGTTTTTGACTGCAAAACCCTTGCTGCTACAAGAAATTTCTGATTGATCATGGCCATATTGGCCACTGGTCAGCCTGCTTCGGCGGCTGGCCAGCAAATCTCTCTCAATTCTAGTACTCAATTCCCCCCTCCACCAAATTCCAATTCAATTCCCATTAGCAACCAAGACATTGGAATGAAGGATAAGCCTGACGAATCTAAAAGTTTGCTTAATGATTTGGTTTGTGAATCTGCTCAAGGATGCAAATATGTTGACCTTCTTAAACCTAATACAATGAATCTAATATTATAAATGAATAATTCTTTAAAAGTATAAATATATCTAAGACAATTTAGTGAAATGATGAACAAGAAATTGCTAAGAAGATTTGGGTGAAAGGAGTTCCCTTCAAATTTTCTTTCTTTCTTTAGAGATTGTGGAAAAAAAGAATACTCATAGGGGAGGTTCTTATCAAGATTAAAGTGGTGGATGAAGTTAAGTGTTGCTGCTGTAATAGTTCAGAAGATGAAACTTTTGAACATCTTTTTGTGACTTGCTCTATGGCTAAGAAGTTGTGGAATACGTTTGCTTGTATTACTGATGTGAAAGGACTTTTTTTTTTGCACCTTAATGATACTATACATAAATGGTGGAAGGAGTTCCCTTCAAATTTACGGTTGGAAGTGCTTGGAAGGTTTTGAGACAAGGAAATGATGAACAAGAAATTGCTAAGAAGATTTGGGTGAAAAGGAGTTCCCTTCAAATTTTCTTTCTTTCTTTAGAGATTGTGGAAAAAAAGAATACTCATAGGGGAGGTTCTTATCAAGATTAAAGTGGTGGATGAAGTTAAGTGTTGCTGCTGTAATAGTTCAGAAGATGAAACTTTTGAACATCTTTTCATGACTTGCTCTATGGCTAAGAAGTTGTGGAATACGTTTGCTTGTATTACTGATGTGAAAGGACTTTTTTTTTTGCACCTTAATGATACTATACATAAATGGTGGAATAAGGACTGCTCGTCAAAGCTTAGACCTCTCTTCAAGGTTGTCTCGTTATTTATCACTTGGCAATTATGGAAAAGGAGAAATATAATTTCTCATGGAGGTAATATGTCATTTTATGGTATGGTTATAGAGGTCAACAAAAATTATATCATCTAGCTACTCTTAGCTATCCTTGGTTGCAAAACATTCCTAATACTTGGCATCTGATGGTTCCTTTTTTTACTGAATATGCACCCCCTTATTGATCTTAAGATGGTTTACTGGAGACTACCTAGATTAGGGTCCTACAAGTGTAATTCGAATGGTTCAGTAAAAGGAGTTGGTGGCCCTAGTGTTGGGGCCTTTTGTATTTGAAATGATGAAGGAAATTTGATACATGCTGAGTCTTTTTGTTTGGGAATAACTTTAGTTTTAATGCCTGAGGCAATGGCTTTGCGAAGAGGACTGAAGTACTGTATAATGCATCAATACTTACCAGTAATATTGGAGACTGGCTCATTAATGCTCCAAAAGATTTTGAATGGAATTTGGGAGGTTCCTTGGAGTAGTCGGGTGAAGGTGAAAAAGATCAATGGTCTGAGAATTAATGTTGATGCAAGAGTGGAGCACACCCTTAGGGAAGACAATACTTTTGCAGATTATTTAGCTAACCGGTTTTTTCTTTTTGCAGGCACAACATATATCATCTATTCAGATTTCCAAGATTTAGCACCAAAAGGAAAAGCAATATTACACCTAGATAAAACACAAATTTCCAATCTTAAAATTAGAAACATCCAAAACATGTTTTTCATTACACAAACATAATTGAGACAAACAAGAAAAACCCGACATGAATGACAAAGAAATATCAAAAGGTGATGACAGTACCTGCATACTTGCATAAGTGGATGTAATTACAATATACTGTTTATGCGGAGATAGAATCCATATGTGGCCTCCTTATGCAGTGGTATCAGCCTCTTTGGGGCTCAACCTGTAGAGAAGTTCATGGATGAATTAAATCGAAGTATAACAGTGCACAAAGATGAAATAGGAGAAAGCTTTGCTCACTTAACTTCAGTTTGTGGTATAGGTCTGATCGATCCGAGTTGAAGAAGTCTTCAAAGGACCTAATCAAAAGCAATTCACACAAGAGAGGGATGCGACTGATTTTCCTTTACTAAGGCATATTCCCACTTTGATCAATGCGGAGGAAAACTCAGTTTTATGCAGAATGCCAGAATTAGAAGAGGTAAAGAATGTTGTATTCAAACTTAATGGAGATAGTTCTAGTGGTCCTGATGGTTTGACAGGGAGATTTTACCAAAGCTGCTGGGACATTGTTGGCATTGATATTCTAGCATTGGTACAGGATTTCCTTCAAGGTAATTCTTTACCTAAGTCCATTACTCATACCAACCTAATTCTGTTACCAAAGAAAGATAATATACAGTCTTTCTCAGATTTGAGGCCAATCAGTTTGAGTAATTTTATTAATAAGGTCATCTCTAGAATTGTTCATGATAGACTTGAGTCTTTACTTCCAAGGTTGATTTCAAATAATCAATCTGGTTTTGTGAAAGGGAGAAGTATCATTGAAAATGTTCTGCTGACTCAAGAGATTGTTACAAATATTAGAAAAAAAGGTAAGCCCGATAATGTGGTAATTAAGCTTGATATGGCCAAAGCTTATGATAGAGTATCATGGTTTTTTCTAATGAAAGTATTAAGAAAAATGGGCTTCTCAAATGATTTGGTTGACATAATTTGGAGATTGATTTCCAATAATTGGTACTCTGTACTAATTAATGGACAATCACATGGCTTATTTCATTCAACCAGAGGAGTGAAACAAGGAGATCCTCTCTCTCCGGCATTGTTTATTCTATCAGCGGAGGTTTTATCCAGGTCTTTGAATGCTTTGTTTGATGATGTGCAATATGTAGGGTATGGTTTACCAAAGTGGAGTGCACAAATTAACCACCTGGCTTATGCAGATGATACCATCATTTTTGCGTCTACTGATAATTACTCTTTGAATAGGATAGTTGAAACTTTGCAGGAATATGAAGGTGAATCTGGACAACAAATTAATAAAGAGAAAAGTGCATTTTATCTTCATCAAAGTACTGCCACAAATATGAGAGTAGTGGTGGAGGAATGTACAGGTATGTCTAGGGGTCACTTCCCTTTAAAATACCTAGGTTGTCCCATAACTCATGCTAGGAAAAGAAAAGAGCATTATGCAGATCTCATCAGAAGGGTGAAAGATAAACTTCAGGCTTGGAAAGGAAACATGCTTTCTTTTGGGGGTAAAGAAGTTCTGTTGTCTAGTGTGTTACAAAGCATTCCTATTCATGTACTTTCTGCTATTGCCCCTCCTAATTGAGTGATGAAAGAGCTTCATAGAATTTTTGCAAAATTTTATTGGAGTAACAAGCTTACAGGTAGAAGCAAACATTGGGCTGCATGGGAAAAGGTGTGCTTACCAAAAAATGAATGAGGTTTGGGTTTTAGATCTATGATTGATGTATCTAAAGCTATGTATGCTACACTTTGGTGGAAATTTAGAACTCAAAATTCACTATGGGCAAATTTCATGTGGAATAAGTATTGTAAGAAGCAAATTCCCACCCTTGTTCAGTGGAAAGGTGGCTCACAAGTGTGGAAACAAATGTTGGAAAATAGAGAAATAATAGAACAAAACTTGTGGTGGGAACCTAAAGGAGGAACATCAAGCATTTGGTTTGACAATTGGACTAGTCATGGTCCTTTGTTTCTACATCCGACAGAAGTGCACGGTTGTCATTCTTTGGATGATATTGAGGTTTTTTTGAAGGATTCTGGATGGGATTATAATAGTATGCAAGAGTATTTACCTAGTCATATTGTGGATCATGTGAGACAAAGTATGAGCAGGGTAAGACAATCAAATGGATAAACCTTGGTGGATAAAATCTAGTACTGGCAAGTTCACTGTAAAGTCTGCATGGGAGATTCTTAGAAGTAGGGATGAAGTTTATGAAGACATTAAGAGAATTTGGGTGAAGGGGCTACCTTTCAAAATTTTCTTTCTTTGGTTGGAGGGTATGGACTTACAGAGTTCCCGTTGCTCCCGTTGCTGATATCATTTCTTCATGGAATCCTAACATTTCTCCCTTATGTTAGTGTTGCAGGGTTCCTGTAAGAGAAACTATTGAACATTTTTTTCTTTCAGGTGAAGTGGCAACTTCTATTTGGGATCATTATGTAAGGGCTGCTGGTATACTAGGTCCTTGGGTTCAAATTAAATATACCATGAAAAAGTGGTGGGTGGCACAAGGTAATACTAGGCTGAGAATGGTTTTTCAAGCAGTTCCTAACATTATTCTGTGGTTTCTATGGAAGAGGAGGAATACTATCTTACATGGAGGGGTCTATATTAGAAACAAGGTGATTTGGGATATCAATGCTACTATCCACAAGTTTATTAGGTCTCATTTTCACTATGATCATATCCCTAATACTTGGCCTTATATGGTAGCTCTTCTGGAAAGGTTCAGACCTGTGGTTCATTCTAAAATTGTTAAATGGATTCCTCCTCCTATAGGTTGGCTGAAATGTAACACTGATGGGGACTCTAGAGGAAACCCAGGTCTCAGTGCTTCTGCTTTTTGCTTAAGAAATCATGAAGGCAGGTTTTTGGGGATAAGGAGATGAAAATTATTGATTCCACAACTTTAGTGGCTGAAGCTAAGGCTATAAGTGAAGGTTTACAATATTGTTTAGAGAATCATTATTCTAACATTATTATTGAGACTGATTCTTTGGCAATGGTTAACATCATTAATGGAAACTGGAAAATTCCTTGGAGTGTGAGTATTGAGGTTGGCTCAATTCACAGAATAAGAGTACAACACTCCTTAAGGGAGGGAAATACTTTTGCTGATTTTTTTTGCTAACTTGGTTTTCAATTTTGCAGGTACATATGAATTTAATTCAGATCAAGATGTTCCTAGTGAAGGCAGGAAATTATCATGATGGACAAAGGAAACACTCCTTACATTAGGACAAAATATATCAGCAGTTCTGCTCAATAGGAGACTATTCTTTTAGGACTATTCTTACAATGTTACTATCTGAATCATAAGTGAAGCTATAGATGTTAAAATTATTGGGAATGGTTTAAGTCTGAAGCAATTACGGTTGGTTGACAGTACTTGCACCTGGTGAGAGCTTTGAGGTGTTCATATGGTACTAAATCAGGACTTTAAATTTTCAAAATAGTTAATTATCTATAAGCTTAGCTTGATTCAGATTACTTATATCACTGATTGAAACAATGTGGAATTTATTTTTTATGGCAATATCTAAACTTTTATTGGTGGTATTAATTCCAACTGTGGAATTCAGTCCAATGAAGTATAGATATTAAGATTGAAATAATTTCTACTATTAAGAGTTTACCTGGTATCAGCAAGTCGATTGCGAGTCAGCTATAACCATCATTTTCAAATTTTGATCGGGGTCACCAAGAAGACACAACTTTAACGATGCAATCTTTGTGGGATTTCTAATCAATGGTAGCACTTATTGGCTATAGAAGAGGCAAATACATCTCTCAAACCTCCAGATGAACAGATCTCACAGGTGGAGCTTCATATGCAGGTTCAAACCAAAGGCCCCTGATTGCCCGAGAAGATGAACCCCAAACTCGATCGCTATTTCGATCTATGAGTACACAAAGTTCATCTTGGTAGGCCGGCCTCTATATCGAAGGTGGGTGGCAACATTTGAGCTTGTTTGAAATGATCATCCAAGCTTTGTCCCTTCAATTCCATCAGTGATATCCATCTGCACTTTCCTTATTTTTTTAATTTTTTATTTTTTAGCTTAATTTTGTTTGTTTTCTTCTTTATTATGGGCTGTGTCACTTTTGGACCAGACCCTTGTTAATAGTTGTTGATTTTTAATAATAGGGCCTTAGAGCCCATCTTTGATTATTCTTTTTTAAAAAGAGGCTTATTCCCTTGTAAGAGCCCGTTTGGATTGGCTTAAAAGTCGGTCAAATCTACTTTTAAGTCAGTTTTTTACTTTTGGAAGTGTTTGACTAATATAAAAAATAACTTAAAATAAGTCAAAAATGACTTAAAATAAGTTAGAAACCAAAAGTAGGTCTCCCCTACTTTTTATTTTGACTTAAAAGTCATTTCGGTTTGACTTTTTATTTTTGATTTAAAAGCTACATTTTTTAAGTCAATCCAAACGGGCTCTAAATATTGAACCTCTTTTGTTTTTAATAAAATCAACTTTGGCTTAAAAAACAATTTTACATATAGAACTGAAGATGAGAAATTTGTTTGAGGAGTATCTCAAATGAAGTGATAATTTTGCTGGCACAAGTTCAACATCTTCTCGTAGAGAAGATTTATGTAAAATACAATTTAAATCGTTTCAACTTTATCTTTAACTTGAGAATTCAGATACCATTCTCCTCCAAATTTCTTTTCCATCAAAATATGGTCATTGAGTAGTCAACATTTGTAATTAAAATAATTTTTTTCTTTGATTCATGATCTATTTTTTCAAGTTCAAAATATATTCTCAAAATATAAAGGTGTGTGTACATTTTCAAACTATTAGGAGTATTATTGTTTATGACAAAAAGGCTAAATGCCAAAAAAAAAAAAAAAATTGACTCAATGATGAGACACACAGTATAACTTCAAATGCTCCTTAATTTTAAGTTAAAAAATTCTCCTTAGGGTGTATTGGGCAGGGGCGGAGCTACACCTTAAGCATGGGTGGTCCTTCGTCGAATTTTTTTTGCAAGTATATATGTTAAATATCAATAGTTTTGGATATATATAAATTGTTGAACAATCTTAACATACTATAGAAAGATAGCTCAATGGTTAAGGTCGTTCAAAGTTGATTCAAGGTCTTGGGTTCAAGCCTAGACAAAGGTGTTTTGTTTATTTTTTTTATTTTCATTTTTAAGAGAAAAAAGTCGCCTCAAGGGCCTAGGTTCGAGCCTAGACTAAGGCGTTATATTTTTTTTATATTCATTTTTACAGTACAAAAGTGACGTTCCAATCGTTATAATCTCACCAGCAAGGTTTATTTTTTTACTTTTCCTAAAGTATGAACACCCTTGATGAAAATCTTGGCTCCGCCACTGGTGTTTGATATGAAGGGAAATGTTTTTCATGGAAAATATTTTCTTAGAAAATAAGTTGGTTTTTAACTTATTTTTCTTATTTTGGTTGGTGAGTGGAAACTATTTTCTAGTGTACGATTGGTGAATGAAAAACATGTTTTAGCAAATATCTTTTAGGAAAATAATTTCAGACCTGAATATCAACCCCGATAATCGATCGTCACTTGACCCTACACCGATCCGGAACCTAATCCCTACTCTCGATACGAGACCCGACATTTGAAATGGAACGCGACCCTTACCAAGACTCGACATATGAACTGGAACCCAACCCTTACCAAGACCCAACCCAAGACCTAACCCCACTAGAGATCAGACATTCGAATTGGAATATGACCCCAACACTAAATCCGAACAGAGACCCATCCTCGACCCGATACCGACCTGAGAACCAACCCCAACTCTCGAACCCAACATCCGACTCAAGATCCAACATTTGAAATGGAATCCAACCCCGACCCCATCTCGGATTTGAGACCTGATCCTTACTTAAGACCCGGGACCCGATCGAAGAACCCAACATGACCCAGACCCGAAATCCAACTGTGACCTCGATCCGACACCTAATCATGACCCCAACACCTGACCCGACCCCGACTTTGACTCGGGACCTAACTTTGACCTTGACCCGAGACTCGACACCGACCGTGACACTCGACCCGGGACTCGAACTTGAGATCAGACCCTCGACTTCGACCCGGGGTCTTCCATGACCCCGACTTAGATCTGAGACCCGACCCCAACCTTAACACTCGACCTGAAACCCAACCCTTATCGAGAACCAAACCCTGACCCGAGACCTGACCAAGACCCTGACACCTTACCCGAGACCCAATCTCGAGAACCAACCCCTAACTCTAACCCGAGACTTGACCTTAAACATGATCGAGACCTGACCCTGCCTCGAGACCTAACCTTATTCATGACCGAGACCCAACCGCGACTCGAGAATCAAACATGACCCTCATCCGAGACCTGACCACGATCCCAATAGTTGATCCAAGACTCGACCTCTAGACCCAACCTTGACCCCGACCAGAGGTAGAAACACGACCTCGAGACCCGACACCCGACTTTGACCCAAGACCTGACCCCAAACCCGACCTCGATATGAGATCCAAGACCCGACCCTAACACTCGACCCTCGATTCCAACCCATGACCTGACCCTATCAAAGACTAAGACTCGTCTTCGATACCTTACCCACTATTCTAACCTCGAGACAAAACCTCGATTCGAGACCCAACCACAACCCTGACATCCGATTTTGACCCATCCCGTGAATTTGACCGAGACCTGAACCCGACCTCGACCTCGACTAAGATTCGACTCCGACCTTGACACCAACCTTGGCACCAATACGATACCTAAGACCCAACCCAAACCGTGACACGTGATTTGATATTCGACTCTAACCGCAAAACTTGACCTCGACTCCAACCCAAGACTCGAGACCCAACCCGGACCAAAGACTCGACCCCGATCCGAGACCTGACCCCAACACGAGACATGATCCCAACCTTGACCCTTGTCCAATAAAAGCCCAACCTCTATTCGAACAATCGATCCTAGACTTGAACCAAACCTCGACCTCGACCTCGACTCGAAATTTGACCTGAGACTTGACCCAAGACCTAAGCCGCAACCTTACCCTTATCTAAAACCAAACTCGAGACTAGACTTTGATTCTAAGACCTAACCCAAAACCCGACCCCATCCCGAGACTTGACCCTGACCTTGACTCGAGACCCGATTCAAGACCCAATCCCGACAACTTACCATGAGACCAAACCTTGACACCTAACTTGCGACTCATCCTTGATCCCGACCCCGACATCAGATTCGAGACCTAACCCTGACCAAGACCTAACCCAGACTTGACCCAAAATTCAACCTCTAATTCTAACTTTAGATTTGACCCCGACTCAGTCTAAAACTCGAGAGTTGAGTGTCGAATTGAGAATCAAGAGTAGGATCTAGGATTAATATCAGGAATCAATACTCGAGACTCAAGTTATGATGGAAATTTGAGGTGTGGAGTTCAAAATAATTTTGGGAAATGTTTTTCGTAGTTTTTTAGGAAAATAAGTTGATTTGGAAAGCTTTTTCCAAAAATATTAAGTCAACCAAACATGAGAAAATTAGAAAGTATTGTTTCATACCAAACACACCCTTAGTTTGCATTTGATTTCTCTTTTTTTTCTTCAACTTTTTGAATTTCATTCTCTCGCAAATTTGGGCTGCAACCAAAAACAAACTTGGCAGCACTCTAATCGGTTGATATCCCCCCATTGAAAAGAAAAATGCATTTCTTTTAATTTGATCACGATTTATTCCCTTGCCCTTTAAATATTTTAAATTATTAATTCTTGTGACTTATATTTACCTTTTATGTGATTTATAAATGTATAATCATATTTTAAATATCTTAAAGGTTGTGTGTCTGAATACCGAGTTAAAATAAAGAAATTTGAGACGAATGAAATAACTCTTTTTAATATTCACTACTTTCTCTAATCCATGTTTCTTGTGTTGTTTGTCTTATACACTTATTTAAGAAAGGATAATATGATCTTAATTACTCATACTTATTCTTTAATCTCAATTAATAGTATTACACTTCTTCTTACCATAATTTTTCACAGTTCATATTTTTTTTAAAAAAATAGAAAAAGGAAGAAATGAAGGTAGATTCTGTAACATACAAACCCCTGCACTCAGTGTTCACATTTTTTTTCATCAATGCCAATTACACCTCCTTATATAATAATAATTTGCTCTCTAATCCAACATTTTACCCACTCACTCTCTCGTTCACTCTACCTTTAGGTTCTTACTTCCCTGGGTTATTGAATGTTGTTTCTATGGGTATTACTTATTTTGTTTGGGTTATTAAATGTTATTTCAATGGATATTACTTGTTTTATCTGAGTTATTGAATGCTGCTGGGTTATTCATGAATATTGTTTTCAGGATTTTTAAATGCTGGGTTATTCATTAATGTTGTTTTATGAATTTTTGAATGTTGGGTTATTCATAAATGTTATTTTCTATGTTATTGAATGTTGTTGAGTTATTATGAATGTTGTTTTATGGGTTTTTGAATGCTGCTGAGTTATTCATGAATGTTATTTTCTGGATTTTTGAATGTTGGGTTATTCATAAATGTTGTTTTCTAAGTTTTTGAATGTTGGGTTATTCATGAATGTTGGGTTCTTCATGAATATTGTATTCTGGGTTTTTTAATGCTGAGTTATTCATGAATGTTGTTTTTTGGGTTCTTGAATTCTAGGTTATTTATAAATGTTGTTTTCTGGGTTTTTGAATGTTGGGTTATTCATTAATTTTGTTTTCTGAGTTTTTGAATGTTGGTTTATTCATGAATGTTGTTTTCTGGTTTTCTGAGTTATTGAATGCTGCTGGGTTATTCATTAATGTTGTTTTCTGGGTTTTTGAATGTTGGGTTATTCATGAATGTTGCTTTCTGGGTTTTTGAATGCTGGGTTATTCATGAATGTTATTTTCTGGGTTATTGAATGCTACTGAGTTATTCATAAATATTGTTTTATGGGTTTTTGAATGCTGCTAGGTTATTCATGAATGTTATTTTCTGAATTTTTTAAATGATGGGTTATTCATTAATGTTGTTTTCTGGGTTTTTGAATGATGGGTTATTCATGAATGTTGTTTTCTGGGTTATTGAATGTTGCTGGGTTATTCATGAATATTGTTCTCTGGGGTTTTTGAATGCTGCTGGGTTATTCATGATTGTTGTTTTCTGGGTTTTTGAATGCTAGGTTATTCATGAATGTTATTTTCTGGGTTTTTGAATGTTGTTGGGTTATTCATGAATGTTGTTTTCTGGGTTTTTGAATGTTGTGTTATTCATTAATTTTGTTTTCTGAGTTTTTGAATGTTGGTTTATTCATGAATGTTGTTTTCTGGGCTTTTGAATGCTGGACTAATCATGAATGTTATTTTCTGAGTTTTTGAATGTTGTTTCTCTGTTAGTAATGAGGTAGTGATCATTAGTGTGTTATTGAATGTTCGGGTTATTGAATACTGTTTTTCTGGGATATTGAATTTTAATGGGTTATTCTGTGTATGTAATTCGATGATTATAAGTTAGTGATCATTACTTGTCTTATCTGGTTTAAGTTTATGTTGTGATTCAAACACATGGAGAACCACTTAATTTCACTTTTAGGATGATAAATTTAACTCCTTTCTTGCCTTTGTACTCATGGCACTACGAAAAATCGCACGTGCTGAAAATTCAGAACTCATTGCTGATAAATACTTTAAGAAGGTAATGAAATCCAAAACTCATTGCTGATAAATACAAGGTAATGAAATCCAAATTAAGTGTATTTATGATAGGCAGAGAAGCAACTATAATTGTTCACGGTTGTTGCACATTGAGTTTTCATGGGTGGGAAAGAAGGTCCTTCTGCACACTTATAGGCAAGGAAAATGTGGTAATTAAGTTTGTCCATGTATTACGATACTGTTTTAATTGTATTAATTTACGTAATTAAGTCTGTTTTTGTAAGTTTTTGGGTCATGGATCACCTTTGTGGAACGACCCGACTCGACTCGAAAAATTATCTGTAAAAAAAAGATAAGCTTTAATCTAAAAATAGGGGTGGAAATAGTTACTATGTAACTGCTCCAATGTATATAAACCTTTATTTTTTAAATAGAGAATATTTTACGCTCTGGAAACGCAAGAAGAAAAAAAACAAAGAAAAAGTGAACACTCTGAACACAATTTTTTCTAAGAAAAAGACACTCACCAAAAGATATTTAGTTTGTGAATCATTTATTTTATTTACTTGAGATTCAAGTTTGGCTTGTAGGATTCTTCAAAGAAAAGGATTTCGTCGATTTTCCGCTGCAAAAACATAAGGTACATAATTTATCGGCTTCTTTCTATAAATCTTGCAAATGGTATCAGAGTCTGGTTTAATTGTTCCACGTTTAAATAATGATTGAAATTCTTTGGTTGAATGAATCGAGAAATTTGAAATATGATAATTTATCGATCTACTTTTTCTTGTTACTCGACATTCTATTATGAGTAGGAAAAAGAAAAAATATTTACTGACTTGAGTATTTTTTCTGCCTAGTGGTTCGTTCATGAAATTTTGTTTAAGTTTTGTTTGTTGTTCTCTATTTTTTTCTCTCCATGAAAGTAACGGGAGAAGATGAATAATATTTATAAAGAATTATTTTATTGGTTGAAAAGAAAAAAGACTTTGAGTTGGATAAGGACTTGAAAAAGTCAACTTTTGTTTCTATGTTAATAAAAAAAATATAAAAAGATTGAAAGAGATTTTGAGGGACAGAATCGAGTGAAAGTCGTTTTGTTAAGGATAAGAAAAAATAATTAAAAAAAAGGATTAAATAAAGTGGTCCCATATTTTTTTTCAATTGGACATGTTTACCTTTCTTTTTCTTTTTATATTTTTATTTTTCCTTTTCTTAAAGGATTAAGGAGGAAAAAGATCGTCCCACAATTAAAATTAAAAAAAAAAAAGGAAAAAGAAAAAAAGGGAAAGGGATTTTTTTTTGTCCTTTTCTGTTAAGAATTAAAAATAAAGAAGATTCAATTTTTTTAATAAAATACTTTTACCATTTTCTTTGGAATAATAAAGTACTATTTTTTTTATGACAAATAGACAATGGTTTTATAGTATTGTTTTTTATGTTAACAAAGTATTTATAAATGTATAAATCATATTTTAAAAAACTTAAAGGTTGTGTATCCAAATGTCGAGTAAAATAAAGAAATTTTAGACTGATTAAATAACTCTTTTTAATATTTACCACTTTCTCTGATCCATTTTTCTTTTGTTGTTTGTCTTATACACTTATTTAAAAAAGGATAATATGATCTTAATTACTCATACTTATTCTTTAATCTCAATTAATAGTATTACACTTCTTCTTACCATAATTTTTCACAGTTCATATTTTTTTTTTTAAAAAACAGAAAAAAAATGAAGGTAGATTCCGTAACACACAAACCCCTGCACTCAGTGTTCACGTTTTTTTTTCCACCAATGCTAATTACACCTCCTTATATAATAATAACTTGCTCTCTAATCCAACACTTTACCCACTCACTCTTTCTACCTTCAGGTTCTTACTCTCCTGGGTTATAGAATGCTGTTTTTATGAATATTACTTATTTTATTTGGGTTATTGAATGTTGTTTCTATTGGTATTACTTGTTTTATCTGGGCTATTGAATGTTGTTGGGTTATTCATTAATGTTGTTTTCTAGGTTTTTGAATGTTGGGTTCTTCATTAATGTTGTTTTCTGGGTTTTTGAATACTGGGTTATTCATAAATGTTATTTTCCGAGTTATTGAATACTGTTGAGTTATTCATGAATGTTGTTTTATGGGTTTTTGAATGCTACTGGATTATTCATGAATGTTGTTTTTTAGGTTTTTGAATGTTGGATTATTCATGAATGTTGTTTTATGGGTTATTGAATGCTGCGGAGTTATTCATGAATATTGTTTTATAAGTTTTTGAATGTTGTTGGGTTATTCATTACTGTTGTTTTCTTGGTTTTTGAATGTTGGGTTATTCATTAATGTTGTTTTCTGGATTTTTGAATGTTGAGTTATTCTTGAATGTTGTATTTTAGATTTTTGAATCCTGGGTTATTCACGAATGCTATTTTCTGGGTTTTTGAAAGCTGTTGGGTTATTCATGAATGTCGTTTTTTGGGTTCTTGAATGCTGGGTTATTCATGAATGTTGTTTTCTGGGTTATTGAATACTGTTGGATTATTTATGAATGTTGTTTTCTGGATTTTTGAATACTGACTTATTCATGAATGTTATTTTTTGAATTTTTGAATGATGGGTTATTCATGAATGTTGTTTTCTAGGTTATTGAATGTTGCTGGGTTATTCATTAATGTTGTTTTCTGGGTTTTTGAATGATGTTGTGTTATTCATGAATGTTGTTTTTCAGGGTTTTTGAATGATAGGTTATTCATAAATGTTGTTTTCTTAGTTTTTAAATGCTGGGTTATTCATGAATGTTGTTTTCTGGGTTTTGAATGTTGGGTTATTCACGAATGCTGGTTTTTGGGTTCTTGAATGATGGGTTATTCATGAATGTCATTTTATGGGATTTTGAATGATATGTTATTCATAAATGTTGTTTTCTTAGTTTTTAAATGCTGGGTTATTCATGAATGTTGTTTTCTGGGTTTTGAATGTTGGATTATTCACGAATGCTATTTTTTGGGTTCTTGAATGATGGGTTATTCATGAATGTCATTTTATGGGATTTTGAATGATATGTTATTCATAAATGTTGTTTTCTTAGTTTTTAAATGCTGGGTTATCCATGAATGTTGTTTTCTGGGTTTTGAATGTTGGATTATTCACGAATGCTATTTTTTGGGTTCTTGAATGATGGGTTATTCATGAATGTCGTTTTATGGGATTTTGAATGATTGGTTATTCATGAATGTTGTTTTCTGGGTTATTGAATGTTGTTGGGTTATTCATGAATGTTTTTTTCTCGGTTTTTGAATGCTGCTGGGTTATTCATGAATGTTGTTATCTGGGTTTTTGAATAATGTTGGGTTATTTATGAATGTTGTTTTCTGAATTTTTGAATGCTGGATTATTCATGAATGTTGTTTTCTAGAAATTTGCATGCTGGGCTATTCATAAATATTGTTTTCTAGAATTTTGCATGTTGGGCTATTCATAAATATTGTTTTCTGGGTTTTTGAATGTTGTTTCTCTGTTGGTAATGAGGTAGTGATCATTAGTGGGTTATTAAATGATTGGGTTATTGAATACTGTTTTTTTGGGTTACAGAAATTCTCTGTGTTATTCTGTGTATGTAATTAGTTGATTATGAGTTAGTGATCATTACTTGTCTTATCTGATTTAAGTTTATGTTGTGATTCAAGCACATGGAGAACCACTGAAGTTTCACTTTTGGCATGATAAATTTAACTCCTTTTATGCCTTTGTAGTCATGGCAGTATGAAAAATCACACGTGCTAAAAATTCCGAACTTATTACTGATAAATACTTTTAAAAAGTAATGAAATCCAAAACTCATTGCTGATAAATACAAGGTAATGAAATCCAAATTAAGTATATGTATGATAGGCAGAGAAGTGACTATAATAGTCCACGGTTGTTGCACGTTGAGATTACATGGGTGGGAAAGAAGGTCCTTCTGCACACTTATAGGCAAGGAAGATGTGGTAATTAAGTCCGTCCATGTATTACGATATTGTTTTAATTGTATTAATTTGCGTAATTAAGTCTGTTTTTGTAAGTTTTTGGGTCATGGATCCCCCATGTCGATCGACCCGACTAGGCCCAATCCGATCCGAAATATTATCTGTAAAAAAAAGATAAGTCTTAATTTAAAAAATAGGAGTGTAAATAGTTACTATATAACTGCTCCAACGTACATAAACCTTTATTTTTTAATTAGAGAATATTTTATGCTCTGGAAACGCAAGAAGAAAAAACAGAAAAAAAGTAAATACTATTAACTCAATTTTTTTCTAAGAAAAAGACACTCACTAAAAGATATTTAGTTTGTGAATCATTTATTTTGTTTCTTTGAGATTCAAGTTTGGCTTGTTGCAATTCTTTAAACAAACAAATTTCGTCGATTTTCAACTGCAAAAACATAAGGTACATAATTCGTCAACTTGTTTCTATAAATCCTGCAAATGGTATCAGAGCCTGATTTAATTGTTCCATGTTTGAATAATGATTGAAATTCTCTGGTTGAATAAATCGAGAAATTCAAAATATGATAATTTATCGATCTATTTTTTTTGTTACTCGATAATACATTATGAGTAGGAAAAAGAGAGAATATTTACTGACTTGAGTATTTTTTTTCTACCTTGTGGTTATTTCATGGAATTTTGTTGAAGTTTTGTTTGATGTTTCTTTATTTTTTTTCTTTCCATGAAAGTAACGGGAGAAGATGAATAATATTTCTAAATAGTTATTTTATAGGTTGAAAAAAAAAAAAGACTTTGAGTTGCATAAGTACTTGAAAAAGTCAACTTTTGTTTTTATGTTAATAAAAAAAATAAAAAAAATGAATTGGAAAAGATTTTGAGGGACAGAATCGAGTAAAAGTTATTTTGTTAAGGATAAAAAAAAAATAGGGGTTAATTAAAGTGGTCCCATTTTTTTTTTCAATTGGACGTGTCTCCCTTTCTTTTTCTTTTTTAATTTTTATTTGTCCTTTTCTTCAAGGATTAAGGAGGCAAAATATGGTCCCACTATTAAAATTTTTAAAAATATGGAAAAAGAAAAAAAGGAAGGAGAGTTTCTTTTTGTCCTTTTCTATGAAGGATTTTTTTTAAAAAAAGTCTAACTTTTTTAATAAAATACTTGTACCATGTTCTTTGTAATGATAAAGTACTATTATTATATTTTATGACAAATAGACAATGATTTTATAGAAATTTTTTTATGCTAACAAAGTATTTATAAATGTATAAATCATAATTTAAAATTTTTAAGGTTGTGTGTACGAATGCCGAGTTAACATAATGAAATTTGAGACGGATGAAATAATCTTTTTAATATTTTCTACTTTCTCTGATCCATTTTTCTTGTGTTGTTTGTCTTATACACTTATTTAAGAAAGGATAATATGATCTTAATTACTCAAACTTATTCTTTAATCTCATTTAATAGTATTACACTTCTTCATACAATAATTTTTCATAGTTCTTATTTTTTTTTAAATAGAAAAAAAAGAAATGAAGGTAGATTCCGTAAAATACAAACCCCTGCACTTAGTGTTCACATTTTTTTTCATCAATGCTAATTACACCTCTTTATATAATAATAACTTGCTCTCTAATTCAACACTTTACCCAATCACTCTCTCGTTCACTCTACCTTCAGGTTCTTACTTTCCTGGGCTATTGAATGTTGTTTCTATGGGTATTACTTATTTTATTTGGGTTATTGAATGTTGTTTCTATGAGTATTACTTGTTTTATCTGGGTTATTGAATGTTGTTGGATTATTCATGAATGTTGTTTTCTAGATTTTTGAATGATGTGTTATCCTTTAATGTTATTTTCTGGGTTATTGAATGTTGCTGAGTTATTCATGAATGTTGTTTTATGTGTTTTTGAATGCTGGGTTTTTGAATGCTGGTTTATTCATAAATATTGTTTTCTGGGTTTTTGAATGTTGGGTTATTCATGAATGTTATTTTCTGGGTTTTTGAATGTTTGGTTATTCATGAATATTGTATTTTGGGTTTTTGAATGTTGTTGGGTTATTCACGAATGCTGTTTTCTGGGTTCTTGAATGTTGGGTTATTTATGAATGTTGTTTTCTGGGTTATTGAATGTTGATGAGTTATTCATGAATGTTGTTTTTTGGGTTTTTGAGTGCTGCTGAGTTATTCATGAATATTGTTTTCTGGGTTTTGAATGTTGGGTTATTCATAAATGTTATTTTCTGGGTTTTTGAATGTTGTGTTATTTATGAGTGTTGTTTTCTAGGTTTTTGAATGTTAGGTTATTCGTGAATGTTGTTTTCTGTGTTATTGAATGCTGCTGGGTTATTCATGAATGTTGTTTTCTAGAGTTTTGAATGTTGCTGGGTTATTCATGAATGTTTTTTTTTTGGGTTTTTGAATATTGTATTATTCATGAATGTTATTTTCTGAGTTTTTGAATGTTGGGTTATTTATGAATGTTGTTTTCTGGGTTTTTGAATGGTGGGTTATTCATGAATATTGTTTTTTCAATGTTGGGTTATTCATTAATGTTGTTTTTTGTATTTTTTAATGATGGGTTATTCATGAGTGTTGTTTTCTGTGATTTTGAATGCTGGGCTATTCATGAATGTTGTTTTCTGTATTTTTGAATGTTGTTTCTCTACTGGTAATGAGGTAGTGATCATTAGTGGGTTATTGAATGTTCGGGTTATTGAATACTGTTTTTTAGGATTATTGAATTTCTCTGTATTATTCTGTGTATGTAATTAGCTGATTATGAGTTAGTGATCAGTACTTGTATTATCTGGTTTAAGCCTACGTTGTGATTCAAACACATGGAGAACTACTTAAGTTTCACTTTTAGCATGATAAATGTAACTTCTTTTTTGCTTTTGTAATCAAGGCAGTACGAAAAATCACAGGTGCTGAAAATTCACAATTCATTGCTGATAAATACTTTAAGAAGATAATGAAATCCAAAGCTCATTGCTGATAAATACAAGGTAATGAAATCCAAATTAAATATATGTATGATAAGAAGAGAAGTAATTATAATAGTCCACGGTTGTTGCATATTGAGTTTACATAGGTGGGAAAGAAGGTCCTTCTACACACTTATAGGCAAGAAAGATGTGGTAATTAAGTGTGTCCATGTATTACGATACTTGAAAAAGTCAACTTTTGTTTCTATGTTTATAAATTTTAAAAAAAAGATTGGAAGAGATTTTGAGGGACAGAATCGAGTGAAAGTAGTTTTGTTAAGGATAAGAAAAAATAGTTATAAAAAAAAGGAATTCCCATTTTGTTTTTTCAATTGGACGTGTCTCCCTTTCTTTTTTTTTTTTTTTTTTTATTTGTCCTTTTCATCAAGGATTAAGGGGGGAAAAGATGGTCCCACTATTAAAAAAAATTTTAAAAAAAGGGAGTATCTTTTTGTTCTTTACTGTTAAGGATTTAAAAAAAAGTTCAATCTTTTTAATAAAATACTTATACCATTTACTTTGGAATAATAAAGTACTATTTTTTTTTATGACAAATAGACAATAGTTTTATAGTATTTTTTTTATGTTAACAAAGTATTTATAAATGTATAAATCATATTTCAAAAATCTTAAAGGTTGTGTGTCCGAATGCCGAGTTAAAATACAGAAATTTGAGACGGATGAAATAACTTTTTTAAATATTTATTACTTTTGTTGATCCATTTTTCTTTCGTTGTTTGTCTTATACACTTATTTAAGAAATGATAATATGATCTTAATTACTCATACTTATTCTTTAATCTCAATTAATAGTATTACACTTCTTCTTACCATAATTTTTTCACAGTTCATATTTTTTTTTTTAAAAACAGAAAAAAAATGAAGGTAGATTCCGTAACATACAAACCCCTGCACTCAGTGTTCACATTTTTTTTCCACCAATGCTAATTACATTTCCTTATACAATAATAACTTGCTCTCTAATCCAACACTTTACCCACTCACTCTCTCTACCTTCAGGTTCTTACTTTCCTGGGTTATTGAATGTTGTTTCTATGGGTATTACTTATTTTATTTGGGTTATTGAATGTTGTTTCTATTGGTATTACTTGTTTTATCTGGGCTATTGAATGTTGTTGGGTTATTCATTAATGTTGTTTTCTAGGTTTTTGAATGTTGGGTTATTCATTAATGTTGTTTTTTGGGTTATTGAATGTTGCTGAGTTATTCATGAATGTTATTTTCTGGGTTTTTGAATGCTTTTGGGTTATTCATGAATGTTAAGTCTGTCCATATATTACGATACTGATTTAATTGTATTAATTTACGTAATTAAGTCTGTTTTTGTAAGTTTTTGGGTCATGGATCCCCCATGTGGATCGACCCGACTCGGCCCGATCCGACCCGAAATATTATCTGTAAAAGTAGTGAATGAAGTCTGGGGTATTGTGAGTAATAGTATTCTTACATAATTGAAGGCTCTTGCCGGGCATGTGCCGGTGTTGGTGCAATAACTGTCGTGGATGCTATAAAACGGAAAAGGGCAGTTATACCATTATCCAAACAACAGGTGATCGACTGCGTTCTTGAAAAATATCCAAATCCCGAGCTTGAGAAAATGTTGAAGGAAAATGAATGCCCACTGGCTAACGCTTTTATGGTATACCAATTTGCTATGGATTACGGCATTGTGGAAGAGTATAAGTATCCCTACACAATGGAAAAGAGGGTGTTTGCAAGTGTGGTGGTGATAGAGTTAGGGTAAACTCTACTAGTACAGTTTTTTGCTCATCTTCTTGTTTTATTATTTTATTGTTGTATTGAAAGTAAGAAACTTTTTTATGCAGACTATCAAAATTGATGGATACAAAGAGTTGGACCTCGAAAAGGTTTCTAAGCGACGCATTAGAAAACAGCCAATAACTTGTAATATCATTGCCTATCCAAGTATACACGAACACAAGCACAAAGGAAAGGTTTGTATTTATTTTTTTCCTTTAACTTATTATTTGTATATATATATTCTAACTTTCTTAGTTTTAAACTTAGGTTAACTTACAAACCAACGGCGTATGAAATTGCAAACAAATCGCTATATGAGGCTCACGGTCACGTAGTACTCAACGTAGGTTACGGTAAAGATAAAAATGGGGACGAGTTCTATTCCATACAAAACAGCTGGGGTGAAAAGTGGGGACACGAGGGATTCGCACATAGCCTTGCATCAAATCTGGCCTATCCTATTATTAAAGTAACTTAAAGATGTTTGTTTTTATCGAGAAAGCACACAAGTTATTTTTGTTGCACATTCAAAAGTTATCTTTATGTTCCCATACTTGAATCATCATGAATAACTCAATAATCAAAAACCCAGAAAACAACACTCATGAATAACCCAATATTCAAAAGCCCAGAAAATAATATTCATGAATGTTGTTTTCTGGGTGTTTGAATTTTGTTTCTCTGTTGGTAATGAGGTAGTGATCATTTGTAGGTTATTGAATGTCGGGTTATTGAATACTGTTTTTTTTGGGTTATTGAATTTCTCTGTGTTATTATGTGTATGTAATTAGCTGATTATGAGTCAGTGGTCATTACTTGTCTTATTTGGTTTAAGGTTACATTGTGATTCAAACACATGAAAAATCACTTAAGTTTCACTTTTAGCATGATAAATTTAACTCTTGTTTTGCCTTTGTTGTCATGGCAGTTTAAAAGTTGCACGTGCTGAAAATTCAGAACTCATTGCTGATAAATACTTTAAGAAGGTAATGAAATCCAAAACTCATTGTTGATACATATAAGGTAATGAAATCCAAATTAAGTATATATATGATAAGTAGAGAAGTAACTATAATAGTCCACGGTTGTTGCACATTGAGTTTACATAGGTGGGAAAGAAGGTACTTCTGCACACTTATAGGCAAGGAAGATATGGTAGTTAAGTCTGTCTATATATTACAATACTGATTTAATTGTATTAATTTACGTAATTAAGTCTGTTTTTGTAAGTTTTTGGGTCATGGATCCCCCATGTGGATCGACCCGACTCGGCCCGATCCGACCCGAAATATTATCTGTAAAAAAAAGATAAGTCTTAATTTAAAAAATAGGGGTGGGAACAGTTACATATAGTTACTATGTAACTGTTCCACGTACATACAACTTTATTTTTTAAATAGAGAATTTTTTACACTCTGAAAACGTAAGAAGAAAAAACAGAAAAAAAGTGAACACTCTGAAAACAATTTTTTTCTAAGAAAAAGACACTCACCAAAAGATATTTAGTTTGTGAATCATTTATCTTGTTTCCTTGAGATTCAAGTTTGGCTTGGAACAATTCTTCAAAGAAAAAGATTCCGTCGATTTTTCGCTGCAAAAACATAAGGTACACAATTCGTCGACTTCTTTCCATAAATCCTACAAATGGTATCAGAGCTTGGTTTAATTGTTCCATGTTTGAATAATGATTGAAATTCTCTGGTTGAATGAATCGAGAAATTTGAATTATGATAATTTATCGATCTGTTTTTTTTGTTTCTCGACATTCTATTATGAGTAGGTAAAAAAGAAAATATTTACTGACTTGAGTATTTTTTCTGCCTTGTGGTTCTTTCATGGAATTTTGTTGAAGTTTTGTTGTTGTTCTCTATTTTTTTTCTCCATGAAAGTAACAGGAGAAGATGAATAATATTTATAAAGAGTTATTTTATAGGTTGAAAAGGAAAAAAACTTTGAGTTGGATAAAGACTTGAAAAAATCAACTTTTGTTTTTATGTTAATAATTTTTTTTTAAAAAGATTGGAAGAGATGTTGAGGGACAGAATCGAGTGAAAGTTGTTTTGTTAAGGATAAGAAAAAATAATAATAAAAAAAAGGTTAAATAAAGTTGTCCCATTTTTTTTTTCAATTGGACGTGTATCCCTTTCTTTTTCTTTTTTAATTTTTATTTGTCCTTTTCTTCAAGGATTAAGAAGGAAAAAGATGGTCCCATTATTAAATTTTTTTTTAAAAAAAAGGAAAGGGAGTTTCTTTTTGTCCTTTTCTGTTAAGGATTAAAAAAAAGGTCCAATTTTTTTAATAAAATACTTATACCATTTTCTTTGGAATAATAAAGTACTATTATTATTTTTATGACAAATAGACAATGGTTTTATAAATTTTTTTTTACGTTAACAAAGTATTTATTTTAGTATTTACTTTAACATAAGTTTTTTCAAGTGGTCAAATTAGATTGTGGTTCACTTTGAATTTTTTTTAAAGGCCATGAGCTATCTTCTTTACTTAATGAAGTATAGTGATCATTTGTTTTGACTAGATTATAATTTTAATAAGTGCATTAAAATTGGTCTCGATAAATTAGTTTAATCCTTATGTTCCTTGAGCAGTTCCTTGCCTTTTACGAAAATTTGTAACATATGTTGTCGCATTAAATGATATTAACCATATTCTTGTTTTGTTCCCATTTCAGATATGGCTGAATGGGAACTTGCTCAAACTACTCCAAGTGGGAGTTCTCAAAGTCGAGCAAAGGGACAAGGTAGAAGAGTAAGCCACCGTAAGACATGTTTTCGAGGGAGTGAAATCGTACAGATTGGTTTCCCAAAGGCGACACAAAATCAGTCAAGGAACCAAAGGGCCATTCGAAGGGGAAAAGAGAAAAAATTTAAAGAGCTTGAGTCATTGAAGATGTCCCCTAATATGTCAGCACGTGATTTTATTCACCTTTTTGAAATAAAATGGGTTGAACTGGATAATTATAAGGAAATTTCAGATTGGAGAGCCTTAGCTTATTTAACAGACGCTCTCCGTGAACCTTGGGGTAGTAGATTGACTGATGTTTATCACAATATTTGGCCCAGTCAATCTTTTAGGGTTTACATTTGTTGTCTTGAAGACTTGTGGGAGGATTTCAGTCTTTTAATTACTTGTAAACTTTGTTGCTTATTTGTTTTTCAAGATATGAATTATGTAGTTTGTTTTTTCTCTCAAATTTTGTTAATAGACTTAAAAATCCTTGTTTTCAAAGTCTTCAATATATTAATTATACACATTAAGAAATTAGATTTGAATTTTGATTAAATATTTAGTTTGTAGATAATGATTGGATGCATACATGTCTTTTTTATTTTACATTAAATATGAAATCTTTATGAGAATTAATTTGCTTGAATGTGTATGTCGCATGCATAATTGATTAAAATTCTTTCCTAATTATATGTCAATAACAGATATGGCATCAAAAAGTATCATTGCTGACTTAAACAAAGGTGAAAAATTTAACGGTGATAATTATGACATCTGGAGTCGTAAAATATGGTATATACTGGAAGAGCAAAAAGCTTTGGAAGGTATAAATCATGTTTTGAATCATCCAGAAGAGGGTAATACTGCATAACACAGAAGGGATCTTGAAGCTTACCAAGCTTGGAAGAAGGCTAACTCCACCGTATGTGAAATAATAGTTAGTTCTGTAGTTGATAACCTCATACATGAATGTGAGGAATTTCCTACTACTCATGCTATGTGGGCACATCTGCGAGGAACATATGGGGGTACATCTGTAACCCGCCTCCGACAGTTGGCTATCAAATTTGACACTTACAAAAAACGTCATGATCAGAATATCAAACAACATCTTAGGGTGATGTCAAACATGATAGCTCAACTCAAGAGTGTTGGCCATGTTCTTTCAGATGAACAACAAGTTCAGGCAGTGATTCGGTCTCTTCCCAATAATTGGGAACATTTGAAGGTTAACTTGACCCATAATGATAGCATCAAAACTTTTTCCAATGTTGCACTCCATGTTGAACTTGAAGATGAGCGCCTTGGTGCTGCTAAAGCTGCTTCTAATGCCTTTGTGACAGAGTCAAGTGGTACAAAATCTTCAGGCTTCAAGCGCAAGAAACATTGGAAAAGAAATGGGAAAGACAAAGAGACTGGAGAAAGACCCTCTAAGAAAAAAAAGAAGCCAAACTCCAAGAAAGGAAAATGGTTTTTCAAGAAGAGAGACAAGAGTAAAATGAAGTGCTACAATTGCCAAGAATTGGGGCATTTTGCTCGTGAATGTACCGAGCCCAAAAAGGTAGAATTTCTAAACGCATGTCTAAGTGCTACATATGTTTCTAGCACTTCGTTACTAACTAAATCTTATCCTATGTGGATTGTAGACTCAGGATCCACCGACCGTGTGAGTCGACATAGAGAGGCGTTTATGGAGTTTCGTCGAGTTTCATCTAAATCAAGGTGGATCTACGTAGAAAATAATGTTAGGCTTGAAATCAAAAGTATAGGCACTTGCAAAGTGGACTTGCGTGGTGGTTGTTTCTTGATGTTGCATGACGTCCTATATACTCCAGAGATTCGACGAAACTTAGTGTATGTGTCTGTTCTTTTAGACATTGGTTTTGATTTATTTTTTAGTCGTAATGGTGTTAGAATAACTCTAGATAATGTTTTATATGGTTTTGGACTTCGTTATGACCGTTTTATCGTATTAGATTGTAATCCTTCAACTTATGACTATTATGTTGACCATTGTGTAATGACATGTTATTCAAGTAACAATGATGTTGATGTTATTACATGGCATGCTAGACTAGGTCACATAGGGCAAGATCGAATGAATAAGTTGGCAAAAGAAGGGCATTTAGGTTATTTCACCAAAATTGAAATGCCAACTTGTGAAAATTGTCTTGCTGGAAAGATTACGCGTAAACCATTTGGAAAGGCTAAGAGAGCTGAGTTCCCACTTCAATTAATTTATTCAGATATTTGTGGTCTAATGAATGTAAGGGAAAGGTCTGGTGCTATATATTTCATTACATTTATTGATGATTTCACTCGTTTTGGTTATGTCTATTTGATTTCTCATAAATCTGAAGCACTTGAGTGCTTTGAAAGATATTTGAATGAAGTTGAAAATCAATTAGATAAAAGCATAAAAGCTTTAAGAACCGATCGAGGACGTGAATATTTGTCAAAACAATTTGAATAATCATGTACTGAAAAGGGTATTATCAGACAGTTAACTACTCCTTATACACCTCAACAAAATGGTGTAGCTGAAAGAAGGAATAGAACATTATTAGACATGACAAGATCAATGATAGCGCAGGAAAATTTGTCTATCTCTTTCTTGGGAGATGCATTATTGACTGCGGCTTACATATTGAACAAAGTGCCTTCCAAGTCAGTGTTTTCCACTCCTTATGAACTTTGGACTGGTCATAAAACAAACCTGAATGATCTACGACCGTGGGGTTGTGTGGCATATATTAAAGATCGTTTGGTGAGTTTGGTAAACTAAGTCGAAAAGGAAAGAAATGTATCTTTAAAAGGTACTCTGAACGCTCTAAATGATATGTGTTCATCGATGAACTGGAGGATGGAAGTATTACTGAAATTGTATCACGAGATGTCAAATTTTGGAAAATGATTTTCCCAAAAGGGTGAAATAGGTGAAGTTGAGCCTCTGTACGAAATGTTGAATTCAGAAGATCAGGTAATATTGTCAAACATACTTGATAATTCAATGGATCAAGAAATGATTCCTGGTCCGAGTGGGAGTTATGAATCTCAAAATCCTATAGAGGAATCTGAACTTCAAATACGTAAGAGTACAAGAAAAGGTGTACCTAGACGATCTTATGAGATTGAGGATTATGTTTTCCTGGTATCTCCCACAGAATTGGATGAACCTAATTATGTAACTAAGGCCTTATCGAGACTTGAAAGGGATGAATGGTTAAAATCGATGAAAGAAGAATTAGAGTCCATGAAAACCAATAAAGTCTGGGATCTAGTTGACCTTCCTAAGCAACGTAAAGCTATTGGAAATAAATGGATTCTTAAAGTTAAACGTAAATCAGATGGGTCAATAGAAAGACACAAA
>NW_006239043.1:48704-53621 GCF_000226075.1 Solanum tuberosum
TAGCAAGGGGTGAAACTTTAAGCCTTGAAATGTGTCCAAAGACTGAAAAAGAAAAGGAAGACATGTATCAAGTTCCTTATTCTAGTGTTGTCGGGAGATTGATGTATGCTATGATGTGTACTCGCCCAGACATTTGTTATGTCGTAAGTTTAGTTACCAGGTATCAATCCAATCCTGGAAGAGATCATTGGAAAGCAGTAAAGAGAATATTTTGATACCTGAAGGGAACTACAGATAATACATTGTGTTAAAGTGGATCTAATTTATTCATAAAAGTTTATACAGATGCTGATTGGGCTGGTGACCGGGATGATAGAAAATCAACATCCGGTTATGCTTTCTTACTAAATGGTGGTGCTATTTCATGGAAAAGTAAGAAGCAAACTTGCACAGCTCTTTCAACCATGGAATCTGATTTTGTGGCTTGTGCGTCTGCAGTACAAGAAGTTGTTTGGTTAAAGAGATTCTTTGATCATTTGAGTATTGCAAAGAATTCTAAGGGTCCCATGATTCTATATTGTGATAATCAAGCGGCTATCGCATACACAAATGATCCTAAGTATCACAGCAAGACCAAACACATCGACATCAAGTATAACTTTGTGAGAGACGTAGTGCCAAGTGGAGAAATAACTTTGCAATACATTCCTACATGTGAAATGATAGCTGATCCTTTTACGAAGGCCATCTCTAGAGACTTGTTTGAAAAACATGTTAAGGCTCTAGGTTTACGCAGAGTATGATGATATTTCAGTATTGTAAAATGACTTAATTGTTATAATATTCTCTTCTATATAAAACTATTGAATTTATGTTCAAATTTAGTATGCATATGATATTTTATAAAAAAATAAAGTGAGTCGAACAAGTCGCAAGATTGGCTCTCTCACACGAGCAATCACCTCTTACGTCGAGGAACGTGAAGAACTGAGTTTCACCACCATATTATGACTTATTTTATGAGCCAGCCAAATGTTTATCTAAGAAGATGAGTTTAAGGATTACTGAAAAAGAGAAACTAATGTTAAACATCTTGAGGTGTTTAAATCGAGGTCTGTATGATGTTGGATAATCGAAAGGATGAGACACATACACCAGTATAAGGTGAAAACATCGTAACACGTGTTTCATACCACGTGTGTCAAGCGATCAATGGGTCAATGAAAGAATATTCCCTGCTTCTTCATTGTGTGAGACCCAGAAAAGTTAAATTGACTTTTCAATGAAATACCCTTTGACCTTTTGTTGTTTCTTGAAGTTTCAATCGATGTTGCTACTTTAGCATTTTACTAATAGCCATGAATGATTCGGTAATGTAGTGCATGTCTAGGAAAGCAGTTAATAGGAGCAGATAGATTCGAGTAGAAAGGAAAGACAAATAAATGAATAATAAACTTATATACACAAGCCGGCTATTGCACTAACCATATTGGTATTGAGTGTGATTGTGTGTATAAAGTTAAATAAAACGGAAAAGGGCAGTTATACCATTATCCAAACAACAGGTGATCGATTGCGTTCTTGAAAAATATCCAAATCCCGAGCTTGAGAAAACGTTGAAGGAAAATGAATGCCCACTGGCTAACGCTTTTATGGTATACCAATTTGCTATGGATTACGGCATTGTGGAAGAGTATAAGTATCCCTACACAATGGAAAGAGGTGTTTGCAAGTGTGGTGGTGATAAAGTTAGGGTAAACTCTACTAGTACAGTTTTTTGCTCATCTTCTTGTTTTATTATTTTATTGTTGTGTTGAAAGTAAGAAACCTTTTTATGCAGACTATCAAAATTGATGGATACAAAGAGTTGGACCTCGAAAAGGTTTCTAAGCGACGCATTAGAAAACAGCCAATAACTTGTAATATCATTGCCTATCCAAGTATACACGAACACAAGCACAAAGGAAAGGTTTGTATTTATTTTTTTCCTTTAACTTATTATTTGTATATATATATTATAACTTTCTTAGTTTTAAACTTAGGTTAACTTACAAACCAACGGCGTATGAAATTGCAAACAAATCGCTATATGAGGCTCACGGTCACGTAGTACTCAACGTAGGTTACGGTAAAGATAAAAATGGGGACGAGTTCTATTCCATACAAAACAGCTGGGGTGAAAAGTGGGGACACGAGGGATTCGCACATAGCCTTGCATCAAATCTGGCCTATCCTATTATTAAAGTAACTTGAAGATGTTTGTTTTTATCGAGAAAGCACACAAGTTATTTTTGTTGCACATTCAAAAGTTATCTTTATGTTCCCATACTTGAATCATCATGAATAACTCAATAATCAAAAACCCAGAAAACAACACTCATGAATAACCCAATATTCAAAAGCCCAGAAAATAATATTCATGAATGTTGTTTTCTGGGTGTTTGAATTTTGTTTCTCTGTTGGTAATGAGGTAGTGATCATTTGTAGGTTATTGAATGTCGGGTTATTGAATACTGTTTTTTTTGGGTTATTGAATTTCTCTGTGTTATTATGTGTATGTAATTAGCTGATTATGAGTCAGTGGTCATTACTTGTCTTATTTGGTTTAAGGTTACATTGTGATTCAAACACATGAAAAATCACTTAAGTTTCACTTTTAGCATGATAAATTTAACTCTTGTTTTGCCTTTGTTGTCATGGCAGTTTAAAAGTTGCACGTGCTGAAAATTCAGAACTCATTGCTGATAAATACTTTAAGAAGGTAATGAAATCCAAAACTCATTGTTGATACATATAAGGTAATGAAATCCAAATTAAGTATATATATGATAAGTAGAGAAGTAACTATAATAGTCCACGGTTGTTGCACATTGAGTTTACATAGGTGGGAAAGAAGGTACTTCTGCACACTTATAGGCAAGGAAGATATGGTAGTTAAGTCTGTCTATATATTACAATACTGATTTAATTGTATTAATTTACGTAATTAAGTCTGTTTTTGTAAGTTTTTGGGTCATGGATCCCCCATGTGGATCGACCCGACTCGGCCCGATCCGACCCGAAATATTATCTGTAAAAAAAAGATAAGTCTTAATTTAAAAAATAGGGGTGGGAACAGTTACATATAGTTACTATGTAACTGTTCCACGTACATACAACTTTATTTTTTAAATAGAGAATTTTTTACACTCTGAAAACGTAAGAAGAAAAAACAGAAAAAAAGTGAACACTCTGAAAACAATTTTTTTCTAAGAAAAAGACACTCACCAAAAGATATTTAGTTTGTGAATCATTTATCTTGTTTCCTTGAGATTCAAGTTTGGCTTGGAACAATTCTTCAAAGAAAAAGATTCCGTCGATTTTTCGCTGCAAAAACATAAGGTACACAATTCGTCGACTTCTTTCCATAAATCCTACAAATGGTATCAGAGCTTGGTTTAATTGTTCCATGTTTGAATAATGATTGAAATTCTCTGGTTGAATGAATCGAGAAATTTGAATTATGATAATTTATCGATCTGTTTTTTTTGTTTCTCGACATTCTATTATGAGTAGGTAAAAAAGAAAATATTTACTGACTTGAGTATTTTTTCTGCCTTGTGGTTCTTTCATGGAATTTTGTTGAAGTTTTGTTGTTGTTCTCTATTTTTTTTCTCCATGAAAGTAACAGGAGAAGATGAATAATATTTATAAAGAGTTATTTTATAGGTTGAAAAGGAAAAAAACTTTGAGTTGGATAAAGACTTGAAAAAATCAACTTTTGTTTTTATGTTAATAATTTTTTTTTAAAAAGATTGGAAGAGATGTTGAGGGACAGAATCGAGTGAAAGTTGTTTTGTTAAGGATAAGAAAAAATAATAATAAAAAAAAGGTTAAATAAAGTTGTCCCATTTTTTTTTTCAATTGGACGTGTATCCCTTTCTTTTTCTTTTTTAATTTTTATTTGTCCTTTTCTTCAAGGATTAAGAAGGAAAAAGATGGTCCCATTATTAAATTTTTTTTTAAAAAAAAGGAAAGGGAGTTTCTTTTTGTCCTTTTCTGTTAAGGATTAAAAAAAAGGTCCAATTTTTTTAATAAAATACTTATACCATTTTCTTTGGAATAATAAAGTACTATTATTATTTTTATGACAAATAGACAATGGTTTTATAAATTTTTTTTTACGTTAACAAAGTATTTATTTTAGTATTTACTTTAACATAAGTTTTTTCAAGTGGTCAAATTAGATTGTGGTTCACTTTGAATTTTTTTTAAAGGCCATGAGCTATCTTCTTTACTTAATGAAGTATAGTGATCATTTGTTTTGACTAGATTATAATTTTAATAAGTGCATTAAAATTGGTCTCGATAAATTAGTTTAATCCTTATGTTCCTTGAGCAGTTCCTTGCCTTTTACGAAAATTTGTAACATATGTTGTCGCATTAAATGATATTAACCATATTCTTGTTTTGTTCCCATTTCAGATATGGCTGAATGGGAACTTGCTCAAACTACTCCAAGTGGGAGTTCTCAAAGTCGAGCAAAGGGACAAGGTAGAAGAGTAAGCCACCGTAAGACATGTTTTCGAGGGAGTGAAATCGTACAGATTGGTTTCCCAAAGGCGACACAAAATCAGTCAAGGAACCAAAGGGCCATTCGAAGGGGAAAAGAGAAAAAATTTAAAGAGCTTGAGTCATTGAAGATGTCCCCTAATATGTCAGCACGTGATTTTATTCACCTTTTTGAAATAAAATGGGTTGAACTGGATAATTATAAGGAAATTTCAGATTGGAGAGCCTTAGCTTATTTAACAGACGCTCTCCGTGAACCTTGGGGTAGTAGATTGACTGATGTTTATCACAATATTTGGCCCAGTCAATCTTTTAGGGTTTACATTTGTTGTCTTGAAGACTTGTGGGAGGATTTCAGTCTTTTAATTACTTGTAAACTTTGTTGCTTATTTGTTTTTCAAGATATGAATTATGTAGTTTGTTTTT
>NW_006239043.1:59544-65291 GCF_000226075.1 Solanum tuberosum
AAGTAGTGAATGAAGTCTGGGGTATTGTGAGTAATAGTATTCTTACATAATTGAAGGCTCTTGCCGGGCATGTGCCGGTGTTGGTGCAATAACTGTCGTGGATGCTATAAAACGGAAAAGGGCAGTTATACCATTATCCAAACAACAGGTGATCGATTGCGTTCTTGAAAAATATCCAAATCCCGAGCTTGAGAAAACGTTGAAGGAAAATGAATGCCCACTGGCTAACGCTT
The DNA here is from genome assembly GCF_000226075.1 of Solanum tuberosum. Lineage (NCBI taxonomy): Eukaryota > Viridiplantae > Streptophyta > Magnoliopsida > Solanales > Solanaceae > Solanum > Solanum tuberosum. Next base: position 59,778 of record NW_006239043.1, read on the forward strand.
TTATGGTATACCAATTTGCTATGGATTACGGCATTGTGGAAGAGTATAAGTATCCCTACACAATGGAAAGAGGTGTTTGCAAGTGTGGTGGTGATAGAGTTAGGGTAAACTCTACTAGTACAGTTTTTTGCTCATCTTCTTGTTTTATTATTTTATTGTTGTGTTGAAAGTAAGAAACCTTTTTATGCAGACTATCAAAATTGATGGATACAAAGAGTTGGACCTCGAAAAGGTTTCTAAGCGACGCATTAGAAAACAGCCAATAACTTGTAATATCATTGCCTATCCAAGTATACACGAACACAAGCACAAAGGAAAGGTTTGTATTTATTTTTTTCCTTTAACTTATTATTTGTATATATATATTATAACTTTCTTAGTTTTAAACTTAGGTTAACTTACAAACCAACGGCGTATGAAATTGCAAACAAATCGCTATATGAGGCTCACGGTCACGTAGTACTCAACGTAGGTTACGGTAAAGATAAAAATGGGGACGAGTTCTATTCCATACAAAACAGCTGGGGTGAAAAGTGGGGACACGAGGGATTCGCACATAGCCTTGCATCAAATCTGGCCTATCCTATTATTAAAGTAACTTAAAGATGTTTGTTTTTATCGAGAAAGCACACAAGTTATTTTTGTTGCACATTCAAAAGTTATCTTTATGTTACCATACTTGAATCATAATTACAAACTTGTGTACAAGAACTGAAAAGTTATAAATTAAATGTGTATCCGTCCTATATATGCAAAGGCCCGTTGACGGGTCTAACATCAAAGAATCATCATTTTCAAAAAAATTGGTGCAACACTTCCAATTGAAACTTCACACACCCTAGGGTCATGCTCCTCTGCGAAATATATTCTCTATTAACGTCTCTCTTGGGGATTGCATCATTAGAACTGATACTGAGAGCAGTGTCTCAGACCAGAACTGGCAAACCATACTCAAGATCCAAATGACAAACTTGACAAACATTCTTCAACTTGCTGCATAAGGGTCGTGTGCATATCTTGCACTCCTTGTCATAATCTGCTTGTCTGAAAGGAACAATGACAAGATCAAAAGGTTCAAAACTTAAGCATGGAAAAGTAAATGTAACTTCACCACGTCATAAAACTCAGATCAATCTCTATGCCTTGTACGAAGAGAACTGACATTTTGACAACAGGAATGGCAAGTAGAAGCAATAAAGCAGGATACAGTTGTGTATTTAGGGAAGATGTCATCAGTTAACTGTTAACGACATGTAAAATGAATATAGAAACTATTTTGTAAAGAACGTAATGCAAGCAAGGGTATAACCTAATCAATAATCAGCAAACAAGGACTAAAAAGAAAGTAATAAGCTAACCGCCTTTTCCTTTATTGAAAAAAGACAATTTATTGTATCCTACGACTCAAAGAAAATACTAAACTTGTTTTCTTCATTAAATATAACAGGCCAGATCCATCACACGTTATAATTACTTCACTAAGAAGCTGAGGCCGTGAGGCGTATGAGATATAAAAGAATGGCGCTCTAACCTTTGATGTTTGATTCCTTAGAAAAACAAAACTACACCTTTTAGTTCCTTATTGAATAAAGCGGCCCTGTTTATTTTAGTTTTTACCAAGTAATGCAAATCCTGATTGCAGAGAAACAGATGATTTATCTACTTTCCTGATTCCTGAGATACCAACCCCACTATACAGAAACAAGCTTTTGGATATTTTATCAGTGCAAGAGTTCTAAATACAGGGGTTGCCATGCCAATGTGCAACAGACTCAACGAATTCAATTTTTAAACAGCTCAGCAAATATTAAGTTTCTTTTTTTGAGACAAGGGTAACTGTGTATTCACAAAAGTCTCATCATCAAATAATGATGAGCATAGGTCACTTACAATCTCATCAGAGCATAAAAAAACCTACCCCTAGGGAGATTACAAATTGCCTATGAAATCAACAAAAAAAAACAATATCCCCCCTCATATCCTGTTTACCCCAAAAGTATAAAAGACTAAGGCTATTCATCCTTATCTTCTCGATGTTGTTACTCTTGTCCTTAAAACATCTAGCATTCCTTTCTTTCCATAAAGCCCACCAAATGCAAGTTGGTATTTACTCCCACCAGTCTTCGGTAGAGTTTCTTCTTCCTATCTCCTTCCAGCTGTCTAGCATACCCTTAGTGGTATGTGGAGTTTCCCAGCATACACCAAGGATGCAGAAAAACATGTTCCATAGGTTGGTATCTACCTTGTAGTGGAGGAACAAGTGTCCATTGACTTCAGCATCTTGATCACACATAAAACATCTTGAGAAAATCTGTCTTCCTTTTTTCTGAAGCACTTCATGTGTTAGACATGCCCTTCTACAAACCAACCAAGCAAAAGATGATACCATTAGAGGTATTTTTATCTTCCAAATTAGTTACCAAGGCCATATTCTATTTCTTCTTTGACCAGCATTGCTACTCTACTTAACTGTGAACACTCCTTTCCTCTGTAATTTCCATATAGGCTTGTCAGGCTCATTGGAGGTGCCTGGGAAGGTATTTAGGATCAAATAGAGCAGTGATTCTCTCAAGTTGGTATGTATGATGTATGGTGGGTGCACGTAACAAGTTAGAATCTGACTTCTGGACAAGTCTAGTATTTACGTGGAGAAGGGTAAATAGGCATACCACTATCCACCTACTGTCGAAGTATAATTTCTGTGGTAATAAGAATAAATTCATCAACTTCTTTTTCAAACATTAGTTTGTGTTAACCAAAGTGAGGCTTTTTTTCTTTAATATTTTTGCCACCTTGCTAAAGCAGTTAATGAGAACATAGCAACGACCAAAAGGTCTCAAATTATGTCCAACTTTATGCTAGAGTTCTCTCTGCTAGCATGCTGTTTCGTTTAATTTGTTGGTATAAATACTGTAAACACATTTCAATGCATGGGAGGGAAAATTAAAATAAGAAAAAGGTGTGACCTTTATAAACCAAAATTAACCAACTTTGATGGAAAAAGCTCAAACAATTAGGAGAAAATTTGACACAAAATCAGTTCCTAAATTCTATAAACACACAACCACTCAATTCTAGTTCAAAAACACCATAAACATAAACACCAAATCATGAAATTATTTATATAATACAAATTATCAAACAAAAGTATGAGTAAGCAATAAGAAATACTATAAACAGCCTGGAGATATTGAAAGTTTGACACCAGGAGATTAAATGTCAAAAGGGTCATATGAGATTTAAGAAAACAAAAAAATAATTCAAATTAACAGGATAAAGATTCAGTTGCACATACCCATAGTAACGGTCCTTAATGTTTGGCTGTGACAACTCCCCAGTCTCTGGCATTTCGTGCCTATAAGGACACTCGCATTGACCACGTATATAGAAACTGCAAACATGTGCCTGATTTCTCTTGTAGTATGGAGTGGTTCTTTGGAGCTTCAATGTCATTTGCACGGACTTTTCCATATGAAGATTCATAATCAATCCCTGCTCTGGCCTGTTCAGAAAGAAAGCATAGGTCAACAGGAGAATATAGAAAAGCAAAGTGATTAACATACAACAGTTTTGTCTGAAGCGAATCTTTTATGTTCACTTTCTATCAAAGGTTCTCATTTTGCCTAGAAGCCTGGTAATTTTTGATAGTATTTTTCTAGATAAGGTAACATTTCTTTACCACTATCAAATATTTTATAGTAATATTCTTCGAATTCACAAGTGTATTCTTGAATATAACTCATTTTACAACTTTGCAATTTTTCTAATTGCTCTTTGGCGATTGTTCTTGTCTGTTCTTTGTTGTCTTTTATAGTTCCTTGACCTCCAAAGAATTCGTTAGCTATGTATTGCTTTAGATTTATTATTCCTTCTTGGGTCGAATTTTTTAGTCCTTCTATGGTATCATTTTTAATTATTTTTTCTGCATCCTCAGTTAATCCTGAAAACCAGTCATTTACTTTTCAAATAAAAGTGTTTATCATAATGATATATTTTTCTTCATCTGTATAATTTCCTTTTCCTAATAGGAAATAAAGGAGCATATTTTGAGACCATAAATCTAGGCTATTTTCTGGATCTCTTTTACATTCGAGGTCTAGAAATTGAGCTCCGATATCTCCTGTTAGGAGTCTGTTCGGCATAAATTTTGATTTATCACTATTGTGATAATGTTTTATAAAATCATTTTCTTTTTTTGCTTTGTTTGCAAAGTTTTTATCTTCCTTTTCTGGCTCTTGCCATTCTTCTTTCATTGAAGAAGATGCTTCAAATTTTCCTTGGGGTCCACCTGTTTCCCCTTTATTCATAAATACTTTTAATTCTTGTTCTGAAAGATTTAAATCTTCCATTGCATAAACAAGTTCATCAAGTTCATTCATCTTTTTGTTCTGTTGGTTCAGAATTAGTTTCTGTTATTTCTGGATTATATAAATTTTCTTCTTCTATTTTCTGTTTTTCCAGGAATTTTTGGATTAATAATTCATCCTTACTTCCTTTTTGATAAGTATTTCTACTTGCTAATTTTTTTGATAGTAATTCTTTAACATATTTTTGACTAACATTTTTGTCAAATTGTTCTGTTTTTTCAATTATATGTGTAATTCTTCCTGGAAGATTTTCTTTAGTATAATTGATTTCTATTTCTATCATTTTTAACCGTAAGGTAATTTGTTTGTTACTCTCAATGAGATCTTTTAGCAATTCTGAGATTTCTCTTAAGCTCATTTTTATTCTGAGAAGTAATAGTCAGAAGTATCAAAGAAATTATAATTTATTATATTATATCTTTCTTCTTTTTTTTTATTTTGTAAAGTAATTATTTTTACTATTTTTCTTTTTAGATTTTCATCCAAGTCTTTTATTACTTGTAATATCGTTACAAGAGTATCTATATCTATGTACCATATAGGTTTTACAGATGTAAAGTCTGTGTCCATAATTTTTTTTGTTGTACTTGGCTTTGATACCAATATTTTCAGCTGCTTAATTAAACAGGGTTTTGCGAATATTTTACTTTACTATGCAGACTATGCAGTAAATATTATATAATTTTTTAAAATTTATATAGAAAATAATAGGGTTTCATAAGGATGACTAGCACTTGAAAATATTTTCTAAAGCAATATTTTCAGAGATGTCAAAAGCCAAAAGCTCTTCAAAATCAGAGATGAGTCCATTGATGTCAAAAAGCCAAAAGCTCTTCAAAATCAGAGATGAGCTATCAAAACTGTCTGAACAATCTCGGATGTTACAATCTGAATTAAATCAGCTTAGCACTACTCAAGCTGAAAGCATGAGAGAATTTTTACTCTTATGTGAACATTTGGACACACGTCCATCACAGAATTCAAATCTGAAAGGGAATATTAATCCCAACAAAGTGGCAGGAGATGTCCCACTAGCACCTAGTGCCAAAAACATCTCAATGGTAAGCACGGATATGCTAGTTCTAGCATCGAAAGATGAGGAAAAAAGCCGAGCAAACGAAGCAACAAGCTCATCATCAGTAAAAGC
>NW_006239043.1:65391-65984 GCF_000226075.1 Solanum tuberosum
TTCAAAGAACAAGACCATTTTATATAAATAAACAAAATCTACCAAATGATGCTTACTGATTTCTAGCATGTAACAAGACCAACCATTTTTCCAAAGCAAGAAAAAAAAAATGTTACTCACACAGTAATACGCCATCAAATTGCTAAAATAAGCTCATTTCATTTATAAACACTATTGCCACAATAGGGAACACATATACAGTGTTTGTAAGAAATTTGTAACCATGAACACTTGGTGTAAACAAATCAATTTTAGCAAAGTACTAAAATGAGAACATATACTACACTAGACACAATTACGAGGATTCGACCTTCGAACCAAAAATAATCACAAAGAGAGGTAGCATATTTTGCAAATAAGAAAAAAAATGAGTTCACATACATCAATATATAATTTATCAACACAACTTAGCAGATTCTGACTTATATGAACAACAGACAGTTTAAATCATGAAGCAAAAATGGAACAGTAAAGGGGAAAAACACAAAATTGAAACCAAGATCACCTAAGCTTTGACTTAAAAGAAATGGAAAAGATAGCATCTGGTTGACACAACCTCATGGAGGCATAAATGAGTTATTGGAAAACAAAAA
>NW_006239043.1:66050-85219 GCF_000226075.1 Solanum tuberosum
AATAATAATAATAATAATAATAATAATAATTCCAACACTTGAAAGACATGGAACTCATTGAGGGAAGCAATAACTACTAATCTGATTTTAACTTGAAAGCAAATCTTTTCCAGATAACACAACCCATTAACCCAATCTAAATGCAAAGTTCATGCCAAGCAAATGCCTCATGTATCGCAAACTTAAAGAGAACGAAACACATATTCGAAGAAAAGCAATCTTAGAACACCTAAGGCTCCAATAGGCGTTAACCGCTTATAACGTTGAATTAAGCATGTGAAAGGAAGAAAGAAATGAGCCAGTGATGACTAAAGTAAGTAAAGGAACTATATATTACTTCACAACTGTTGAAAACATGCTTAAAATTAAGAGGAATTAGAGCTAAATGAGCAGTGTTCAAGTATATAGATAAATACTATGAGATTATGCTAGCATTGGTGAGAGTTCATAATGATGGGTCAAACAACAGAAAAAGAGACCCAAGAAAACGAGTAAACAATAAGGAAACCGAACTATACAGCTAATGCATTAGAAGTCAAAATTAAATGATCCCAATTCATATCGAACAAAATAAAGCAAAGATCCAGCTAGCTATACACACATAACATCGAACCAGCTGATCTATCAACATAATGCCGAAGAGACTTAATCAATGAGATTCATGTTGCAGCCCAGAAATTCACAAAGTAGGCAACGATAAAGAAAACACTAATACTAGGAACCAAGTACATTTAACATCAGATTCTACACCAAGCATGGAACATACAACACACAACATTGGGACAAAATACCAAAGGAAGTGAAGTTACCTTTCTTGGGGCAGCGAACTGAACTCGAGCTGTTGAAGACGATTCCACCACCACTAAAGGATTCCGATGAAGAAACTTCAATTAGAGTTTCGGAAAAGAAAACAGAACTCAAAACTTCCCCCCTCTCAAGTCTATTACTGTGTGTTCTTTATATGTTATTTTTTCTTAAAGGTAAAGTCTAAAGAAGAATAAAGAACTCAACCCCTTCTCTGTTTTCTGCCTATCAGTAAAAGAAAAACCCCCTCTTATTTCCCAACTCTCTGTAAGTTAACCCCCACCATGAAGAAAGACAAAGCGACCTTAAATAGATGAAGAATAAGGTTGATTTAGGAGGAAAACGTGAGGGCAAAATAGGTAAAATCGAGATTCAAAATTTGAATCTCCTTCACCAATTCGGACAAACACCTTTTCCCACGATTTTCGCCCCATTCCAAAAGAGGAAAGGGACAGACGCGTGCTGCTGCGACATTAATGTGCATAGGGACATTTGAAGAAGAAGCCAAATGAAAGCAGAGTACTGCCAGGCTGCTGCTTTTCCGCCTGTCCCATTACTTTTCTGTGTATTTGCCGCTTGAAATTGACTGGAATTGGCATTGGAATCGTGGACGGAAGTGAAGTTGTTGCTTCTGTCTTCACGCTGTGAAGATGCCGTGTACTGTTGCATATTGCTTCACGTTGCTGCCCGTTATTGTTAACGTTTGGGGACATTGCTTTGTCTTCTGGGTCTTCTTTGTGGAGTGAGGAGTGGGCCGGGTCTTGGTAATTGAGAGTGGGCTGGAGGAATTGCTGCTGCTGGACATTGGAGTTGTTAAAGTCAAGGTGGGCTGGGAAATTGGAGTCAGAATGAGTAATTGGTAGGCTGGAACATATGTCTATACGTATTGCTATTGGTTTGAATTGGAAAAAATGGTGGGCCAAGGGATACTTGAATTGGGTCGGCTGGAATTGCATTGAAAAGGCCTAAAATTTGGTCATTTAATGGGTTTAAATTGAGGTTAGAAAATGGGTATGTTTGTAATAAAACAAGGCCAAGTGTATTACGAAATTAGCCCAAAATTGAATGTTATGTAGTGAATTTGGCTAAATTTCAAATAAGATGAATTAATATAATTAATTTTAGGAGTTTCTCAATCTTAACGAAATAAAATAATTAATTCAACTATAAACCAATTAATTTTTAAAATTAACCATAATTTAAACTAAACTAATTTTAATTAGAATATTTAAAATAAAATCTTTTTGAGATGATTTTCAATTTTTTATGAAATATACCGATCATATCTATACAACTAAATGAAATATATTTGCTATTTTATAAATTATGAAAATCGACTAAGAACACTCAAAATGACTTTGAAAAGTATTTGAATTTTACAAAGCTAATTATTCTAAATCGTTTGAAAATTAAGAAGCTCAAAAACTAATTATTATCGGGGAGGGTCAAAATTGGGTGTCAACACTTAGTACCTACAGGGAATAAAAAATTATATAGAAATTCATCCATGTTCACTACATCATCCATGCTATTTGCATATCATGCTGTTTGCATATTCATATAAATGAAATTTTTACAAAGGTCTTTGCATAGCATAAGAAAAAGAGCTTGGAAGCATAAAAAAAGCTTTATTTCATATGAATAGAGCTATTAAAGAATGGAACTAGTATATTCAAGTGCTAGTCATCCTTATGAAACCCTATTATTTTTTATAGATGAATTGAAGTTATATAGAAAACAAGAGTATTTTGAATATAAAAATGTTCAATCAATTTAAAAAAATTATATAATATTTACTGCATAGTCTGCATAGTAAAGTAAAATATCCGCAAAACCCTGTTTAATTAAGCAGCTGAAAATATTGGTATCTAATCCTTATAAAATGGTCTTGTTCTTTGAATGTCCTTGATAAGTTTTTTGTGTTACGTGTGTTTACTTAAAAGTCTTAGATGTTGCCTAATAGTTTTGTTTACTGTTACAATTGGGTGTTTAATGTGTCTTGCTTATTTTTAAATTAATATGTTAGAATTGGGCTCTCATAAAAAATAAAAATATAGTCCGTGTGATTAGTTTACATCTAGTTCGTTATCATATATTTGTTATCTTTCAATGTATAATCAATTAATGCATGTTTGTTTCCCTTTAAAAAATGACTCTAAAATCTGTTTATGTAACTTCTCTTTGTTCCATTTTATTTTTAGAAGCCAATAGTTAGTCAGTTATTAATTGCTCCCTAATTTTATTTTATTTTCTAATCCTTATCATCTTTCTTGCATGAGCTCCCTCGGATTGAGTCGTTTGAACTCTACATGTTCTTCCCTTGCATTTCAAGAGAGCCATAAAGGCTCAAATTCCTTCATCGAGTCAACCGGCCATTGAAAGTCGACGTACAGGTTCCGGAGTCGAAAAAATATTGGAGCAGATTAGAGAATTGAAAAGATGGGGCCAAAGGCCCACTTTTAATTCCAAAATTGTATTTTGTTATATATTGGGCCTAAGCCCATTTAGTCGCTATTCTATATTTTGTTAGAAGCCTAGGACAGGTGAAAAATTGGGCCTAAGGCCCAAAGAAAAATATTTCTTTTACGTTAGTATAGGACAGGTGCAGGTGACTCAAATGGGCCGAAGGCCCAAAATGAAAATGGGCCCAAGTACTGGTCCAGGCGGACAGAAAAACCATACTTGGGCCAAAAATCTCTTTCCCTCTTTGTTTTATTATGTTTATTTACTTGTTAATATTTGCCGTTAATCTTAGGGTCGAAAAGTTCAAATCCCCGAAAGATGCTCATTCCGTTTTGACAATTTAACTAAATCGATCATCTTTCAAAAGAACTTAAAAAGAATAATTGGCAAGATAGCTCACTTAGATAGTATTTAAATATCTCCCATTTTCTCCTTTAAAATAGTTTCAAACTATAGTTCAATCGTTCCATTCAAATCAAGTTAAATTATTTTAGCCAAATAAATTAATTGTCGGATAACCGCATTAGCGGATATTCTAGGTGCTTTAAAAACCTTCCTAGAATATTAATAAGAACCTCGAACCCCCCTTTTTTAAGTTTTCATTAGATTCCTGTTTTAGTCTTATGAAAACGATAGTTTTTCTTGATTTTTTTTTCTCAAAAATTAAGTGGCGACTCTTAAACCAATCTAAATTATATTTTAAATAAAACACTAAGTATTCCTAATATGCTTAAGTATAAACTAAAATAAGGTATTAATTGTTTGATAAAAGTAATACTATGAAATATTAAAAGTTGTGCGTGTATACCTTTTTTCTCTTTGGTCGATGAATAGTCCTATCACTGCCTTAGCAGCTCTCCTTTCAGGCAATGAACAGCTTTTCACCCTAACGACCTCAGTCTCTGGCTACTTTCTTACTGTTCCTCCTTAAGGCTGAAGATCGCAACCTTCACTTAAGACTATCTATGGAGTTTCAAGAAGAAAATTTCCTCGTTTGATTTCAGCATGATTTATTACCATAAATGCTGGGCTACTATGAAGACTTTTACTCATCCTTATTAATTTTAGATTTAATAATTCTTTAATTTGAATTTTAAATTCAATCTTATCATCTTCATTGTAGAGCATGGGTCTAACTCTGATGATTATACTGGGGTCTTTTAGAGTTAAAATTGCTCTTTCATGATTTTAAGCAAAAATGTAGTCTACCTCTTAGTATGAAGTTCTCTCTCCTTTTATAGATAGAAGAAGGGACTTCTTACAAAAGAAAAGATTTTTAGGGTTCTTAGATTTTCTAAGTATTTTCTTTTGTAGCTTCCATTATTTTTTTCAAGATTATATGGATTTTGTTTTCTTGGGACTTTAATGTAATATCCACAAGGAGTTTTTAGGCTTATCATATATAAAGTTTGATGATAATCCTGAAACTGTTGTATGAAATCATTTCCTAATAATAAATCTGTTTCCAATTTATCATAAGCAAATAATTTATTTATAGAAACAATTTTTGATCCTAGGATTATTTCTACCTTTTCCTTAGATTTAGAAAGCTTTTCTTTATCTCCTGTAATTCCAATCATTGAGATATTATTTTTATTTATGTCCCAATCTTTTATTAAAAAAGATTTTGCTAGACTTGTTTCTGATCCATTGTCTAATTGACAGCAGGTTGTTAGTTTTGTATCATAGAAAGTTACTTCTATGAAAACTGATACTTTGAAAATTGTTTCTTTTGGCATTATATTTTTGGTATGAAACAAGTTTCTCCTTTGTATAGCATTTCTATTCCTTTTTTTCCAATGCTGTAATCTTCAAGTTTATTTAGGAATAGATTTCCTAAAATTAATTCGTGCTCACCATCGTGATTGGTAATATAACAAGGAACTGTTATTCTTATAGTATCTAGTTGTATAGGTAGGTCTACCATGTTTTTACAACTAAAATTATTCCCTTCAAAGGTTTTATATGTATAGTGTTCTCCTTCATAGACGGTTTTATTACCTTCAAAGGTTTTGTAGGTATAATGCTCTCCCTCGATAATTGGTAATCCATCTATTAGAACACCTTTCACGTGGTTAGCAGTTGCTCCTGTTTGTATCAAGATTTCTTGATATTTCCATTCCGTTCCATTGAAGATTCTTCCCTTTATTTTTGTTATGTTTGGAGTTTCAATTTTTTGCTGATGTCTTTTGGATATACTTTTTCTAATTGAATTTCTTCCATATTCTATCGAAAGTCTAGGGTTACTAGTACTTTCTATTTCTTGTGTTTTTCCAAATCGAATTTCATATTCATCTGGAATTTGGGCCTGTTGAATTTCAGCTTCAACTATTCTTGCAATCCCTGCACATTCCTGATCTATTTCGATCATTCCTTTATTTTTGTATATTTTACCATAGTTTGAATTTGTAACTGTGTATAATGCCTGGTAATATATACTCATTATATGATTACCTGGTTTAAATAGATCAAATTCTTTTGATCTGAAAATGTAAACTTAATGCGTCATTAAAGTTAGCATCTTTTAGTGATATACAATACTTTGGGTAATAAGTAAAAGGAGTTTTGTATAGGCTAGATTTCCCCCTACTATACCCAGATTTCCTTCTCTTGCATTTATGAATCTTTCGTCTGATAGATTTTATCACTATCGGACAATTGATTCCTTCTTTAAAAGTCGATTTGACTAATATTTGGATTCCTCCTAAATGAACGTAATTCATTTTTTTTCTTTTTCTTTCAGGAATTTTTCTGAGAATTTGGTCTATCATAGGTTTTGTTAACAGGTTTAGTTTATGTTTTCCTGTGGTTTGGGTAATTTCTATTACCTTCTCTATTTCCTGATATTTATGATAAGAAATTTTATCTCTTGCAAACATTCTTTGCATTCTGCTAAGTAGATTGTCTTCTACTTTAAGATTAAGTTTTAATCCTTGGATTTTTCTGAATGTTTCTCCGTCAAAAGTTGCTTTTAAAGCATACCCTCGATGGTCTTCTTCTGTTTCTAATATTTGAACAGATTCTTCTCTTTCTTGAATTTCTTTATTCATTTAGTCAGATTCTTCTGAACTGGTTGAATATTCTTCATAGATTTCTTCACTTTCTATAGATTTTATTGATTCTAGGTCTGAATCAATATCTATTCTATCAATTCTTGAGATTTTTACTCTTCTTTTATTACACTCGTAGCTTTTGTGGCCTTCTTCACCGCAATTGTAGCATTTGCATTTATCAGTGGGTTTTTTTGAAAATTCTCTTTTCTTTTTATAGTATTTTTTTCTTGGTATATACTTCTGTTTAGAGAAGTTTTTTCTTTTTATCAAACCCTTTTTGAGCTGTTTTCTTTTTTTGTAAGGTTTCTCATCACATCCCCATTGGGTAGATGCCTTAGTGTCATTACAAAAGATTTGTGTATTTATTCGTTTAGCTTTTCTTTGTATGTTATGGGACATACATAGTTGACTAAGTCTATTTTTTAAAGCTTTTACTGATGATGAGCTTGTTGCTTCGTTTGCTCAGCTTTTTTCCTCATCTTTTAATGCTGGAACTGGCATATCCGTGCTTACCATTGAGATGTTTTTGGCACTAGGTGCTAGTGGGACATCTCCTGCCACTTTGTTGGGATTAATATTCCCTTTCAGATTTGAATTATGTGATGGACGTGTGTCCAAATGTTCACATAAGAGTAAAAATTCTCTCATGCTTTCAGCTTGAGTAGTGCTAAGCTGATTTAATTCAGATTGTAACATCCGAGATTGTTCAGACAGTTTTGATAGCTCATCTCTGATTTTGAAGAGCTTTTGGCTTTTGACATCAATGGACTCATCCACTGTCCTCATTTTTTCATATATCCTGTTCACCAGGATTTTTGTCTGATTGTCCATACTGGACGTTTCTAGAAATGAAATCTGCAAGAAAATTGTCATTTCCTTTAATATATTCTATTGAGAATGAATAAAAAGATAATAATACTTGTCATCGATGCAATCTTCTGTATTGTGGTTCAAAAGGAAGCTTGTTAAATATTAGTCCTGACACCTGCGTGTTATCAATTCTAATAACAAATTGTTTTGGTAAAAGGAAAGCAGAAAATTTTCTAATTCCTCTAACAATAGCTAGCAATTCTTTTTCATTTGTAGAATACCTTGTTTCTGCATCATTGAAAGTACCACTTGTGTACCTACATATTTCATTTAAATCTGTTTGCAATAATGCTCCCCAATGATAGTCTGATGCATCTGTTTGCAAAACTAGATTATCACTTTCTTCTGGTAATCTTAGTTTTGGTAATTTAACACATTCTTCTTTTAGGCTTTTTACACACTGAGTGTGTTCTTCTGTCCATCCAAGTCTATTGGATTTTCTTATAAGTTTTTGCAGTATATTCCGTTTTTTTGCTAAGTCGAGAATAAATTCTCCTGCATAATTCAAGCAACCTAGAAATTTTTGGATTTCTTGTTTTGTTGTTAATTTGTCAGGAAATTCTATAATTTTCCTTGAGATGTGTGATTGGAGTTCAATTCCATTTTTTGAAATAATCATTCCTAAAAATTCTATTTCATTTTTATTGATGTCAGTCTTTTTCTGACTTAATACTATTCCATTTTTTAAACAAATTTCTGAAAATTCTTTAAGATGTTTTAAATGTTCTTCATATGTTTTGGAACATATTAGAATGTCATCTATATAGATTATTAGAAATTCTTTTTCAGAGAATATTTTATCCATTTTTCTTTGAAATATTTGTGGTGTATATTTTAGTCCAAAGGGCATGACTAGCCACTCATAATGTCCATTAGGAGTGCTGAAAGCAGTTAACTGAATTGAGTCTTCTGCTAATTTTATCTGCCAAAATCCACTTTTGCAGTCAAATTTTGAAAATATGTTTTTCCTTTTGCAAGGTTAATTAGATTGTTTTTATTTGGGATAAAATATCCATCAAATATACAGTTTTTGTTTAGTTCTTTATAGTTTATTACCATGCGAATAAATACACAAAGGCATCTACCCAATGGGGATGTGATGAGAAACCTTACAAAAAAAGAAAACAGCTCAAAAAGGGTTTGATAAAAAGAAAAAACTTCTCTAAACAAAAGTATATACCAAGAAAAAAATACTATAAAAAGAAAAGAGAATTTTCAAAAAAACCCACTGATAAATGCAAATGCTACAATTGCGGTAAAGAAGGCCACAAAAGCTACGAGTGTAATAAATATATATATATATATATATATACACACTTCATTCCTTATGTAATCCTTCCTTTTTTTTGGTGAAGTAATTAAATTGCATTAGAAAGGCATCAAGAAGATGCAGTGATTACAACTAAAAACAAAGTTGCTTCAAAAATGAAAATAACATGAAGCTAACTGTGCAAAAACCTGTAAAGCAGCCAAAAAGATAAACCCCCTCAAACCCTACTGAGCTAGAGTTAAGGAGCTAACAAAATCCAAAAAATAACACAGCCCAATCAATTTTGGGCTAACAGAAAGTTTCGGCTCAAAGATTTAGCAACTTTTTGAATAAGCTTATCCACATTTGCACTCTGAAAGTTGCAAGTAAAAATTGTTCACGGTAACAAGCACATGCCCTCAGTTAGGGGTGTACGTGGTTCGGTTTGGATTGGTTATTCATCAAAACCAAAATCAAACCAATCTAGTCGGTTTTCTAAATTTCTAAAACCAAACCAAACCAAACGGAAAAAATAACCGTCGGTTTGGTTATTATCGGTTTGGTTTAGTTTTTCTGGTTTATCCGGTTTGAAAGTCCTAGTAATTTCTTTTGAGGACTTATGTCGATAGACACAGACATCTAGCACATGAACAATCCACAGAAAAATTATTGTCGGTTCAATTAAGCAATTAAGCAATACTAGAGTTATCATTACACGAACAAAGTGTTTCAATTAAGAGAATGTGTGATTATTTTATGTGAAGTAGGGTAGGTAAAGACTAAAATGAATTTTAATGGACTTGGACTTAGGATTGTTATAGTTGGACTAAAGAGTTGGGCTTGAGAAAATCGTAAAGTTAGAGACTTAAGTTAATTAAAATATAATAAAATATTTATATTTTATTTGTAATTAATATATAAATAATTATAAAATTTATATCTAATTTATCGGTTCGATCTGGTTATTTTTGCGGTTTTTTTTAGTAAAACCAAAACCTAACCAAATAATATCAGTTTTCAAAATTTAAAACCAAACCCAACCAAATATCGGTTTTTTTAATCGGATTGCGGTTCGGTTTGATTTTTTAACCATAACCATGAACAGCCCTACGGCGTCAGTAGTAGATGAGTATTATTCCAATTTGTGTGTGTATGTTGTGTGTGTGGAGGGGGGGGGGGGCATGTAACTGTGAATATGCAGGTGGAGCACAAAGGCATGCTATAAGTATTAATAGACTTCCAATTGAAACTTCACACCACCCTACGGCCATGTGCTCCTCTGCGAAATATATTCTCTATTAACGTCACTCTTGGGGATTGCATCATTAGAATTGATACTGAGAGCAGTGTCTCAGACCAGAACTGGCAAACCATACTCAAGAACCAAATGACAAACTTGACACTTCAACTTGCTGCAGAAGGGTCGTGTGCATATCTTGCACTCCTTGTCATAAGAAAAGGGTGTGACCTTTTTAAACCAAAATTAACTACCTTTGAAGGAAAAAGCTCAAACAATTAGGAGAAATTTTGACACAAAATCAGTTCCTAAATTCTATAAACACACAACCCCTCAATTCTAGTTCAAAAACACCATAAACATAAACACCAAATCATGAAATTATCTAAAAAAAAATAAAAGGAAAATCAAAGAAGAAAAGTTCAAAAATATTACCATTCGCACATAGGGACTGTCCCCGAGACAAGACTCAGATATAATCGGAAAATCAGATCGTTTCCATCCATCTGCTTCTGCATCTATAAGCAACCTATGCGCGCCATTAATTACTATATTCCTGTTTATAAAGAAAACAGAAACTTATCAACTAAAGCTTTTTCTTCACATCCACAGCATCAAAAAGTTTCAATTTATCAAATATAAGGTACCTAATTAGGTTGATTTTATCAAAACACGAAGCACAAACTTTACTGTCATGACCTGAATAAATGAGCTAAGTGAAAGAATAAAGAAATGACGAATAGAATTATAACACCTGGATGTACGAGATTTAATTGGAGTTAATGAAGCTGAAGGGCTGTGATTGCACGTGAGCATCCTATAACTAAGTTCCTGGAAGAGCAAAAGGGGCATTGATCAAATTGGTATTATTCTCGTGCTCCCCTCTCTCTCTCTTCTCTTCTCTTCTTTTCAATCTCCTTCTAAATTCTTTTCTCATCTAAATCTGCAGGTCCTTATGGCAATGGAGAGTTCTTCAGTTAGTTTCCGTTAAATGTAGTTTTAATTTTCATGTATTAGATATCCTTATCTCTAATTTTCCAGTTATAAATCAGAAAATTCCAAAAACTATTGTGTTCGATTATTTTCTTTTCCATTTGAATTTCCAGATCTCAATCGAGATCATAACATTTACCTCAGTGAAATCCAGCGGCGGAGGAAATACAGTGGCGGAGCTTACGGCGGTGGCAGAGAAACTGCGGCGGAGCAAAGGGAAGGAGTGGAGAAAAAAAAATCACTACTAATGTGATGAAGAGGAAAAAATTGACTTTTTAGCAAAAGTTTAGTATTAGTACTTTTAGTCCTTCTAATATTTTGATCCTTATATTTCTGGTTAGGGATATTTTGTTTTCAATAAATTGATTTGTTCACTTTTTAATCTCTCAAAAGTCAAAAGTGTGAATTTTCAATTTCAAATCATCAAAGTATTGTCAAAATTTATAATTTTACTTTATATTTGAAGATGATATACTTATTAAAGTAATTTAAATATGGGTGAAAAATCTATCTATACAATTTAAGCACCTAAATAACCTCTATATAGCAATAGTTTGACTTTTTTCTAACATAGCAATAGAATTTTTACCAAGCAAAACAAATGTGATATAATAATAAAAATGGTAATTCTAATGAATAATTGCGTATGATTTATTATGGTAACAAATTTTAATTCCTTAAATTGTTCTACCTCTGTTATTCACTTATCACAAATATCTCTCATAACCACAATATTACTATACTAACCTCAATCAAACTCTTCCTATATTCTGATAATTGTTTCAATGGCGGAAAGCAACAACTTCTCAGCACGACGAAAGATGGGATGGAACAAGTTATTTCAATCTTGTTTATTATAAAACTTGCAATTTTAATTGATTTTATAGTAAATAATATTGCTTTTAATTAATGTGTTGTAATGTGATATAAATCAACGTAGTTAACAAAGAAAAAAAAGCATTCTGTAATCGGGTATAATAAACTAATTATTTTCAGAAAAAAATTATTTAATTCACATTGTTCATATCTTGATTATGCAGTAGGCTTTGTTATTGACGTTTTAATGACATTTTTGTTATACATTGATGATATGTTAGTTTAGGTTGAATATTTACTTTATTGAAGAAATATTTTTTGACACCAAAGTTAAGTCGATTTCTACATCATTCACAATAAGTATGTTAAACCAATTTGTACGTTAGTGATGAATACTGATGATTGTGGAAATAATTTCACATACTTTATTAGATTATAGTATACTGCATTGTATTAATAGGTTTTTTCTTCGGTAGAAGACTTCTTTCGAATGACATAATTGTCCGACACTATATTTCTCGATCTTCAAAGAAAACTGACTCCTCCTACTCCTAATTCTTCTTTTGTAAAATATAAATAAAATCCACTTTAGAAGTCATGGTTTAACATTGGTAAAATTCTTTATAAAATTATGATGTTATGTATTGTATGGTTGAAACATATATCAAAAATCAACTTTTGAACCAATTGTACACCTATTTATTTAGCTATTTTCTGGGAACATGCACGTTAGTCCTTTATCAAATTATAAATATTCGATATATTTAAAAATTTGAGTGGTAAAATAGAAAATGTTAAATTAACAATAATAATTTTGCCTTTTATATTTTGATTAAATGAAATTGAGAAAAATGGTATGGTGCATTTGTCATAAAATAAGAAATAAGTGAAACTAATTAAATTAAAGTCTCTAATGGTATAAATATGTCAAAAAATTGTTGATCGGAAAATAAACAAATACATGTAATGCCTTTATTGAAATTAGCAAAAGCACGAAGAAGAAATATATAGATTTCTAGTTTTCTACCAAACTTGCAAATAAAACACCACAAATGTATATTTATCTTAGCACCAAACAGTATTCAAAATAGGATGACTTGCTTAAATTTTCAAAAATATTTAAAGAAAATGAACATAAAATTACAATGAAATCCAACTTGTACTCATTTTAATTAATATTTCTTGATAGAAAGAATATTTCTCAAAGTTCTACATATACTTGATATACGTTTGAGGATTTAGTACTAATTAGCTTAATCGTCGGCCCTTATATTTCATAATGCTGACATCTTATTTCTATTCCTATCAAACAGTATTTTAAAAGGCGGGGCGTGAGGCGAGACGTTTTACTTAGTATAAGGCGAGGCGTAAGCCTTGAGATGTGGGGTCTTTAAATTCTTAATTTATATTATAGTATAATAATACAATTACACAAAATTATAAAAATAAATCAATAGTTTGAAACAATTACAAATATGATAAAATAAACAAATAGAAAATAAAAGTTCTAACATGATTATACTAGTATAAATAATTTAATATCTTAATTTTCTAATAATAAAAGAATTATTATTTCTCAAAAAAAAAATTATCATTCTATACAATTTCCCCCCCCCCCCCCTCCTATTTAAAAGAAAATAATTAATAGTCTTACTAGTATTATAATAAAAACATCACTCTATCATTATTAAAAATAAAATTACTTTCAAATAGCTAAATAAAATATAGTAATAATTTTGAGACATATGACAAAACCATGAAGACCAATAATAAGTGAAAAAGTAAAATTTTGCAACGTATTTATAAAAGGAATGTTACATAACATATAATTACTTTCACAGTGTTACCAAATAGGAAATATGCGATACTAAAACTTGTTATTTGAGTTATTCTCAACCTTCTTTGTCTCTATAGATTAAATTTATTATGTATCATTCAATTATTCAAGAATTATGAGGGTCAACAATGTTAACTAAAGATTTTAACACATAATTTGTGTAAAATCTCTCGCCTCGAGCGTTGCGCGTTGGGCATGCTTAGGGCGTACAGTTAGGCGCTTAGGACGTAAGTCTTACAGAATTAAGCCTCACACTTGAGTCTCGGAACATTTTGCTAGAGTCCCTCCCTAGTGCGAGCCCCGAGGCGAGGCCCAACAGAGTTTTTTAAAACACTGCTATCAAAAATTGTAATAAAACTAATAGATGATGGACAATGGACATATACAAAGAATAAATAGAAAATATAAAGTCATAACTATGATGTTGTTAAACTATATTTTCTCTACTCTAACCATTGATGTTGTTCAACTTTTCGTCAGCTTTTTGGCTTTAATTTCTACAATAGTTTTTTTTGTGATAGCCTATTTGATCTTACGACAACATTGCACATACTCAGGGGCGGATGTACAGTGTGCCGAGGGGTTCATCCGAACCCCCTCGATAAAAAAATTACACTGTATATATAAGATCGATTTTTCTGTTTACGTGTATATATTTAAAATTGAACCCCCTGAGCATATGTCAAAGGAGTAGCTCAATGGTAAACTGGGTTCAAGAAAGCGCATTTTGTGGGCTTGGTCGCGGGTTCGAATCCAATGAGCAGCAATCTTTTTTTTCTAATTTTGAAGCATTTTTGCTGGCTTAAATTTTAAGTGTTTTTATTAAAAATAAATAGAACAACGACGACGTTTCATTAATGACTAAAATTTTATATTTTAAATCTTTAATTGAAAAGTCGACAAATAAAAAACCCTCTCTTTTCTAGGGATTTCAATATTCTATTTTTCCTCCTAGTCTTCTCTTTCAACTAGAATACTGCCTCTCGTTTTGTTGCTCGCCTGATGCCCGCTCCTGCTTGCTGTCGCTGCTCGCTGCCGCTAGTGGTCCTCCGATCTCCGCGGATCATTTCATTCTATCCTCCATTCGTGATTCGACCATTGATGGCAACCTCTGTAAGTTCTTGTATTTTTGTTTTTTAAAAAAAAAATCAGAATTCTATATGTGCAGTGTGCCAAAAAGAATTTGTGAGTTTTTGCTTTTGATTTGTGTTTATTGTCAGTCTTTCTAATGTTAAATTTGTGCTTGCTCTCCATTTGCACTTTCAGGAGCCGGAGACAATTCTAAAGGAATTGAAGTACTTGTAGAATTTTTGAATGAGTTGTGCTACTTTATTATCATTTTATAGATATGTACTTTAAATTTGTTTCTTATGATAAGTTGTAAATTGTTAAGAAATTATTTGAACTAAGGATTTTTTTGTCAACCCGTTTGTTATTCAATCCGTTCATATATGATCCGATCCGACCCGTTTATTTATGGATATTATTAGTGTGATTATTTTTTTTTGAACCCCCTCGATAGAATTCCTGGCTCCGCCACTGCACATACTTATTTCTCCCATTATTTTTCTCAAATTTCGAATAGAGAAGAAAGAAAATCCAAATGGTAGAATGATTAAGGTTAGGAGCCGTGAATTTATAGGGATAAAAGGATGTTAATGAAAGATTTTTTGTTAGTGTTTACCACACATATTAATGATTGGGAATGTGAAAGATCACACGTTCGTACGTTCATGCATATAATTAATAAAACATAACTGTCACTTTGATGAAGGAGAGGGGAATACACTATTAGCATTTGAAAACTGATGGTACTTCTCAGTTCTTCACTACAATGAACAATGTAACTAATAAGTAATTAATTCATGTGAAGACTTCAAATAGGGGTGACAAATGGTTGGATTGGATTGGATCGGATTGGATGGATTGAATATAGATTGAGCAAAAATGGTTTGGATTACAATCCACCCAAATAGAATATGAGCAAATATAGATTTAGTCAAATATGGTTTGGGTAAAATGGTTCTAACCTTAAAAAAATCTGTTTTTCAAAAAAAAAAAATTACCCCCTCCCTCGGGCACCCCTATCCCCCGGGGAGCCCCCCCCAACCTTCCACCAACTGATTCCTAAATTTTTTTGTTTTCCCAAAATAAAATAAAAAATCCACCAACCTACCCCTAAATTATTTTTGTTTTTCAAAAACAAAAAAAAATCTGTTTTTTCAAAAAAAAAAAAAAATTACCCCACGGGAACCCCCACCCCCTCACCTTCCACCAACCGATCCCTAAATTTTTTTTGTTTTACAAAAACAAAAAAAATTACCCCCTCCGCCGGGCACCCCCCTTCCATCAACCTATCCCTAAATGTTTTATGTTTTCCAAAAACAAAAACAAAATCTGGTTTTTCAATTAAGTTTGAAAATTAATTGAATTTTTAAAAATTAATATTATTTTTTAAAATTTTTAGCACAATTAAGAATTTTGAGTGGAAGTGAAAACTAAGTGATCTATTATGGGTAAATATGGATGTCCATATTTAACCCATTTTGACCATATTTATAGAGACTCTTAAAATAGCTTGAAGCTCATATTTGACCAATTAAAATATGAGTGATCCAAGTTATTAAATATGGACAAAATGGACTCATTTCATTAAATATGAACTCAAATTATCACCCCTAACTTCAAATATGGGAAGGAAAAAGAACCGACAATATGTAAACAATTTTCCATCATTTAATTAATTATATTTTTATAATATTTTAATTTAATACATGCGTAAAATGGCAAATCAATTTCGCACTTTGAAGCTTCCACTTTTAATAAAATAATAATCATAATACTCCCTCCGTCCCATTTTATATGTCACATTTTTACTTTGCACTTGCATTAAGAAATGATGTAACTTTACCCTTCTACCCTTATTTAATTTTTTTGGAACTCAAGTTTTCAATCAATGCATATGAATTAATTAATTTTGATTAATTAATTTAACCAATGAACATGAATCATTTACTTAACTTTTCTAAGTTGGTCAAATGTATGTTTTTAATGCTAATAACTTATCACAAGGGTAAAAAAGGAACAATATGCTAATTTATGCATTGATTTTATGAAATGACAAGTATTATGGACCAACTATTTATAGAAAGTGATGTCATATAAAATGGGACGGAGGAAGTAATATATATATATAGGTATTCCAATGGTAAAAACGGACACCAATATTAAACCATGGTAAAACTTACCCACATCGGGTGTATACACCAAACCAATATATGCATGTCATATGTTTAAATTTATAGTTCATTTTAATTAACCATAATTAATTAACATATATTTTACTTCATTAAATCACATAATAATAAAAATTGCATTAGTTTTGTTTTATACAACCCAGTGCGAGTAAGTTTTTTCCCTATATTAAACCATAATTTGATAACTGAGTTGTATATGAATTTTATTGGGATAAAAAACAATTTGCTTTATGTTTTAACTCGATTTGATTATTATAAAATTCTATGTTAGTATGTTTTTAACGGTATATTGTAATGTAATGCAGGAATAATGTAACAGAATATCCTTCATACGATTACGGACAATGCTAAAAGATCCATTGTCTTTCTACGTACTCAAATGTGTAGTTGTGGTAGATTTTAGCATGATGAAATTTCTTGTAGTCATGATGTTGCCGCTATCCGATACAGAGACAAACATGGTGATGACTATTGCTCAGCCTATTACAGTAATGAAATTTTTTGAGATATTTATGCAATATCAATTGAACCTTTTCCATGTAAATCCACATGGAAAATTCCATTGAGAGAAATGGTGTTACCACCACATGCAAGACGACAATCAAGAAGACCACCAAAATATGATTGTAAGAATGTAAGAAGAGATTTAACGAGGTGAAATTCAAGAGGTCTAAAGTAACTTGTAGTAAATGTGTTACAGCGGGACATAACAAGAAGACTCGTATGAAATCTTCACCTCAAAATTAACATTGTTAGTTTTTTTAAATTTTTATTTAGAACAATAAATTTTGCAGTTTAATATTTAATGTTATTGACGATTTACCAATATTATTCGTTAATGATATTCGTTCTAGTATTTATTAATGGTATTCATCCTAGTATTGAGAACTTATCCATTGTCATAAAGTTAGTTTTTTAATGATATAAGATGTTCTTTTGCCGAAAATTAGATGTTAAAATAGTATATATACTTAGACATTGGAGCCCATGCTAGTACGGCCCAACATATGTTACTCTTTCTCTTTTAATTTATGTGATTATAGATTAAATTTGGAGAGTCGTTCTAATTTTTAAATATTTTAATTTGTTTGTTAGTGCAATTTATAGTAATGTTAATGTCGTTTTTAAATAATATTTGTTATCTTCTCTATTCCAATTTATGCAACATTGCCATAATTTTAAAAGTCAGCGGAATGTTGTACATGTATTCTAAATATTTTAAGTGGTTCATTATTGTAATTTATAGTATCGTTTATGGGATTTTTAAATACTATATGCTATCTTCTTCTTTTCCAATTTATATGACACTAATAGAATTTCGAAAGTCAATCAATCTTTTTATATATCTTTTAAATATTTGAAGTTGTTAATTATTATTTATTGTATCTTTTACGTAATTTTTAAATAATATATATATTTTTTTTTGTCTCAATTTATGCGGCACAAATAAAATTTCAAGAGTCGGCCAATTTGTTTCTAATATGTTTTCAAAAATATTTCAAGATATTAGTAATTGAAATTTATAATATTTTTACGTCATTTTCAAGTAATACATATTACTTTCTCTGTTCCAATTTATGTAGCACCGATAGAATTCTAAAAGTCAAATAATGATAGAATTCTAAAAGTCAAATAATTCTTTTATATATCTTTTAATTGTTATAATTTATAATAATTTTACGTAATTTTTAAATATACAAAAACTTAAAAAATAAGAAAACAAAATAAAGCGGAGGAACCACGGAATAACTAAAATAACCTTACATGCCAAAGCATGCATATTTATATACTCACAAAACAAAGTAATATTTTGATACATTTTATATATAACTTTAATTTAAATTATAAAATTTAATTATTATTTTCTACTTTTTTAAGCTCGTGTTAAATCCAAATTAGAAAAAAAAAACATATGAAATACTCCATAATAATTTACTTACAATTTTGCTTACAAATTAAGAAAGAAAAACATTAGAAGAACAATAACGGATGAAGTCCACGTGGTTTGTTTCAGCGGCAATATCTGTAAAATGGGATAAGCGAAAATTTAGAGATGTCTTGATGAGCTAACAAAGGAGAATATGGTCAAGTCCATCTAATATCTATATTGCTTGCTACAATTGTTTTAATTCTACGTGAATTACTGAAACACCCTCTAAAGTGCCAAAGCAGGCATGTTGACCTGCTGCCTGCTTGGTACTTCAACTCCTTTTTATAGTATAGTAGAATAGTATATATATATATATATATATATATATATATTGGTATATTTAAAGGTATGTTTTATAATAATTGTTGGTGTAATGTTATTTCGATAGCTGGTACAAGTGTTCGTATATTGAATGGTTGATTATTCGTTGAAAATATGGTACAAATTTGTAAAATTTATAGGTTTAGTTGTTAAGTTGTGTAAATAAGTTCAAATAAATAATGTGGTTTAGTTGGTGGATTTAGTTGTTGTATTAAGTCGAAATTAAACTATAGTTAAAGTTGTTTAAATAAGTTAAAATAAATAATGTGATTTAGTTGGTGGATTTAGTTGTTGGAATTAAGTCAATACTAAACTAGTTAAAGTTAAAAAATTGTTAAA
>NW_006239043.1:85571-85692 GCF_000226075.1 Solanum tuberosum
TTTTTTAAACCAGATACAGTTATGGTTCATTTGTACTGTAATGAATTTAAGCCTAGATATTTTGTATGAATTGATCACGGAGAAAGTGATGGATTGGATGGTATGTTTTATAATTCGATGC
>NW_006239043.1:85724-92498 GCF_000226075.1 Solanum tuberosum
CTGCCTTGTCAGTTGCGATTAGATTAATGAATATTATATCAGATTGGAATGTTCCTAATGCTGCTATGGACTCAATGGTTGATCTTTTGGGTGAACTAGTTAATCCGGAGTTTAACATACCTAAGAACTTCTATCACGCAGAGCGTTTGGTTTCCAAGTTAGGATTGACGTATGATAGAATTCATTGTTGTGTTAATGGATGCATGTTGTTTTACAGGACTGATAGTGAATTAGAAAATTGTAAGTTTTGTGGACATGCTCGTTATAAAAGGACTCCGGTCGGAAAGATGGTCCCAGTTAAGGTGATGCATTATCTACCTCTCATTCCTAGGTTAAAGAGGTTGTATGCATCGATGAGGTCTGCCCCACATATGAGATGGCATCGTGAATATAGAAGGCCGCCGGGTGTCTTGTCTCATCCATCTGATGGTGAAGCATGGAAGCATTTTGATAATGTATATCCTGATTTTGCTAGTGAACCAAGAAATGTTAGATTGAGATTGTGTGAAGATGGCTTCACACTATTCTCTAATTCTGCTTCGCCTTATTCATGCTGGCCGGTATTTCTTACTCCGTATAATCTTCCTCCTGAAATGTGCATAACCAGTCCCTACATCTTTCTAAATTGTGTTATTTCAGGTCTCCGTAATCCAAAAAGTTTGATTGATGTCTATCTACAACCATTGATAGATGAGCTCAAACAATTTTGGTTTGAAGGTGTTTTGATATATGATATATCAACTAAGAAAAATTTCGTTATACTGCTTTTTTAATGTGGACTATTAATGATTTTCCTGCATACGGGATGTTGTCTGGTTGGATGACAGCTGGAAAGCTAGCATGTCTGTATTGCATATAGTAAGGCATTCACTTTAAAGCATGGCAGAAAAAATACATGGTTTGATTGTCATCGCCAGTTCTTGCCAATGGACCATGAGTTTAGAAAGATGAAAAATGCATTTAGGAAAAATAAGGTTGAAAGTGATCTGCCACCTCTATTACTCACAGGGCATCAAATTTGGGAGAGAGTTTCTTAATTACCTAGAGTTACAGAAGCTTCACCTTTTAGACTTCCTGGATATGGTGTTGAACATAATTGGACCAAACAAAGCATATTTTGAAAGTTGTCGTTTTGGAAGGACAATCTGCTACGACATAATCTAGATGTGATGCACATTGAAAAAAATTACTTTGACAATTTGTTTAACACAGTGATGGATGTTAAGGGTAAGACAAAAGACAATCCAAAAGCTAGAATGGACATAAAGGAATATTGTAGGAGAAAAGAGTTATGGTTGCAGGAATTACAGAATGGTAAAATAGTTAAGCCCAAAGCCAGCTTTTCATTCACTTTGGATGAGAAATGTGAAATTATTGAGTGGGTTAAAAATTTGAGGATACCGGAGGGCTATGCTTCGAATTTAGGAAAATGGGCAGATATGAATGAAGGAAAATTGATATGTATGAAAAGTCATGATTGTCATGTGTTCATGAAAACTTTAATTCCTATCGCTTTTAATCATCTTTACGAAAGAATATGGAAACCAATCACAGAGATAAGTCTTTTTTTTAAAGATTTATATTCTGAAAAGTTGTTGGAGAGTAGTTTAGACAGGATGGAGGAAAATATTCTTGTTACTACTACTAAGTTGGAGAAGATATTTCCATGTGATTTCTTTAATGTGATGGAGCATCTTCAAATTCATCTTGTACAAGAGGCCCGCCTCGGAGGTACGGTTCAAACAAGATGGATGTATCCATTTGAAACATTCACTAAGTTATTTATATTCACCAAGTCTTTAATTAAGATATATATACATGCAAAAAAATTGATAGTTACAAGCAAACGATTAAGCAAAAGGGAAGGATCAAAGGATCAGTTGTTCAAGGTTATGTTGGGAGAGAAACTGGTGATTTTTATTCTTATTACTTTGGTCATGATGTGTCATGTAGGAGAAACAGGCCCAATCGCAATGATGAAGGCGATATTGATCCTTTATTTCCACCGATATCAATTTTTTATACATATATAATATATATATATATATATATATATATATATATATAAGTTAGTGTATTTTGCTAATTTTTTTAATTTATGATTTCTATATATATTATACATTTCAATTTGGATACATATATCATCAGGCGGTGACGGTGATAGACATCGCGAGCATCTTAGAGTTAGCCAGACTAAACAAGCTAAGAAGAAGAAGTCTAGGAGACCCATAAATCTTAAGGATATTGCAGGATCTATTTCTTCTGCGCCAGAGAGCATCAGCCATGATACTCATTTATTTGCTGTTCCGTTTGGTACGGCGGATCCTGGGCAATATTATCCTAATTATCGTCGACCAGTCGATACTTTCTCGACTTCACAGGCATTGCCTTTACGACGCTACGAGGACCTACCTTTACAGGCTATTCTTCGAGCACGACCCTTATCGGCAGGTACTCCATCTCCCACATGTACATCTCCTCAGTTATCTGCCATGAAGATTGGAGAATTCTAGTAGCGAGCAGTCAGATGTTATGGCCGGTACGCCTTCATTGACTCAGCGTTTTGTGCATCCTAATGTATCACCCTCGTCTACAGCTACACCTAGTGCTACACCAGATGATACGATGCCTGCTCTAGCTCCTGGCTAGAAGAACAGACTTGGTAGAGTCATGATTGAGTCAGATGAATCATCGTAAGTTTGTTTTGTTATCTATTTGTTAGTTTATTTTATTTATTTCTTATACTTTAATATATTATTCATGAACTAACATATTTATTATGTGTTTTGCAGGTGGCATCCTGCAAAGGATGCTGCCCGAGCTTTAAAAGACTGTGTTAGAAGACTTTATACACAGGCCTATCACTCTTGGAGCGAGATTCCAAACAGTATACGACAGGCGATGTTTAATAACTTTAAGGTATATATTTTTTAATTAAATTTAGTATACTTTACTTTTTTTTACTATCGATCTAATTAACATTATTCAAATTTTTTTTAGACTATGTGTACTTGGGAGTCGAGGTACAATTTGGCATTGGGACCACATTTGAGAGGAAGGCATCCGCCAGACTGTCTAGCTGGCTAAAGAAAGTTCGGGATAGTGGTGAACGTCCCGGTTGGATCTTGCCTCATGTTTTTTTGAATTGGGTCAGTATTGGAAAACAGACAAGTTTAAGGCAATATCAGATCAAGCCAAAATGGCTAGAGGCAGTCTTAAAGGTGGCTCGTTGCACACCGGAGGTGCAAAGACGGTTGGAACAATTGCACGAGAGATGGTAAGTTCTAATTCAAACTTTTAAATAAATAATTAGTTGATACATATATATCGTTATAAATTTCAGTTTTTATTTATAGGAAAAAAAATTGGGACACACTCCCATTGAACCGAAGGTTTTCAAGAAGACTCATGTCAGGAAAAAAGAAAATGAGTCGGATCTGGATGTGTGGGTGGAGGAAAGGGCCAAACGAACTTTTGTAAGTTATTTAATATGAATAATATCTATATTAATAGTGAATATATTTATGATATGTATATATATTGATGTCAAATTTTAAATTTAATATGCAGAATGAGTTTCATCACTACGTCACTGAGAATCTAGGTAGTTCGGTCCAATTGACACCTAAACTTTTCACCCATATTTGAAAGGAAAAGGTGGTAGGGGGGACACACAAGGGTAGAGTCTATGGTCTAGGCTCTCAAAAATGATGTAAGTCGACTCCAGTCAGGCTTAGAAAGAATTGGATCGTCACGTCAAGCCGAGGCACTTGACGGTGTTCAAATTGCTGCTATGTCGGCTCAAATAGCTAAACTTACAGCGGCACTGTCAGAGTCGGCGCGGATAAGAGTAGCTGAACAAGAAAGCATGAGTGAGACTGTTCAGCAAATCAAAGAACAAGTGATGAACCTCGCTCGTCGACTTACTACTTCGGCTCCCGATGACACCGACGACGAGAGTGATGAGGATGATTATGTAGAACCCACTCTAGACATTTATGAACTTTTTGAAATTTTGAAACGAATTTTGAAAGACTTTATAAGTCTTTAATTTGTGATTTAGATTCTTTTGAATGTTATTTTAAGTTTGTTGTTTTATTGTTTTGTTTAGATTGTTTATAATTGTGTGTGTTTATTGGGCTGAATAGTGTAGAATTGAATTGAATTGCATTTGAAGATGGGCAGCAGAAACTAAACTGCCAGTTTCTGCTGTCAAAATTTTTGCAGGAAAAGCGACGGAGAGCGTGGTTTTGTCCGTTGCTTTTCAAGAATTTTCAAAAATAAAATTTTCAGAAAAGCAACGGCCTACGTCGCCTTTTAGAAATAAAAAAAATTAAAATTAAAATAAAGCGACGGAGTCCGTCACTTTTGTTAAAAAAAATTCTAAAAAAAAGAAGTCAAAAAGCGACGATGTCCATCGCTTTTTATCGACGTTGTCCGCCACTTTTTAGCGACGCAGTTCGTCGCTTTTTGAAAAGCATCGTGCTAAAAAGCGACGGAGGTGACTGCGTCACTTTTCCGTCAATTTTGATCAAAAAAGTGACGCAGTCCGTCGCTTTTGGCCGTCTTTTTTGACAGTTTTTTAGTAGTGTAATATAAGAGTACTTTTATGTTACAATTTAAGTATATCAAATTATGTACCAACTTTAAAAATGATTACTAATTTGAAATGGTAAGTAAGTAATTTGAAATGGTAAGTTACAATTGAAATATATCAAATTGTTAAAGTTAGTTTTTTTATGGTATAAAATATTTTTTTGACGAAAATTAGATGTTAAAACTTAAAATAATTTCATATATATTGGTATATTTTATAATAATTATTGGTATAACATTATTTCTATAATTGGTATAACTGTTTGTATATTAAATGGTTGAATGTTAATTATTGGTACATATCCGAGTTGCTTATTGGTAAATATTGAGTCATATTGTTAACACATGGTGTATTCATATAGACAATAGAATTACTTAAAAAACTATTATAGGTCATACATGGTATATACATATTAATATAAAAGTGGTGATATTATTAGTATAAAATATTGTAGTGCCTATTGATACCAAATGGTAATGTTATACCATTTTGAACCACAACTGTTATGATTAAGAATAAGATCTATTTAAAGAAGGGTTATGTAATCCCGGACTTTGAAAAGGGCTAAAGAGGGGTTCGTGCAAGTCACCCATCAGTTTTAAGTTTTGGGTCAACTTCAAACAATTGTATCTTTTAGAATATAAAGAATTAGGTGATCCATGACCTATCAAATTAAATGTCTTTGAGTCCTCTTTCCAACGCCGCCAGGTTTTCTTAATTTCGAGCTCGGAGTAAAAAGTTATGTCCGTTTCAATGAAGCCTCTCTTTTAAAGGCACCTCAATCATTTTTAGAGGGGTAGTTTGACCTTTTCCCGTCCCTACTAAGCCTAGCCACGTTTTTTTTCACCCAATTAAGGGTCTAATCAGTGTTAACCATTTTTTCACGTTTTTAACAATTAGAGAAGTAACAATTAGCGAAACTAACTGAGTTTGGTTCTTGTTTGTTGAGCCAATAAAGAAGACTTGCAAATCTTGTGGTCTTAAACTTAAGATATGTTGAATGTATCAAAATGTTCTTTAATCTTGTGATCATAAATATGTCACGTGAAAAATTGAAATGAAAGAGTTCCAAAAAAGGAAAGACACATTTTTTAAAACAACTTAAAAGGAAAGTAAGACAAACAAATTGAAACGGAAAGAGTATCTAAAAATTGGCACGTCATGTTATATCAGATATGATTGAAAACGCTGTGAGAACTTTGATGGCTTCAACGGATGAGGGAAAGAGCAGAAAATTTGAGCAATGCTATAATGAAATTTTCGTTATAAAGAAGTCTCACTATACTGCAGATGAGTCTATGCATTGACGGCATAAAAAAAATAGGCATAATTCATAAATATCCCCTTTAACCTGGCTTCAACTTACATCTACGCCCTCCAACTTTGGATGTGCACAAGTAAACACTTGACCTTTTATAAAATTGAACAAGTAATGTCCTATATGGCTAATACATGTAGGACGACACATAGGACACAAAATTGTCATGTAGGATACCGCGTAGGATGAGTGTATCTATTTGTGCAATTATATACAAATTTAAGTACCTACTTGTGCACACTTAAAGTTGGAGGGCATAGATTTCAGCTGAAACCAAACTAAAGGGTGTATATACGTATTATGTCAAAATATGTACGCAAATTAGGTCACTTTATTTAGTAGGAGTTGATATAACATGTTAACTGATTGTGAAAACGCTCATTACATCATTTAGAGAAAAGACATAAAGTGACCACTGAAGTTGTCTCGAATTTTCAAAACACACCTTAACTTTGCAACAATCATATTACCCCACAAATAATTTTGAACAGATATTATTATATCATTTTCCGATCAGCCTCAGATTTTAAGAAGTAAGTGTGCTCACACACCAATCATAAAAATGATATAATAATATATGTTCAAAATTGTTTAGTAGGGTAATAGGACGATTACAAAATTAAAGTGTCTTTTTGAAAATATGAGACAATTTCGATGGTGGCTTTATTTCTTTTCTATAGAAAACTTTAACTCCATTGCAGATAAAGTTGTTTTTTCCTTCTTTTTTTATATCCATACACATTTTGTTTCTTTCTTCTTAACTTTTGTGCTCGTCTCTTTTCTTCTGGACAGCAAGCCAAGTCATTTGACGTGAACTTTCTTGCAATTGTACAAAGCTCCAAAGTTCTTTTCAAACGGG
>NW_006239043.1:93028-98462 GCF_000226075.1 Solanum tuberosum
GGGGCTTGGTTTAGTGGTAAGAGCGCAATTTGAGATTTATAGGTTAGGCACGGCTACAGGTTCAAACCTTGTCATGGATAAAAGACTGATATCTAAGTGGAAAAGGATAGTGGAACGGATTCATATAATCCACCAAATTTCGAACTGTGTCCCACTAGCACTTAAGGATTTATCGCTTATAACAAATAAGAAAAAAAACATATGTACTACTTTTGAGTGAATCACATTTGAGCAATAAAATTGAAATGATACATAAAAGGTTCGCATGGTTCCTGCACAAAAATGATACTCACGAATGGATAAATGATCGATTTTTTTAAAAAGGGCGTAAACGTGTGTGGGGTCCATATAACTGACTTTAGATAGTAGAACACGAAACTATTTTTGTTATTTCTAATTTTTCTTGAGAGTAACAAAATCAAGAATGGTGATAAAGACATATGAAAAGGATGGATTAAGACATGCATTAGTTGGAAAAAAATTATGATTAGGTATAATTAACAAACATACATACCAATTCATAGTTAAATTTCCATAATTCTATATTTTACTTCATTAGATTTTAAATCCCCTAAGTTAAAGACAAATTCAAAATTTGAAGTTTTTAGATTTTGAAGTTCATTACATATACATATTCAGTGAATTTTCTTAACAAAAATATATGGTTTTGATCACCAAAGTTGTTCCGAATCTGTACTTCGCATGCTAGCTCCACCTCTGCCTTTAACGAAAATCCTGATTTTGCCACTAATCACAATAAAGATTAGTTTTCCCACTAATTAGTTATCTATTGTTATCGATTAACGTAATTGGTGTAAAAAATAAATTATTATTATTATAATGGTATACTATTATTGCACCACTCAAATAATAATGGATATATTATATTATTATTATCTCACAAGATAAAAACAAGTTTTATGACATAATGACATACCTTATTTTCTTTGTATTATTATTATCATCTGACATTTCAAGATTTATACACCTTTCAAGAACAACTTTTTCTTGGAAGATCATCAAAATTTTCAAGTCTTATCAGATTTCATAGACTTTTTAAAGCAATTAGGTGTTAGGGAGGATCCGACAGAAGTACGAAATTTCGATATTTCCACTAACATGTGTAGCAACATACAAAAAGATGAAGTAGCTATAGTTATGGTTCCATTTCCAGCACAAGGCCATCTCAATCAACTTCTTCAACTATCCTGTTTAATCTCATCATCATATGATCTTCCTGTCTATTATGTTGGCTCAGCTATACATAATCGTCAAGCTCGTGTTCGAGCCAACGCCTTAAATCCATCAGACATAGCCAAAATCCATTTCCATGACATCCAAACTCCTGAATTTGCCTCACCACAACCTGACTTTAATGCCTTGAGCAAATTCCCATCACAACTTCAGCCATCATGGGATGCTTCTATGCTTCTTCGCGAGTCCATTGCTTCCTTCTTACGTGATATTTCCTCAAAAGCAAGACGAGTCGTTGTTGTTCATGATTCTTTAATGTCTTGTAATGTTCAGGATGTTTCATCCTTGCACAATGCGGAATCATATGTATTTAATTGCATTTCAGTGTTCACTTTGTACTGTTTGATATCATTGTCTATGGGAATGCCTGTTAAACTTGAAGAGGAATTGCTTAAAAAGTTACCTTCCATTGAAGGAACTTTGACAGATAAAATCAAGAATCTTGGAGCTTCTCAGAGTCCATATATGGATATTAGATCAGGTGATATCCATAATACAAGTAAAGTAATCGAAGGTGAGTTTCTTGATTTGCTTGCACAAGTAGCAAGTAAACAGGAGAAGAAACAATGGGCAATTGGACCAATTTTGCCTATTAAACTCGATTGTGTTTCGAATAAGAACGATATGTGTCTCGAGTGGCTAAACAAACAACCTCCAAGATCAGTTCTTTATGTATCTTTCGGAACAACAACTTCATTTTCCGATAGGGAAATCAAGGAGCTCGCGATGGGATTAGAGCAGAGCAAACAGAGGTTTTTATGGGTGTTGAGAGATGCTGATAGAGGTGATATCTTTACCGGAGAAGCTAGAAGACTTGAGTTGCCGGAAGGATTTGAGGAAAGAGTAAAAGGGGTTGGGTTAGTGGTGAGAGAATGGGCACCACAGCCAGAAATCTTGGCTCATTCGTCCACGGGGGGTTTCATGAGTCATTGCGGATGGAATTCTTGCATTGAGAGTATTACTATGGGAGTGCCAATTGCTGCTTGGCCTATGCATTCTGACCAACCAAAAAATGGTTTCTTGGTTACGGAAATGTTGAAAATAGGCCTGATTGTGAGGGAGTGGGAGAAACGCGAGGAGCTGGTGAGTGCATCCACTATTGAGAATGTTGTTAGGAAGTTGATGGCATCAGAAGAAGGCGATGCGATTAGGAAAAGAGCAGAAGAATTGGGAGAAGCAGTAAGGCGGTCCACAGAGAAAGGGGGTGCTTCTCGAATGGAGTTGGATTCTTTCATCGCGTATATCACAAGATAGACTTGCTTTTTATGGCTATTAGTAAGATGATTGCTATGTACTTCTCTTTTAACAGATAATTAATCTGGTTTTAACATGAATAAATGTTTGCCTATATGCTTTGCAATATCTGTTTTACAAAATCAACTGTGGTGAAATTCTCAATTCATTAAATGTATCCCTTTCCGCTGCATTGACACGATAAATACTACTATTGGAGTGAATCAAGGGAACATGTCCTTTGGAGCTCCTATAGCAGCTTGGCCAATACATTCAGATCAGCCAAGAAATTCTCAACTTGTAACAAAGTACTTGAAAATTGGACTAATTGTTAGGCAATGGACTAATTGTTAGGCAATGGACGCGTTATGATGAACTTGTTATATCAGAGATAGTCGAAAATGTTGTGAAAACACTGATGACTTCAACAGAGGGAGATGAGATGAGGAAAAAAGCAACAAGTTTGAGCAATGCTATTAAAAAATCAGTAATGGACGGTGGCATCAACCGTTAGATGGACCTTCATCGCTCACATTACTCGTTGAAATCAGATTTATTATTAACAATTAGTATATGAGATAATAAGAATTTATACAAGTATTCAACCATAGATTTTATAGGAATAACTTCTGTTTTATTTGTGACTGAGAAAGAAGAGACTATAAGAATTACATAGAAATAGTTATAGTACTACGTGCATAGAAGCGCGATTTCCTTTGACATAATAATATGTAAATTGGAGATATATCAACCTTCAATGAATTTCACAAACTCCTGGACAATCATATATCGGATTTCAACAAGTAATGTGGGCGATGAAAGAATCCATCTCAGCACGGTTTATGCCCCCATCCGTCGAATTTTTGATAGCATTTCTCAAATCTGCAGCTCTTTTCCTCATCTCAGTTCCCTCTGATGAAGCCATCAATGTTTTCACAGCATTTTCAACTATCTCTGATGTAACAACTTCATCACGACACGTCCATGGCCTAACAATTAGTCCAATTTTCAAGTACTTTGTTACAAGTTGAGAATTCCTTGGCTGATCTGAATGCATTGGCCATGCTGCTATAGGAACTCCAAAGGACATACTCTCCATACACGAATTCCATCCGCAATGACTCATAAAACCGCCAGTTGAACTATGTGCTAAAATTTCCAATTGTGGTGCCCAATCTCTTACTATAATCCCTCTTTCTTTTATTCTCTCTTCATATCCTTCAGGCAATTGTGCTTTTCTAACTTCACTTGTAAAAACATCTCCTTTGTCAGCATCTCGGAGCACCCAAACAAACTTCTGGCAACTCTTCTCTAGTCCAATCGCGAGCACTTTGATTTCTTCATCACACAACGAAGTAGTCGTGCCAAATGACACGAAAATAACTGAGTTGCGCTCTTGTTTGTCAAGCCAATCAAGGGACTCGTGGCGTTTGTTCGAGTCTTTTCTCTTCTCTTGTGGCTCCATGGGGTTGAATGGACCTATAGCCCATTGCTTCATACCATCATATTCTTTGGCCATTAAATCAAGGTACAAACTTTCAATCACTCTTGATGAATTGTAAAGTTCACCACTAATATGGTTCTTCCCATCAAATTGTTCTTGTATCTTCAAAAAATTCCAAAACTCTTGGAGGAAAAGAATCTCCAACTGTTGGAATATCCTCGTAATTTTCAGTTCTGGGATGGAAAGGCTTTCCTTTGAGTTCCCAATAGTATGAATATGACATGAAAGCTGAAGTACTATTGAAACAGTAGCACTCTATGTTTGGTTTTAGTGGCAAATCTTAAACTACAAATTTCATCAAACTGTCATAAATGACAACAACTTTGCGATGATTCGCGCTTAGAAGTTCATGTACTAGCGAGCAAACTGGCTCGCGGAGATGGAATGTGGCGTAAAATGAAGGCATTAGCTGGTTTGGAAATTTGAAAGAAGCATTAGGATTAGGCAGGGGAGTTTCAAAAGAAGGTGTTTGATGAAATTCATGGAAATGAATTTTTGTTATAGTGAGTGGATCAAAGCCATGAGCTCTAATTTTTGCTTGTTGAATGTGTGATGTGATTCCAATGTAAGGACTTGAATATTGTACATGGAAATGAGCCTAGAGAGATGGAGGAGTTGGTTGAGATGGCCTTGTGCTGGAAGTGGCACCATGACCACAGCCACCCGGGTGTCGTCTTGCAGTGGTGGAGTCAGGAATTTCGCTATAGTGTGATTTTCCGGCAAAGGGTGTCCAACTGATCCTCCTCCTTCGACGTCGGTTGTAACTTCGCCATTGACGTTGTCTTGCATAGCTACCTGAGCATTGTCTAGCAGTGGTGGAGTCAGGAGTTTCACTATAGTGTGATTTTTTGGCAAAGGGTGTTCAACTGACCCTCCTTTACCACCGACATCTTGTGCAATATTTTGGTCGACTAACCCCCCTTCGTCAACTATAGCTCCTTCCTCGACGTCTTTCGGACCATTTTGGCCAACTGACCACCCTTCGTCTACTGTAGCTCCGCCCCTGGTTTCTTCTTGCACAATATTTTGGCCATGTATACTTTTTGAGGTAATTTTTTCAGCCATTGAGCTATATTAGAATAAAGATCTCTAGTACTACACAAAATTATACTTTTTGAATGAATAAAAAGAAGATAACTTTTATAAAGAATCAAATAAAGTAGAACCACAAAATTATTCATGCAAGTTGCAAAAGGACATATAACTAATGACAAGAAACATAGCTAATTGTCACGGACTTAGAGTCTTACTAATGCTCCGTGCGGCACTTGACAACTTACTCACGAATCTTTCACGATCTTGTAAGCTCAAGTAAGCCCTTTATGCTAGGATCGCTAAGGAAATGTAAAGGAAGACTTGGAAAGATTAAAGAGAATTTTTGGAAGAAGGCTTTTGTATTAGCTTGGAAGGAATGCTTTACAACTTTGCTTGCTTGCTTTCTTG
>NW_006239043.1:100396-101958 GCF_000226075.1 Solanum tuberosum
CAAGAAAGCAAGCAAGCAAAGTTGTAAAGCATTCCTTCCAAGCTAATACAAAAGCCTTCTTCCAAAAATTCTCTTTAATCTTTCCAAGTCTTCCTTTACATTTCCTTAGCGATCCTAGCATAAAGGGCTTACTTGAGCTTACAAGATCGTGAAAGATTCGTGAGTAAGTTGTCAAGTGCCGCACGGAGCATTAGTAAGACTCTAAGTCCGTGACATAATGGCCAAGAAACAAACATGACAAATTAAGTACGACAAATTTTGTTTTCATGAAAGGTTCTCACTCACACCTTCCATAAAGTCATGGATGGACATTCGATATTCAGATCAGTTTTTTAAAATTTGATTTTGATATCAACAAAAAAAAAGATATTAGATGCTAAATTTTGAAAGTTAGGTTTGATTTGATTTTTGGTTTATATCCACCTATAAATAAAATAGTACTGCAAGTTTTGAAAATAAGGTTTAAATCTTAACGTAAACAAGAAGTGTTTGATCATTTCTTTATATCTACCTACATTTTGGTGGATTGAAATTAGAGGTGGAGTCATCTTAAAGGTTTAAACTAAACAGTGTAATTACTTAATATCACTGGGTCAAAAAATTATATTATGCAAAAATAGGGAAATAACATAAATATATATAAATTCATACTAGTTGTACGAGATTATCATGAATATAATATTTATTTTTTTAAAAAAAAAAAACTCGTCAAAACGACTTGTAGCAATATGCTAATTTAATTGAGTTTTATTACTAACATAGTATAGATTGTGTCTTTTTATTTTTAATAGAAATCATTTCAAAGAATGTTCATTTATTCCCTTCTTTAAATGTTGAATGCATTGTTTATTAAATATTGTTTTTATTATTGACAAAAACTATTCGATATATGTGTTAGTGAGAGACAATAAATATACTCGATACAACAATTAAGTATGTGTAATAATACATATATTGACCCCTAAATTTGGCTTCAAATTTTAACTTTGACCTCCAACTTTCACAATGCACAAATAGGCACTTTAACTATCCAAAACTTAAACAAAAAAACACTCGGATCCTACCTGGCAAAATGCGTGAAATACACTCAAATTAGGCGCGTCAGATGTAAAAATTCAGGGGGTCAACAGTAAAAAAATCATTGAAAGGACAATTAAACCCTTTTTATATTTTTTTCAACAATTTTCCCCTCTTTTTTGCATTATTTGTTGTTCACTGCAAAATGCAGTGACATTTAATAAAAAAATTTGTTATTACGAAAAAAAATTATAATGAAGTTTTTTTTTTTGGCAAAAAGGAAAAAGGAACACGTGTAGTACTAAATTTTTTTTTTTGAGATTCAATCAATTTTTTTTGTCTTTGAAATATTTCTAGCTGTTAATTACTGTAATTTATAGTACTTTCTAAGAAATTTTCAAATAATATATATTATTTCATTTGTCCGAATTTATGCGTCACCGGTAAAATTTGAAGAGTCAATCAGATCTTTTATATATTTTTATATCTTTTAAATATTTAAGTAATTAATTATCGTGATTTATAATATTTTATACAATTATTTA
>NW_006239043.1:102480-105417 GCF_000226075.1 Solanum tuberosum
TTTCTAAAAAAAATATATTTTAATTATGATTTATAGTACTTTTAAATATAACGTATAGTGTGTTTGTAGGCTCTTATTAGATTGAAAAAATATTTTAAATTAGTAATTATTGTAATTAATAGTGTATATTACGTAATTTTCAAATTTGTAATAAATTTTTTTAAATATTAAGTCTAATAATTTATAGTATCTTAAATGTAATCTTTGAATACACATAAATTAAAAAAAGAAATAAGACAAATAAATTATAAATTGAATAATTGACATTTTCAAATATTAATTTACCACAAAATGAAAGTGAAGGAAGAAGTTGTGAGGCAAAAATAAAGAGAAAGGAATGGAATTAGTGAGGTGGGGTCCATATCCATTAAAAGAGATTGAAATAAATGCATGGCAAATTGAAAATGTGTCAAATAGACAGGAAAACGGGCCCACATGCATTGAATAGTTGGCAGCCATTGAGTGGGTCACTAATACACGTGGCAGCGTTTGCATTTCACGCTTTTGGCTCCGAAAATCGCGTGTTTATTTATTTAAAGGTAGGATAGTTAAAGTGTCTATTTGTGCATTGTAAAAGTTGGAGGTCAAAGTTAAAATTTGAAGCCAAGTTTAGGGGCCAATATATGTATTATGCCTAAAAAGTACGTAATAATAAACTATTGTACATATTTTTTTCTAGAACCTATAGGATCACCGGTCCCCTTTACTATAATGTGTGGCTCATCAACGTGAAGATAAATTGTTTCTTTAGTGAGTAATAGGGTGTGCGAATTTCGGTTTAACCAATAAATCGAACCCAAAAAAATGTTGTTGCTATTGGTTGTTGGGGTTAATAGTTTTGTTAATTCTCTTACCGGACTATCGGTTCAAGTTTTTGTTAAGGACCGCTAATTGATTAATCGAAAATCAACAACGAATAGTTTATTGATTTGATTATCAATTTAGCATATTTACAAATAAAATGAAAGAGTGTTTTGATTAAATGTTTCACTACTAAAGATTGATAATAACGTAAGTGTTGGTTGGAGTAAGGAATATGAAGTTAAACGTTAAAATGTCGCAAGGAAAATAACTTTCGTCCACAATAACAAAAAATATCTTTCCTACTTTCCATTGAAAATATTTTTCCTCTCTAAAAGTCAAACATCAGAAAATGACTTTCTCACAAAAAAAAATTATTTGAATATATTTTCAGGCTAGTTTCAAATAGGGCAAACTACATAAATCTCACTAGTTTAGATCATAATTACTAGAAATCCCAATAGTCTTTTTATAGGGAAAATTGTATGAAATAGTAAATCATTAATTCAAATTAAATGTTATAGTCATAGTTTATTTTATTTGTAAATCGCAGCAAACATCCCATTTTTTTGCCATATGATTCGATATTCAATTAGCTATTTTATACATTTCGGTATAAAATGTATAAAATGCGTTTTGTGTTTGTATAAAAGCGAGAGAAAAAGTGTATATACAAATACAAATACATACATTTTCGTCCTATACACTTATAATTATACAAATACATATCTTATTATACAAATTACAATGTATAAATGAATTTATACAAAACTGAACAATTTGTATAAAATTGGATGTATCTAGCGAATTGTACAAATCAAAAGCTCCATAGTAAACATAAAACTTGTTATGGAGCGCAATTATGCAAACTATAGCTATAACATACAAATATAATTTTTATGTTTGCTATATGTGAAAGTTGCTCTTTTTTATATTACTTGCTATACCATTTTTGGCTATGGGATACATGTATCACAACCCGTCAGATGCATGTATCCATCAGGTTTAAAAGGTCGAGATACATAATCTAATACTTTTGAAATAAATGTTGTAACGTATTTCCTTAATTAATGGAGTAACTTATGGGAAATTAACAAATAAAATCGATTTGAATGATCCTTCCATATAAACTATTACCAGTTTTCCTAAAATAATCCAAATTATAATTTCGTTTTTGAGCATTTTTTCTTTTGAGTATAATTACCCGTTAGATACATGTATCCCACAATTTTTGCATATAATGACTTCAATAACTTCTATAAAAAAAAAATTAAAAATCAAATTTCTTCCATTTATTTTTCAACAACAACAAAGTGAAATTTTGTTTTCAGAAATTCGATTTTTTTTTCAAATTTTTATGTTTAAAGAAAAATGTGTATCTCGCACTATGTATTTGATTCATGCATCTAAATTCATTAAATGTATTTCATTAGGTGTATCTGCTATATACGTATATTAATTTCTTCCATTTATTTCCACCAAGAACAAAGTGAACAACTTTTTTCAGAAATTCGAATTTATTTTTTTTAATTTGTGATTTTTTTTCAATTCTTCATGTTTAGAGAACAATGTGTATCGCGCACTATGTATCTGATTCATCCACCTAATTTCATTAAATATATTTCATTTGGTGTATCTGTTATATACGTATATATGATACATAACATGTATTTGAAACTCGTTATGTATCTGAAGCATGTATCTAATTATTTGATATTAATCTTTTAAATATATATAATAAGGATATATACATAAAAGAAAGGGAGATACATAGATGAAGGGAAAATACATAGACCATTTAGATACGTACTGTATATCTACAAATCCATCTTAAATTCACCAAGTTCGGAACTAAAATCCAGCGATGATATGGCTCTGGATATTGTCTTTCAACTTCTTTTCTCCGTTCCAACAATCCAGCATTGAAAGCATTGGCTAAAGAATCAGAAGACTAAATCCCAAATCTCATCCTCTCCAACTATCCTTCACTTTTCGGAGCTTTTGCTACGTTGTTCTCTTACCTTTATCAATCTCGTCACAACTTACCTTACCTCATCTTGCCTTCCTCTTCCGTTGAACCCTTCAGGTAACTTCATTCTTTTAAAAGTGTTCATGGTAGAAAAATGCGATAACCCC
>NW_006239043.1:105429-129121 GCF_000226075.1 Solanum tuberosum
AGATCCCCCCCCCCCCCCACCCCCATCAATTCAGGTTTTCATGGTTTAGTGAAGAAGATTTATGAGGGAGAAGGAAGAAAGAAAGAGATTAGGGAGATGAACTTGGGATAGGAGATTGAGGATGAAGGAAGAGAGAGTAGGTAGAGGTGATGGAGAATGTGAGGGGGGGTGGGGAGGTAAGATATGTTGTTGGCACAGGAGTTTGGGGACAGTTATTAATGTACCTTAAATTAAGGAATTTGAATTTTAAGATAATTATTCAATATCATATTTAAGGGATTTGTGTATCTGATTTAAAATTTTAAAATATATGGTATAATTATTAAAAAGTGGTATTATGAATAATATTTTTAAACTATAGGTATAATATGTATATATGGTAGTTAAGTATGTCTAATTATGTAGTTTTCCCTTTCAAATATAGACAGTCAAATAATTAGTTTACAACAAACATAGCCACGTTTTTATTAGGGAAAATGCATAAGTACCCCCCCAGCCTATGCCTAAAATCTTTGAGACACACCTAACTTTTACTAAGGTCCTATTACCCCCCTACCCCCCGAACTAATTTTTTAATTAATTTTCCACCCCTTTTCGGCCTACGTGGCACTATCCTTGAAAAAATTGTCAACACGCGCTGGGCCCACAAGATAGTGCCACGTAGGCCGAAAAGGGGTAGAAAATTATATATAAAATAAGTTCGGGGGGGTAATAGGACCTTAGTAAAGGTAAAGTGTGTCTTAGGGATTTTGGGCAAAGGCTGGGGGGGTACTTATGCATTTTCCCATTTAATATATATATATATTGTATTTGTATCATTAAGGCTAATAATTTCACTTAATTGATACTAAATCAGTACACAATTACTCCTTAGTCATTAATCAATGTTACTATAAGAGTATGGATATACTCATATATAAATATAAATATAAGAGAAAATGGCCAAACCCCCCCCCCTAATCTATATCCGGATTTCCAACTACACACTTTAACTTTACGAGAGTCGTATCACCCCCCTGAAGTGTTTAAAACTGAAATTAATACCAACCTGAATGCTTAGCTGGCAAAGAGAGTGTATTTCACTCTCTTTGAGAGAGTAAGCACAAAAAACAAGTATTAAAACTTTATTTTTAATATCTCTTTTAAAAATATAGGTATTTTTATTTTTATTTCTTATTTATTGTCTTTCTTCTCCATAGCAACCAAATTCCTTCACCAAATTCACCATTGTTGATTTCACACAAACTTTTAAACTCTCATGTAAAAAACTTTTAAGAACCAATCAATTCAATTGAGGGATAAGGGTCTGAAAAATACCCCAACTTTGGTCGGATTTGTTGTTGCGATACTAAACTTTCATGAGGACCTATTACCTCCCTAGACTATTTAATACCGTATTTTAAACATATATATTTGCCCACGTGGACATAAAAAATAATGCAAAATTATAAATAGTAATGTGTTCACTTGGGCACATATATACCTTTAAAATACACTATTAAATAGTTTAGGGGTAAAAAATACGGTATTAAATAGTCTAGGGAGGTAATAGGTCCTCATGAAAGTTTAGTATCGCAACAACAAATCCGACCAAAGTTGGGGTATTTTTCAGACCCTTATCCCTTCAATTGAAGATAAAATGACATGTATTTGTATCATCCAAAAAAAGAGATTTGGATCAGATTTGAAAAAAAATATCAAATTGAGTTTACATCAAATTCAAGTGAACTCCCAAATGAGAATGCTTATTATTTTTTATTTTTCTCTTTGTTGCTCAACTAGCAGCCACCACCGTCGCATCCTCCGGCAAAACCCTTCCTCCTCCGGATCCTTTTAGTTTATTTTTCAAGGTTCTCCGATAAGCAAAACTCGAATATTGCTTGACAAGCTCTTGCTATCAATATTTATCTTTGTTCCTCACAATTCAATAGGAATTTGAAAGAATTGGGGGAATAATTTACTTTAGGAATTTGAAGAAATTGGGAGAGTATAGAGAAAGTGGAAAAGAATTATAAAAAAATTTAAAAAATAATAAATTAATCAATTTCCACCTGTCAAACGTGTGAAGTTCACATGCCAAGATACATGTGGTTGTGGCTTTTTAAGGGTG
Organism: Solanum tuberosum; assembly: GCF_000226075.1. Classification (NCBI taxonomy): domain Eukaryota; kingdom Viridiplantae; phylum Streptophyta; class Magnoliopsida; order Solanales; family Solanaceae; genus Solanum; species Solanum tuberosum. Next base: position 107,540 of record NW_006239043.1, read on the forward strand.
TAATTATTACAGTTTTAAACAGTTTAGGTGGGTGATAGGACTCCTATAAAGTTAAAGTGTGTAGTTGGAAATCTGGATATAAATTAGAGGGGCTTTTGAATATGCTGATCTAGTGTCAGTTAACCGAAATTAGCAATCTTGATGAATGGGGGTATGGGCTATACATTTTTTCGAGAGAATGGTATTTCTTGAATTGGGGTATGAACATGTAATTATTTTAGGTTTTATGGCCCATTTATGCACTTTTCCCTAAAAAATATACACAGACTATACAATATAACTTACCTATACATGAGCTTTACACTAACTATACATTATGATACACTCAAAAAACTGAATATAGCTTAACTATACATGAAGTATACACTGATGAATTCAATCTTGATCAACTCAAAATCACCTCTAAACAGTCCCATAATTTAGATATAAAATCCTCTCAATGTTTTGATTCTTTTAATTTACTCGAAATGATTCACGTTCCCCGTACATCGAATTTTAGAGAGAGAGAAGACGAAGAAGCCGAAAAAGAAGAATGACGAAGTAGAAGAAGAAGAAACAACAACAACCATTAATGACGAAATTGAAAGTTAACAACGTATTTGGCCAATTTGATAATCTTAAAAATTGGACCAATTTTTAAAGAGTAAATTTTAGGAATAGCAAACAGAAAAATCATATTAGCGCTCTATAACTACAATCTCACTATTTATGCTCCATAGTCAAATTATGTTTGCTATGGGACATCTGATTTGTATAAATCGTGGTGATTTGTATAAAAATTGTAGAGATTTGTATGAAAATTATGTTTGTATATGTACATGTTCTCTATGTTAGGCTAGAGTGGCGAGTGAGATTGGGAGAGAGAGGAGAAAGGCGAGCGAGAGAGGTGAACTGTACATGTATATTGCTTAGATAATTGTATATATGTAACTACTATGTATATGTATCAATGATTGTGTTTGTAAAATCTATATAAAATTTGAATTCGTATACAATTGAATCTAGTTAAAACATTTGTATTTGTATATCAAATCTCTCTCTCGCTTTATACAAACGTAAATTATATATTATATTTTGTACAATTTGTGTTTGTACACAGCGAGGGAGAGAGAAAGGCAAAAGAGAGTTGGGCAGGGGAAGATTTGTATTTGTATAATTATAAGTGTATAGGATGGAGATATATGTGTTTGTATTTGTATCTACAGTCCTTCTCGCTTTATACAAACACAAACACAAATATACATTTGTGATTCTATAAAGTGAGAGAGGTGAGCGAAAGAGGATTGAAAAAGAGGAGAGTTGGCGAGCGAGATTCCAGAGAGGGGGGAAATAGGCGAATGGCAAGAAGTTTGCTGCAAATTGGAATTAAATTAAACTGTGATTATATCATTTATTTTGAATTAATAGGTTGCTATAATACACCATTTTTCCCTAAATAAAGCAAAGGGCCTAGTGACCCCTTTGCATAATTTTCCCAATTTTCTCCGTATTAAATATAATGGGCCGGCCCAAACAAGCAAGAATAACTTGTGGATCGCTCATGGGCCTAAGCCTCTGGTTGGAGTTGGTGACCTTAAGAGTGCCTATCCAGCCCATATGCTAAGACATGATTACTTTGCATTTGGGCTTATGGATCGAACAATGGTTGATTTATACAAATGTCCCTTTTTAGGTTATTTTCTAAATTTTAGTCTTATTTTTTAAAAAGAAAATTGTACAAATATAGCGTTCTAACAGTATTAGATTCGGGTCTAACGTTTGCTTATATATTACTTTTAACTTATAGAAAAATAAATTATCATCTAACGTTAGCAATAACCTATGAATGTTAGATAGTGGTCTAACATTTTCTAATAAAATTTTCAGTTTTGTGAAGAAAAACAATATTTTTAGATTGTGATCTAAAAGATTCATTAATTGTAAGAGAAACTATAAAATAAAATAAAAGTTATTTACTAAACAACATTCCCAAAAAAGACAATCGGTGAAAATTTCACTCAAACGAGCTACCCGGCAAATTTAGCTACTATAAGTGTAAAGTGATGATGTGAGGCCAAAATACACATTTTTAATCATTATTTGTTCATATTTATTATTTATAGTTATCCTTTTTGAGCATGGATTTTATAAATTGTGCTTAATAGTGTATTTTATTTGTAGGATTAAATTCATGAAAAAATAAAAAAGTTTGAAACTAAAAAGAATTAAAAAATAAAAATCGAAGAAGGAAATCAAGCATGTACCTTAATGGATTAAATTAAATATAATATTGAATACATACGAAAGTGCAGCAAAGAAAAGTCGAATTGAAATTGGCGCATCTGCCACGTGTCACAAGATGAACGCATCAACCAATTTTGTGAGGCGGCGGACCAAGCACAGTTCCACGAGTAATCCAATTCCGTCAAGGTTTTGGTTCCCAATTTGATCTAGTTTCAATTATTTTATTCAGGATTTTCTATGTCTATAAATGGTCCATAAGAATAATTATTAAAGCAGGAAGATACAATGTAGAAATTAACTTTTGATTTAGGGTTTCATCTTTTCTTCTCTTTTATTTATTTTACATTTTTTCTTTGCATGATTGGTTGTAATTGCTCTATGTCTATGTGGAGTTAAATTTCTCGTTCTTGGATTGTATTTACTTACAAAATGATTGTTTAGTGATTTTGATTCGGCATAATTGTCTATCATATTGGTTGTTCTTATATTCTTGTGATTACTATTTTGATGCTTGATCACCATTAGAATAAATTTATTGTCTTCTTTTGAACTTGGGAGAGGAATAGAGGGATAGAACGTGGAATATAAGGAGCATGATATTTTCTTGCATGTCACTTGAATTGATTTGTGTCTAGGATGGGGATATACCTAGGTGTCTTGCTTGGCTCAAATACGGGAAGAAAACTTAATGCTCCATAGTTGGTTCAGTCTATCCCCGCTCAACGATGTAGTTAGACTGTCAATTGTGATAGACGGTTAGAGGTCGGGAGATCATGACTATATTATCAACCCCGTGAATCAGCAACCAAATAATCAAATAAGTTGATGAAATTGATGTTAAACATGATTGTTAGTTAAATCATAATCCTAGATCGATTCATTCATTGATTGTGTAAACATCTATCTTTTCTTAGTTAATTGTTTTTTAGTTATTTTATCTTTATTTTTAGTTTAGTTAATATATATTCATCTTTTGAAATCATCCCTTAAATAGTAAGAATAATTAATCGACAAGTCCTTTGGGTTCGATAATTCGGTTCTTTTAAGATCTACTATATTACTTGCGCGACCGCGTACACTTGTGTGTGCAATTGGGAGCAACAAGTGACTTAAACAACAGTGATAAAAGATGTAAAGTAAAAAATCTACATAAAAATGACCTTAAAAATAGGCTTAAGTCATCTACGGCCCCTTAAAGTTGTCAGTATATTTTATTTAGACACCTCAACTAGACCTAGTACCTATTGAACACCTCTACCAGCAAAGATTTGAACCGTTTAAGCATTTTTTGTCACTTTTCATAAATTGTGTGGCGCGTGTTAATAAGCTCCCCACGTGTATCCGATGTGTATAAAATGGTCATTTAACAACTACCACGTGTATTCGACGTGTATTTGTAATGGGTTAAATGGGCAAAATCCCTAAATCATTAACTTTGACAGAATTGAAGTTCTCTCTCTCTCTGCGACTTCTTCCAAATTGAAGTTCTCTCTCTTCGCGATTTCTTCCAGATTGAAGTTGAAATCGTCTTGTTCGTGTTATGATCTTGAAAATTTCTCTATGTAAGTTAGGATTGTTAATGTTTTTTACATGCTTTGTGAAATGAATTCAAAAGGCTAAGGTTTTGTTAAAATCTAGGGTTCGTGATTTTTGCGAAAATTTTGTCCCTTTTTTACAATTCCCCGGTAAATATGCTTTTAAGCTTTGATTTTTAGTTGTTGTATGGATTATATTAGTATATTATGTTATCTTAATCAAGGGTTTGTTTGATATTTTGCAGGGATACCTAACAATTGACCATGGAAGAGATTATATTTACAAGCATTTACCATGGTGGAATCTTATCCGAGAGGTATGTCCCTACTTATGTTGGAAACTATGTGCCAACACTCAGGTATATAGATAAGGACCACTTTTTCATTTTGGAACTACTGCATTATACTAAAGAATTGGGGTATGAAACTGTTGGAGGCTTTTATGTCAAGGATTTATTGAATAAACAATTTGTCCTAATTACATCTGACCAACATCTCCAACACCTAATTAAAGACTTAAAACATGAGGATACTTATGAAGTATTTGTTTGTCATGTATTATATGAACCCTTACTTGACACTGAGGGACCTATTGCTATCTAACTAATGATAATATTGATGTTGGTGAGGTTGTTGACCTAGGTGGAGAGGTTGAGGTTGTTAACCTAGTTGGTGAGAGTGTTGATGTTAACCTTGGTGAAGAGGGTGAGGTTGTTGACTTAGATGGAGATGGTGAGGCTGTTAACCTAGGTGGAGAGGGTGTTGATGTTAATCTAGGTGAAGAGGGTGTGGATGATAACCTAGGAGGAGAAGGTGAATTTGATTTCTTGAGTAGTGATTCAGATCTAGGGGATATACCTTCAGAAGATGGTTCAAATATTGATGAGGAGTTGAGAGCTTTTAGACAAGAAAGAAGAAACAAAAAAACAGAGGAAAAAGGCTATTAAATATGAAGAAATACCAGTTGGAGAGGTTGGTGGTATAGAAAGAGGCTTTGAGGACATTGAAAAAAAATAAAGCTAACAAATATACAGGAAAAATGGGTGGAGATGAGGATTATCTTGATAGCTCTGACTGTTGGAGTGATGATAGTGATGAACAACTTGATGTGGATGTTGTTAGGGGAGTAGGCATACCTGCTGGAAGGAGAAGCAAAAAAGTCAGATATGATGAAGATTGTGAATTTGAGCTTGGAATGGTCTTTGAGGGTGCAACTCAGTTCAAGAAGGCAGTGTCAAATTATGTTGTAGAGTACAGGAGGTAGATAAAGTTAAAACCTAATGAAAAACATAGAGTGAGGATAAAGTGCAGAAATTCTAACCGTAAGTGGTTGTTATATGCTTCCATTGGGACTCAGGTGATTTTATTGTGAAGAACTATCATTTTGTTCACAAGTGTATTCCATTAAACAAGAACAAGTTGTGTAATTCAAAGTTAATTGCTAGAAAGTTTAAGGACAAAATTGTATTTCAACCATACATAAGGATTTGGGAAATTCAAGATTTGGTAAGAAAGAAGTTGGGTCTTATGTTGGTAAGACTATTTTTTATAGGGCTAAACAGAGGGTTATGAAGGAAAACATGGGTGATTGGATTTTGGAATTTTTCAGATTATGTGACTATGCATATATGATCAAACAAACCAATCCTGGAAGCTTTTGTTTGGTAAAAACTGATAAGAAAACTAAACCAGGAAAGAACCTTTTTGTTTATTTTTATGTGTGCTTTCATGCATTTACGCAAGGATGGTTGGAGGGGTGTAGGAATATAATTGGATTTGATGGTTGTTTTCTCAAGGGGGCTTGTAAGGGTGAGCTATTAGTTGTTGTTGGAAAGAATGGAAATAATCAAATGTATCCCATTACTTGGGCAGTTGTGGATACAGAAACAAAACATAGTTGGAGTTGGTTCATAAGGTATTTAATTGTGGATCTAAATTTGGGAACTAGTGAAGGTTTGACTGTAATGTCAAATATGCAAAAGGTATTGATTACACAATTTCTTATATTTTAGTTTTGATTTGATCTTTACTACTTCGATTTCTTATTTTGGACATATTTTTTGTTAGGGACTTGTTTTCATCTTGTTAGAGTTGTCACCAAATGTTGATAGCAGGATGTGTGCTAGACATATATGGAGTAACTAGCATGTGACATGGAGAGGAAAAGAAAGAAGGAAACCGTTTTGGAGATGCTCAACATCCTCCTTTGAAGTTAAGTTTAGAGAAGAAGTTCATGCAATGTCTAAGCTAGGTAAGAAGGAAACAACAAAGGACTTGTTGCATTATGATCCCAAGAATTGACCTACGACTTTTTTCCAAACTCACTCTAACTGTGATGTTGTAGAAAATAACATGTGTGAGACTTACGATTCCTAGATCTTAGCTGCTAGACATAAATCAATTATTATCATGTTAGAGGATATTAGGCATAAAATATATAGACATGAACAAATTTGTTGAAACATGGATATCAGACATTGCACCTATGGCAAGGACAATACTAGAAAGAAACAAGGAGTATTCTAATAAATGTAAAGTTCAATGGAATCGGGTGAATGGTTTTGAAATTAGTATGGGGAATATTCATTTGTTGTTCACTTGGATAAGAAGCACTGTGACTGTAGGTTGTGGATGTTGAGAGGTATTCCTTGCCCTCATGCTATTTGTGCTTATTATTACTTGAGTCAAGATCCTGATCAGCATGCAGCGCACTGGTATAAGAAAAGAAACATTTCTCAAGGCTTACGACTATTTCATCCAACCTATTCCCAATATGAGGATGTGGCCTGAAACTACAAATTCATCTATAGAGCCTCCAAAATCAAGAAAAATGCCTGGCAAGAAGAGACAAAAGAGTAAGGATGAACCAAAAAAATATGGTAAACTTTCAAAAAAAAGAAGTAAAGATGACATGTTCCATATGCAAGAAAACTGGTCATAACAAAGCTATGTGTGCAAAAGTAAGTAATAATTCATATTCACATTTATATATTGCATAAAGTTCATACATATTATAGTCATATATTTTATTTTGTGGTGACATAGTATGGTAGGGGAAGCACTTCTCAACCTGATAGTAAGAGAAATTCAAATCAACATAGTTATTCTCAAACAGGAGTAAGATTTGATTTACATATTCATTTACATTTAATTTTTATTGTACAAGTTATTCATATCTCCTTATTTATGTTCAATAGGTTAGAACACAATCAAGTTAACAAAGTTCTGTTTGTGGTGACACCAATGTTGTGCCAAGAACTACTCAAACAAGAGTAAGATTAAATTTAAAAATTCATATACGTTTAATGTTTTTTCTACAAGTTATTCATATATCTTTATTTATGCTATATAGGCTAGAATGGGAGGTCCATCACACTTTACTTCCAAAACCACATTTGCAACTACACAATCAAGTCAACCAAGATCTATTTATGGTGACACAACCTCTGTACCAAGACCTCCTCAAAAAAGGGTGCAAGTTGGGACTGGAAGAGGATTGGGAAGAAAAAAATCTAATGCAAGAGGGACCCCATTTGTTACTGAAAGAGATAATTCTTCTAGTCAACTGCCACCTTTATCAGGTCACAAGAGACCATACAGTTCTGTCTCATTTGTTGTAGCTACTGGAGGAAACAGAAGGCCTACAACTGATTTTGGTATTTACTCTGATCCCACAACTGGAGCCCAAGTACTTGATGTATGTTCACTTAATATGTTTACTTTGTTTTGGTGTATATTCTGATAGCCATATTATGATCTTACCTTATCTTACACTTTATTTCTTCTATTACAGCCTGATACATCAAGTGAGAAGATTCTACATGGGCCAACAAAATTGAAGAGTGCTTCACCAACCAATATAGATATTGACTTTAAACCCCATGGCCTAAAATGGAAGGGAAAAGATGCAATCAGCACTTCACAGTTGCAACAAATGAAAGCAAACAAGAAAAACAAAGGGACTTGTGGAACCTCCAAGAAGTAGCTCATTTGGAAAGATGTTATGATTTTGGGCAATGTTAAAAGGGTCAATCTACTCTTTAGTTTATTTTGAACACTCGTGAATTGTATTTTTGAATCATGCCTTTGTGTTAGCAAGACCATGTAGTTTTTTGGATGGGTCTTTGTGTTAGAAAGATAGTAGTTTTTGAACAACAACTAGACTGCCTCTCAATGCATTTGTGTTAGTATTTTTCAACCATGGCTTTGTGTAATGTATTTTTCAACCATGCCTTTGTGTTATGTATTTTTCAACCATGCAATTGTGTTATTAGCTCATTTTTTGAACAACAACTAGACTACCTCTCAATGCATTTGTGTAAGACTACTCGATCCCAGAACTAATTGGTCTGGAAAATTGCTCTATTTTTCCAGAACACAGGGCAAGTTACAAAAGAGAGGCAAGTTACAAAAGAGACTGATCAATTCATATTCAAACTTTCAATTTGATGCAAAATATGAACTTACATAGGACTAACTATTACAAAACAGACCAATTAACCTTCTAACTACTACAAAACTAAACAATTAAGTACTACAATCTTGAACTACTATGAAGTACACCATATTAAAGAACCATTTTATAGTTAGCAGACAAAGAAAAACAATCACAAGTCGATTAAATATGACATTTTCCCAATCCCTTTGGAGTTTAACTTCCTTGAGCTTCTTGTTCAATACCATCATCTTCTCTTCATTTTCATTCAATTGAAATTTCAAAGAATCTCTTTCTTCTTCAAGCTCTTTCACTTTTCTCTTTAATCGTTCAATCGGATTTTTTCACCATCTATGAATCTATTCCATGACACAAATCTAGATGATTCATCAGCATTTTCAGGCGACGGATCAATCCATCTAAAATAGCCACATCCACCATTTTCCTACAAACCATATAACAGTAATAGATATACAAAATTTTGATTTTTCGAATAATTCAATAACAATAGTTTTTGTTCGAATAGTTACAAACCTTTGATGCTTTGCATCCAAAAAATCGACGACATGGGTTCAATGGAGTCCTCGAAGTTTTCAGTCAGCAATAATCACCACATTTACATATATCAGCTTCCTCAATATTCACTGAATTTTGCGACATTTGATAAAAGACAACTGATTTAGAAGAGAGAAACAAGAGAAAGATTGGAGATTTAGAGAAAGAAGCTAGAATGGGAGATTTAGGGTTCTAGAGTGGATTTAGGGGAAGAAGAGAACGTTGGGAGAGAAATTACGTTAAGAATTTAACGTTGGGGGAGTTAAATGCAGGCAAAAAATGGGAGAAAAACGGATTCACGCGCCCCATTTGTGTGACTCACAAACGTTTTGCCATGTAGGCAAAAAATGCTTAAACGGCTCAAATCTTGGTTGGTAAAGGTGTTCAATAGGTACTAGGTCTAGTTAAGATGTCTAAATGAATTTTGCGGACAACTTTAAGGGGCCGCAGATGACTTAAGCCTTAAAAATAAGTTTACTATGATTAAATTGATAAATTGAGATAACTATAGATAGAAAGTTTAGCTGATATATATCGATAATATTATTTGACAACTTGACAATAATGAAATCTAACCTCTTGTTCACGACAATGTAGTCTCTTATTTTTATCGTCTTGTAATTATGAATGATAGCTTCAATTGAAATCACAAGGCCCGTTCTTATTTTTTATTCTAAATGTTTTGGTAGTTGGAAAAAGATAAGAGCATTAAAATCTTAATATAAAAAATAAGAAAATATAGGATCTAATTTAGGTACGATGATGACAGTGATGACTATTAAGAAATCATGAATGCATGGACCAACCCTTCTACCCTTTACCTATCCCCAATTTTTTTAACATGTGCTTATTTTTTTTAAAAATTCTGACTTTTTTATTTTAACGTAACTTATTTTTATCATCATATATATTCTATCATAACGAATGGTGTTCACATACAATCGTACGTTATGAAATTTATGTTAAATTGACACAATTTGAATATACTTGAGAAATTCAATAACAAATTTGAGCAATCATACATTTATTCAGCCTGCCATAAATAGATAAAGAGAGAAAACAATATGAATGCTTTGAAACCAACCCCCCTCCCTCCCCACCCCACCCCCAGTGGCGGAGCCACCTTACAATGAGGGGTTCATCTGAACCCCTTCGGCGAAAAATTATACTATTTATACATGGTTAAAATATTTTTTTAGGTATATATATAGTAGACGTCGAACCCCCTTCAACTACTTTATTTGTCTATTTTTTTAGATTTCGAACCCCCTTATTGAAAATTCCGGCTCTACCACTGTCAACCCCTACCTCAAATTCTTTTTGACATGTGCTTAATTTTGAAACCTTACCCATATAAATGTTGTCGGCAGAAAAGCATATTAGTTCTACAATCTTGATTATTTAATATTTTTATTTTTTATTCGATTCTTGATATTATATAAGTTTCGATTAATTTTGATTTATTTTGTATTTATTTAAGGAGGAAATATTCTTCTATTAGAATATTTTTCGCTGAATTCAAGTTTGAAACTTTTAGTTAAAAATAAAAGAAAATCTATCCATCTCGCAACAATTTTGATTGGTTTGGCAATTTAATGTACCTTTCAATATATTTAATTTGATTGCAATATTAGCCAACCCCCATATGCGGAACAACTTTAAGTGGCGAATATAATTCTTGTTTGTACTATTTTTTATTTTTTTATTTTGATACGGTGTTCGATGTTTATATTTTTAGCACACCACACAACTAACGTGAATGAAATTTTATTTTCATGATTTTGAAATTCAAAATCTCTAATTAAAAGTGAAAATGTATTTATCACTTTGTTAGCTAAGTTTGTCTAGTATTCTTAATATATTATGTTATTGTTTGCTTTTTTATCTAGCGTGCAAATTTTTTTATGTGAAAAACCTCAAACTATTAAGAGTATATAAATAACTTTTTATTTTTTCAATAATTAATGTAAGACTTTATTTGCACACTTAATAATTTTTCTTTTAAACTAAATACTCTAACCAAATTCTATATGTACCACCCATATCATTCGAATATTTATGGTCATCAAACTCACGTACTTGTTTTTCGAATATTTGTGGTCATCAAACTCACGTACTTGTTTTTGTGTATGTATCTTCAAAATACAAGTAAAAATAGTAAAATCAGCCTGTAAATGGACAAAGATAATAGGTTGGACTTTACGTCATCACTATGTCATCTCCATACTCATCTCATCGAACTATTTATTCTAATATCAATTATTAATCAACCCATCAAATCTAAAAATCTTTTTTTTTTTAAATTCTAATTATTCAGTATCCAAAATTCACTAATCAACTAATTCAAGTTGTGTCATAAAAATCCACTATTTTTTTTTTAACTCTTTCAACTAAACACATAATTGGATATATTGAAGTGAGATAAATAGGGTAGGGCCAATTTTTTTAATAGAAATCTTTATAGGAAAATAGACACGTGACGAAAATGAACGGTTTGGGCCACTATATTTTTTAATTTTAGATTCCAGGGGCGGCTCTAATAAATCGGTGGCCTTATGCCAAATCCGAATGAATGCCTTAATTAAATTCAAATATATATTTTTTATGAAGTTTATTATAGCTAATTATTTAATTTTTCTTGAGACATAGTATTCATAATTTGTCGAACTTCTATTACTTCTTTGCTCTTTTATGAAAAGATTTTATTTTCTATAAGTAATACTCTATATTATTTTTTAAAAAGTACTTATAACCTATTTATTTTTATTTTAAAAAAAATGAGGCTGATAACCTTCTTTTTTTTAAAAGTACTTATAACCTATTCTTTGCTCTTTTATGAAAAGATTTTATTTTCTATAAGTAATACTCTATATTTTTTTTTAAAAAGTACTTATAACCTATATTTTTAAAAGTTGTTGAGCCGCCCCTGTTAGATTCAAATATTAATCCGATAAATAAATTTTACTTTAACATATTTGGCATTTTAGAATAACTCATTTTTTCTTCCTTACTTAAGATTTATGCTTATTATTCTATTTGTTAAGAACGAGCTAACGTCTACAATATAATATGCAAATCAATATTTGATTTGAACATGTCTTTTTTGTTAAGAGAAGAGAGTGTTACATAACATTAATATGTGACATGTATATCATAACGGTAACAGTTACCTTCTAAATAAATATAGAAGAACCGTAGATCGTTCATAAAATTTAAATGTAAAATTAAAAATCTAAAATAAGTTTAATTCGTCAATTTCTAATAGGTAATATAATAATAAATGCTTCCGTATATTTAAATACTTCCTTAATTATGGTCCCAATTTTTACTTTTATGCTTATATTAGTGAAACATATGGTAGGATGTACATAATTCCCTCTTCCCCCTTCCCACCCCTAAACCCCCACCCTCGCCCCACACACCTCCTTGTATTTTCATAAACGTGAGCTTGCTCATATTGCAAATCTCGAATTATATAAAGGGATATATTCAAGTAAGTTGTCAGTCAGATAATGAAAATTTACTATTTTAATTAATTGATAATTTGCGTAAAATTTGTTATTTTGTAATGAATCTTCATAATACAATTGTTTACAATTGATGCTTGTTACATGAATCGTGGGAGCCACCCATGCATTAATGGAATTCCGTGCAAAATTTCCTCTCGTGATATAAGTTAATATCCCCTTGATCAATTACATTATTAAAATTATTTGACCATATTTTCCAATTGAAATGGAATAGTACTTTTGTACGTACTTCTTGAATTTATTTAAATTAGCTAGCGACTCGTGAATATTATAGGGTTAGGTAGGGGTGTTCACGGTTTGGATAAAAACCGATCCAAACCGATAAAATAAAACCGATTTTATTTGGGTTTGGTTTGGTTTGGTTTTAGATTTTTGAAAACCGATAGTAATTGGTTTGGTTATGGTTTTATTACGAAAAAAACCGAAGAAATAACCGAACCGAACCGATGAATTATATTCATATATTTTATTAATATACATACTTAATATATTGTTTTTATAAACAATTTTAAAGATCTTATACATATTTTCATTAAAATTTCTTTATAATTTACTTATTGAAAGCAAAAATGCCCAAGATGAAACATTTATCTTATTGATTTCATGTATATGAGTGTCGATGACAATTCTTGTGGGACTGAAAATGTTATTGTCTCTTCCTTCTAGGCCAATATAGTGAATTTTAAAGCTTTATTGATAGTAAATTTAGCGATCGAAAGTTCAATAATTTAAGTCATTCTAACTTGTTTTCGTTTAGAATGGATTGTTGTCACTTTTTTCATATTTTAAATGAATTGTTTCTTTTATTTTTGTGTATGGTTAATAACCGAATAACCGAACCAAACCAAACCGGAACCGATAATCACCAAACCGATAAAATGTATATTATATTTGGTTTGGTTTTGTTTTGATAATTTTAAAACCAATTATGTTGGTTTGGTTTTGGTTTTGATCAATAACCGATCCAAACCAACCCGTGAACACCCCTAGGGTTAGGTGAACCAATAACTTGAAGGTGTTATTGAGGAGGATTGCGGTAAATTAACAGTCGACGTAAAACATGTCATATATTATATAAATAAATATCATGGTTAATTATATTTTATAAAAAAAAAAAAAACAATTGTAGGTAAAGATATATATCAAATTAATCAGCAATATTATCATCTAGCTATTGTCGACCATAGTGTTATTATAAGAACTATTGGTTCTTACCCTACATAATAATAATAATAATTTTTTAATTTTTTATTTGTTTTCTAATTGCAATTTGCAAAAATAAAAATAAATTGTCAATCATGTGGGAAAAAACAAATTGAAATTTTAGTTGCATTAATTGGAAGCCAATTGAGATCATGTCTATTGATTTTGCACCACTAATGTAAGATAAGAATATGTTGGTGAAACAAAGAGAACATGTTCAACCCTTCGTAAAGATAGATTCAAAATTTAAAGTTGCAACAGTTTTCTATAATAACATTAAGTTTATATTATAATAATAAATAAGTTTACAATTAAATATTTATAATTATTATTTAAAAAATTGAAATATACAAATTAACATATAAAAGCTATTAAATTTACGTAAATTCATAACAATCATTATAGATCCGCATGAATTGTTGCAAATAGGTTGAGAAGCTTGTTTTGAGCTTAGACTCTGTCAATGGCTCAATCAGAAATTTATTTTAAAAAATATACTAAAGTACACATTACATATAAATATAAATATAAATGCTAAATTTATCGAAATTCAGACTTCAAATCGAAACCTCTAATTAATATATTATACACAATATCAAACTAACATTTAAAATCCAGTTCATATCAAATATTAATATCACAAATAGATAAGATTGAAGCATGTGACAAACTAATTAATAACATGTCCTACATTAAAATCTTTGCATCATAATACTAAACTTTTTTGTGTGAATTTGCTAAAATTTTATTCATCAATTACAGCTGTCAAATCACATGGTATAATTTAATGTAATAGTTCATTGCATAAAACTGACAAATTTATTTTATCCCTGTTCCAATATCGCCTGGCTATGGATTAAAAGAAAATTATTTGCATCCGATATTTATGTCAAATTAATAAGTACTTATAATATATGTCTTGTTCGTAAATTTTTGTCAATTAACTAAATTGATGGATCCATCCTTCTTTTATTAGAAATTCCGGTTCATGTCTTAGGAATGGAAATTCTAGTAGGAAACTCTTCCATCTAAATTGAATCTTACATGACATAATTCTGAATTAGTCAGTGAGTTTTGAATACATATGGTTAAACTTAAAAAGAAAAATTGAAAATCAGTGAATTATCAATTTACCCTACGAAATTTGACTCGGCATGGAGTCAAAGAAAGAAACTATTATAAAACTTGTAGTCTTACCACGATATATCTAAGTGGCTACAAAAGCATGTCATCAAGGGTAAAACAAAAGTTTTTAAAGTTATATGGTCACCACATATAAAACAGCATCATTTGTTTTAATTGACAAGTAAAGAAATAGTACCACATAAAATAGAGCAATCAGATACCCCTCAACAACAACTAGTCTCCCAAATACACAACAAAAAGAGATGAGTTGGGACCATTTCTCAATTAGTGTGTTATCTTTGCACTGGGGTCATCTAATTTTCTCTGTATCGTTCCAATTATATCGGATGTCCCCTGACGGATGGGTGAGTTGGGACAAGTGGCTAGCCAAAACATTGAACCTAAAAAAAAAAAAACTTCCTATATATATAAATGTAAAGCTCACACTATAGTTTTGAAATAAAACATTTCATATAGTATAGTCTCTATAATGGCCTCCAATATTCTCCATTTCCATAGCCAAGAAAATCAAGAAATCATAGTAGTTGTTGTCCCTTTTCCAGCACAAGGCCATCTAAATCAACTTCTACAACTATGTAAACTCATTGCATCACACAACATACAAGTCCATTATGTTACAACCATGACACACACTAATCAAGCTAAATCAAGAGTTCATGATCCATATTCATTCATCAACAACAACAACATCCATTTTCATGAACTCTCAACACCATTCTTCAACTCCCCTCCTCCCAACCCGAATTCCACGATCAAATTTCCAAGCCATCTCCAACCCTCGTTTGAGTCATCTTCTCATCTACGTAAGCCTTTGTCCAAACTCCTAACCGTCCTCTCGTCTAAAGCAAAGAGGATTGTCATCATACATGACTCATTAATGGGATATGTAGTTCAAGATTTTGTCTACTTGCCTAATGCTGAGGCTTATGCTTTCCATAGTGTGTCAGCATTCACATTGTTCTTGTTCATATGGGAGAATATGGGAAGGCCTTTTGATATTGATGCAAATTTTCTAAAAGATGTTCCATCACTTGAAGATTGTTTTAGTCCTGAATTTGAGAAATTCATTAAATTACAACATGATTATATGAAGTTCAATTCAGGGAGGATTTACAACACATGTAGAGTTATAGAAGGTCCTTTTCTTGATTTGTTGTCAAAGGAACAAATAAGTAATAACAAGAAGCAATGGGCCCTTGGACCATTCAATCCTGTTTTAGTACAACAATATGGGACCAAAAGTTGCCACAAGCAACATGAATGTCTAATTTGGCTCGATGAACATGAGCCAAACTCGGTTGTATTCGTGTCATTTGGGACCACGACTTCATTTTCTGACGAACAAATCAAGGAGATTGCAATTGGATTGGAGAGGAGCGAGGTGAAGTTCGTTTGGGTGTTGAGGGACGCGGATAAAGGGAATGTTTTCGCGAAGGATCATCAATCAAGAAAGATTGAATTGCCAAAAGGGTTCGAGGAGAGAGTTAAAGATAAGGGGATTGTGTTGAGAGATTGGGCACCTCAGTTGGAAATCTTGGCACATTCTTCTGTTGGTGGTTTCATGAGTCATTGTGGATGGAATTCGTGCATGGAGAGCATTTCCATGGGGGTGCCAATAGCCGCGTGGCCAATGCATTCGGATCAACCCCGAAACACCGTATTGGTCACGAAGATTTTGAAAGTTGGCTTAGTCGTTAAGGAGTGGACACGTAGGCACGAGGTGGTGACACGTGGCATGGTGCAAGCAGCAGTTGAAAAATTAATGGCGTCTAAAGAAGGAGAAGAAATGAGGAATAGAGCAATGGATTTGAGTGGAGCTCTTAAGAATTCAGTAGCAGAAAGTGGCATTAAGAATATGGAGTTGGATTCATTCATTTCTCACATAACAAGGCAAACTTGATCAACCCTAGATCAATCAGCTATGTTGGTTGGATTCTTCAAAAATGTCGACTGAAAACATGTCAGATCTTCTAAAATTAGTGCATAAGGATCTGACATAGGTGTGACGACATTTTTGCAAAGTTCGAGCAACATAGGATCAATGTATGTACCATCTCCATTCAATGGTTGTCATTGTGCCACAAGGGCCTTAATTTATATATATTTAGTAGTGCATGTTTCAAATAACTAATCTCAATTGTTATAGGCACTTACGTGTAGTTGATATCTTTTAAATGATCTGATTGTGTAATTTTGTATTGTCATTTATATAACGTAAACTCGTCTAAAATCAACGGTCAAGATCTTTCCATGTGTCATCATACTCAGAGAAGTGACATTATGGTCCCATAAGTTGGATAAGAAGTTTCACAGGTTTTGGATAATTATTTTATATCAATGATTAATTATGCAAATGGATTCATATAAATTAATTAGTTTATGAGAGCAACTGGGTTGAACTAATTAAATAGATTCATGGACTGTATATTTTTATGATCAAATTCATGTTTTTACTTATTCAAGAAAAGGACATCCTCAACATGATTTCCAACTTGTCCTATGTACATTGTCTCCACTTACAGGCTACAACATCCCATTCTACTAAGTCAGCAAAGAATCGAATTCAAAATTTTGAGTTAATGAGTTCTGAATTTTAGTAAAGACGGTTTATTAGGTTCTAAATAAAGTATATATACATATAAAGTGAATTTCTTCACACAAATACGATATTTAAGAAAGAAAGAAAACAATGAATAAATGAACGAACTAATCAGTAGCAATTTGAAACAAGATCATGAAGTAGTTGTAGTGATTGTTCAAACTTCAAGCTTAAGGCCATTTAAGGCGTTGACTCGAGCCTTGTCCAAACTCCAAAGGACTTATAATTGTCAAGCTAGGGCTCGAGACAACGTCTTAAATCCTTTTAACATTACCAAGATCCACTTTTATGACCTCCCAAGTAGTCCTGATTTTACCTCAGGCAAAATCCCGGTGATCTGGAATGCTTGCATGCTTCTTCGCGAGTCCATAGCAAACAACTGAGGAATGTGAACAGGATCTACAAACAAAATCTTTTATCATAAAACAGTACCACCATGTTGTAGGTTATAAAGAAACAACATAATTTAACAAATGCAAACAATTGAGGAATGTGAACAACAGCATTTTATGAGAAAAGGCCTAGGTACATAATTAAGATTCAATAATTCATGCATGACTCCAAAACTCTGATACAATACTTCTGACCAGACACTTCTCTTCCATCACCATGAACTTTGTGGTCCTTGTGCCTTTAAAAAGTTGAAAGGTAAATAACCAGATTCAATAATCCAAACGTGTTTAATGAAGCCTACCCTCCTCTCACCTTCACACATTTTCAAAGGTTTAAACTTGCTATTCTATCCTCTTCCTACATATATACATACACACTCGCACGCTCACACATGATTCAAGTAACTCAAAAGCAGTAGTGAGTTGAATTGAATCTTCTATAACTTGGACAAAGGTAACGACTTTCTTATGGATCGTGAAGTAGTTATAGTCATGGTTCCATTTCCAATTCAAGGCCATCTCAATCAACTCTTAAACTAGCCTGTTTACTCTCCTCATCATATGATCTTCCTGTCTATTATGTTGGCTTAGCCACACATAACCAACAAGCTCGGGTTCGAGCCAACGCCTTAAATCCTTCAGACATAGCCAAAATCCACTTCCATGACATTCCAACTCCTGAATTTGCCTCACCTCCCCCTGACTTTAATGCCTTGAGCAAATTCCCATTACATCATCAGCCATTATGGGATGTAACTTCGCTTCTTCGCGAGCCCATTGCTTCCTTTTTACGTGATATCTCCTCAAAATCAAGACTGCTCATTGTTGTTCATGACTTTTTTATGTCATATAGTGTTCAGGATGTTTCTTCCTTGCTCAATGCTGAATCCTATATATTTAATTGCATTTCAGCTTTCACTTTGTACTGTTCTTCATGCTTATTTAGTGGAATGTCTGTCCAACTTGGAGAAGAATTGCTTAAAAAGTTACCGTCCCTTGAAGGAGCGATGCCTGATGAAGTCAAGAACTTTATAGCTCTTCAGAGTCATGGCTTTTAGAACAGGTGATATCCATAATACAAGTAAAGTAATTGAAGGCGAGTTTCTTGATTTGCTGGCACAAGTAGAAAGTAAACAACAATGGGCAATTGTACCAATTCTGCCTATTAAACTCAATCATATCTCGAATAGGAACAATATATGTTTTGGAATGGCTGAAACAAACAACCTCCGAGATCAGTTCTTTATATATCATTTGGAACATCAACTACATTTTCCGATAGAGAAGTCATGGAGCTCGCGATGGGATTAGAACAAAAGCAAACAGAAGTTCATATGGGTGTTGAGAGAAGCCGATAGAGTAGATATATTTACCGGGGAATCTAGAAAACGTGTGTTTCCTGAAGGATTTGAGGAAAGAGTAAAAGGGGCCGGGTTACTGGTGAGAGAATGAGCGCCACAACCCGAAATCTTGGCTCATTCGTCCACAGGCGGGTTCATGAGTCATTGCGGATGGAATTCTTGCATAGAGAGCATTACTATGGGGGTGACTATAGCTGCTTGGCCTATGCACTCTGATCAACCGAGAAATAGTTTCTTGGTGACGGAAATATTGAAAATAGGCCTGTTTGTGAGGGAGTAGCAGAAACGTGAGGAGCTAGTAAGTGCATCCACTATTGAGAATGTAGCGAGGAAGTTGATGGCATCTGAAGAAGGTGATGCAATTAGGAAAAGATCAGAAGAAATGGGAGAAGCTGTAAGGCGTTCCACAGAAAAAGGGGGTGCTTCTCGAATGGAGTTGGATTCTTTTATCGCGCATATCACAAGATAAGAGTAGCTTTTCACCAGAAATGTATTTCTTTGATCTTAAGAAGTTCAGTATCTGAAACTTTTTATGGCTATCACTTATCAGTGAGATTATTGTTTGTATTTCTCTCTTAATGATCTTGTTTACATTTCTCAGTTGTTTGCAAATGCTCAATTGGATGATCTAGATGACCTACATTAGACTGTTTTATGACAAAAGACTTGGTTCATAGACTCCTATGTTCATCGAAAGGTTTATTATGAAACAGTTTTGATATTTGTCTTGGATCATTTGGTCTTAAATTCGTCGTAACATTAGCAATCATGTCAAGTATCGATAGATCACAGAGTTATCCGGTAGCTTTGTTGGTGGGAGGTGGCAGTTGCCCCGTGGAATTAGTCAAGATGCATGTAAGGTGGGAGCGGATTGTCTTGTTTTATGTCCATACTAGAAGTTGTAGTATTGCTCATTTAGTTTTGTGTCCTCCGATTTATGTTATTATTTGTTATTTCTTATACTTTGACTATCATATTATTTTGTTGTAGTTACTGCCCTATTACTATTTGTTGTTGTTTTTACTATCTGCTACTTCTTGTACTTTGGACTGCTTTGGACTATTTTTCCCTTGAGTTGAGGGTCTATCAGTTAAAAGATTTCCTTATAAAACCAAGTTGTTTAGTATTGTGTTGATTCATTATGAATTGACTAGTTCTATGTTAGTTCAATCCTACACCTTCTTCTTTTTATCTGATTTGGGACCGGGAATGTGAGTAAGCTCACACAAGCGGTGAGGATTCGTATAGTTAACTTAAACTTATTTGAGACTGTGACCTAGTTGTTGTTGTACTAAAACAAACTTGGGTATAGAAAGTATGTACAAGGTTTTATGACAACTTGTATCATCCATGCTAATAGCATAATGTAAGTGCAAAACTCAATTCCTTGTTCAACTTACTGGAGTTTCCTCCCTCAAAAGTTCAAAGCTATTGCAATTAAAAACTTCCTTCTATTCCTTCTAACAGCTGTAAAAATTGAACAACGATCCTCGCTATTACAGGCAACGGGAAATCGCCTATAGGTACAAGGGAAAAAAGAAAATGGACCAATTAAAGTTATCCAGACCTGTTAGACGACTAGCTAACTATCACCAGAACGCCATGCCAGCTTGCTGTAATCACTTGCCTGACACGTGATGCAGAGTCAATGAATCATGGTATAAGACCTTTTTGGTTGGTGGATGTTTCTCCCTCGACTAAATTCCCGAATCAAGACAATCTTCAATACAACTTTCATGGCTGAAAATCGCTAGTTCTTGCACACACCTAAGTCAGAAGATGAAACCTTACCTATTGTCGAGTTATTTAAGAATTCTTAGCTGGAGGTAATCAATATTGCAGTGAAGAGGCATAAGAGAGCATATATCAAACTCAAATATCAACAGTAGTGTGGGAATAAGCAATAAGACATGACAATGAGTGGAAAATCTAGAAACTTACAAGGAAAGATGAGAGTTGAAACCTCTCAACGTCATCCT
The DNA here is from genome assembly GCF_000226075.1 of Solanum tuberosum. Classification (NCBI taxonomy): domain Eukaryota; kingdom Viridiplantae; phylum Streptophyta; class Magnoliopsida; order Solanales; family Solanaceae; genus Solanum; species Solanum tuberosum. The sequence goes on from NW_006239043.1 coordinate 128,498, forward strand.
TTGTGGGCATAACTGATGCGAATATTTCTTCCATCCAATAACTAAGAAACATAAAAAACAAAAACTGTAAGACAACAACAAGGAAAGACAGTCCAAAGCAGTCCAGAAAAAGAAGTAGCGGATGTACAAGAAACAACAGATAATAACAAAAACAGTAGATAGTAACAAAACAGAAACTACAACAAACAATATGATAGTCCAGGAAACAAGAACTGTAAGAAAAATATAAGAATATAGGGAGCATTTATACCACTAATACACTTACTTGACCGTCCATTTCCTTCAAGGCCTTGCTAGCTGCAGTTTCAGAAGTGAACTTCACGAACCCATATCCTTTGGATTTTCCACTTTTATGATCACATATTACTTTCACTGAAATTTAATAAGCTTATAAAACCATCTAAAAGCAAGTCGCAAGAACAAAGAGAAGTACTGTAATCCATACATTACCTTCAATTGTTTCACCATGTTGCTCAAAAGCTTGTTTAAGAATAGGTTCATTGGTATCATAACAAAGCCCTGAAAGAAACAGATTTTGTGTTAACAACAAAATACCCAGTATAGTCCCACATGTGGGGTCTGAGGGGGGGGGGGGGGGGGGGGGGCCCCCTTCCCCCCCCCTTT
>NW_006239043.1:129473-146225 GCF_000226075.1 Solanum tuberosum
GGGGGGTACGCAGACCTTACCCCTACCTTTGTGTGGTAGAGAGGAGATTTCGCGTTAACAAGTATCCAAATTTATCATCCTTTGCATTGTCCTTAAGTTTTTAGATATGACAACAAGGTGTTCATCTGGATTTGAGCTTAAAATGCAATCGCAGTTTTTTCAGGCTTTAGGTTCCCTATGTACTCTAGTGCAAACATGTTACCGCTAATCCATCATCAGATCTTAATTCCGGTGCTACTTTTGCTCAATTAACAAGATAAAACTGTCATCCAAAGAGCTCTCCGCCATCCCACACACCCAACCAAAACAACCTCCCCTGGAAGCAAATTATGTCTGTCGTCTAAGTGACCAGAAAAAGAACCTAACTTTAACACAACACCTTGGTTTTGGTTCAACAGCAAAGGTAGTACGCTGCTGGATGTGTGGTAGCTGCATGTCACAACTCACAAGTTTGAAACCTAGTTGTGTAACCAAGTTTGATTTTGAAGTGGAGAAAGGCAGAGGAATGAACCCCATTGTCTCCGCATCTCGAAACTGAAACAGAGGATTTCTTGAAACTGCCAGAAGCACTCTTTTACCTCTCACAGACTGCCACATTAAAATTTGTAAGAACGAAAAATCATTAATATGGAAAGATCAGATATTTTCAAGAATGAATCTAGTACATCAAACATCAAGGAAGAAATCAACTAAGCACAGAGAGACACAAGAAGAAATCTTTAGCTTCACGTGCATCAGAGTAGTCAAAAGGACTCATCCAAGCTAAAATACTTAGCAAGAGACAGGAAAATCTCTGCACTGACAACATACATTATCACGGTGCTTCAAATACTAACTCCACAAAACAGAGTTAATTATCGATATCAACTTTCATTTTACATCCCACATCTCTGTCCCACAGAAATACTGCTGAACTATACCTCACCCAACTATTCAAAAGAATCCTCTCTGGAAATGCTATTTTATCCCTAAGGTGTAAATATGACTATCTAAACACGTAACAACACTTCTATCTAAACACGTAACAACACTTCTATCTAAACACATAACTGCTTGTACATAAATTCAGCTCCCCCAGTGCATAAAAGCTACTTAAATCCAGCTAACCAAGCGGGCTCCAACTTTACTTAGCAGTCTTAATCTTCCAAGAAACTCTAAAACAGAATCCTAGACAAAAAATTTAACATTGTTAGAAAGAAACATACCCAAATAGAGCTATGCCAGAGCCCCAACTAGAACTGTTCAATTGCTATGCCAATATGACTAAAAATTTGAACTTTATTTTTTCAAGAAAAGGTAATACATAACATTTAAGCTGAATTTAGGAATACAAAACTAAACACAACCATATAGTTTCAAAACTATACGCCCATACCATATACCCCTTCATTCTTAACTAGAGCTCTCGGTTTCGACCTGGTATGAACTCCCAGAATTAGTGGGACCCCAATACAGGTACCGAATACCGGGCGAGAAACCCCAAAAAACTATATGCCAATCATGATACACAAGTAAAGAAACAGAATCATAGTATCACTACAGACCTCCAATGAACAATTTGCTGCAAGAATGGCGAGAAGTGACAAATCTAGCAAGTGGGGTTTGATAATTTAGGAAGAATTCATTGAAACGTTGCATTGAAAGCCACTACAGAGAAGAAGAAAAATCTTGTTCTTTGCTTGTGTTCTTGAATTGTTGAAGATTTTCTTCAGGTGTTCAAAATAAGTGTGTTCTTCTATTTTTGGGGTTTTTCGGGTCAATGAATTGGGCCTTTAAAATTGGATCTGAAGAGAGATCCATTATGTCATTTTGTAGGTCCATTAATAAGCCCATGGGAACACATTTATAATTGGAAAAACTACCTAATTAGACATACATCCCTACTATATATACTAATAATACCTCTACTTTTAAACAATTACATATATTACCACTTTTAATATTTTATACCATATATTTTTAAAAATATAATTAGATACACAAATCCCTTAAAATTAGGATTGCTTAATTATCTTTACATTTTAAAAATTAAAATTAATGGTCCAAATATCTTTCTCTCTCATCAAACCCCCCCCCCCCAAACCTCCTCCGTAAATCGTCTATCCCCACCCCTCATCCCCACCGATATATTATTTTAGTTGCAATATATATGCCATGTATATGGTCATACAATTCATCTTATGTATCTTAGTTTTTATTTCATATATTTAATATGTTTCATTCAATATATCTATACATGGCAGTTTATTTTTAATCTTATGTATCTTAGTTTTTATTTCATATATTTAATATGTTTCATTCAATGTATCTATACATGGCAATTTATTTTTATTTTTATGTGATGCGTATCTGATATGATTATTTCGTGTATCTAAGCATGATGTTATATGTATGCTATAGATGTTTAATTTACATGTATCTAATATGATAAATAGTGTATCTGAAACTATCAAAAAATATTTTTTCTAAGCAAAAAAATAATAAATTACAATGTATCTAACTTAAAATTCATATTAACTAGTTTAGAGAATTAACAGCGTATCTAACAGACCACATCAATTATATGAGCTACTACCCTTCTCATGTATATGAACAACAAAAATAGATGTGTATTTGATATAAAAAAAAATGTATCTTATTATAAACAAAATTTAGAAACAATAATCAACAACATATCTAACAAGGTAGATAGTGTATCTGAAATATTAAATAGTTATTTACTATCATGTATCTATCGGAATTGTGTGTCTATCTGATGTACTTAAACAAAACATATCACAAGAAGCATTCATTAAGTTATAATGTATTGGGAAAATGCATAAGTACCACTACAAGAAAAATAGTCTCTAAGGAAAGGAAAATATGGTCCTAGAAAGTCAAAATCCGGTACCAAATAGTCTTTTGAGACGGGAAAAGGCTGGTCGCCACCTGTCCTAAAATGCTTCTTCGCTAAAGGTTAATTGGGATGTATCTGATCTCTAGAACATTGCGACTAATTTCATATCACACACTATATCTTATCAGAAATACATCAGGACATAATTATAAGAGGTGAAACTAACAATCCTCTGTATAAGAACCATATCTTGTCTAGAGGTTCATTCTCCTCCCATAGAAACATGATTTGTAGAGAAGGTCGGATAATTGGAATAGGTCAAAAACTGAAGTAGATTTTCCAAAATTTAGTCTCAAACATTGCGACTACAATTGATTTGTAGTTGCTTGGAAATACCTTCAATGATATCATGAAAAGTAGCATTATCCTTGAGAAGTATTCCATCGGTGTTTATGGTGATATTGACCATTATGAAAAGAAAAAAAAAATCAAACGCAAGAAACAAAAAAAGAATTGTTGCCAAGAAGAAGAAGTTTTGAATTAGAGAATTATTATGGTTTTAGGATTTCTTTATTTTAGGAAGATTTGTTAGAGTTGATATGTTAATGAATCTGTATTTTCAATTAGAGTTGTTAATTAAACCTAAATTACTCCTTTATTTAAGGAAATCAGTTACACACATTTAATTCAAAATATTAAAACATGTATCTCTTTAATTCAAACCGTCAGATACATGTATCTGACAAGTAATGATACATGTATCCGACAGACAAAATATGGTATAGGATGTTATTATCGAAACTATCTTGAATCATAGTAATTAGGTACTAAACTAGTGAGATTTATGTAGTTTACTCTTTATAATTTGTGAGTAAAAATATGAGCAACTTCTAAAAATAACTACAATTTGGGCTTAATTAGAGATTTATAGTTATAGTTTGCTTAATTACGATTCATAGTTACATGTTAGAAGAGGGAGAGAGGTGAGCGGGATTGGAAGGGGTAGGAGAGAAGTGAGTGAGATTGGATAAAAGAGAGGATGAATACATGTTGTATTTGTTGTATTGGATTGTATCACAAATACAACTGTTTTGTATCAATGAATACAACTTATGTATTAAGTCTCTATTAATGTATTTGAGTGGATCTGCAACTAGTTATAGATTTGTATCAATGTTTTAATTGTATTTTGTCCTTGTTATACATTTGTATTGATCATGTGTTGTATACTATTTTAGAATACGGTTGATACAATATTGTATCAATATAGTATCTCTTCCTCGTTCAAGCATACTGAGAATCTGAGTATACAATTGAAGAGAAACAAGAGAGGTCTCCATCATCTCTCGCATGCTTTGTATCAATAATATCTCATTTGAACGTTTAGGTCTTTTGTTGCTTATTGAATTTCAATCCAAGCAAGAGATAGAGAAGGATGCGACGAGAAAGGTAGAGAAGGGAGCCAGGGAAGAGAGAGATGGGTGAGGAGAGAGTCAAGGAGAGATTGTGAGAGAGAAGAAATCTGCTATAAAACTCTAAGTATAGCTATGTAATTTAATTCTTTTAAATTACAGTTGTGTATATTAAATACGTAACACATATTTGTCTGATCGTGTAATTTTTCCACAAAAAAAAACACCAAGGATACTTTATTTGGATGTCGTTATTTAACATTTACTAATTTTTTAAATTTTTTTATACATCTACCCACTTTAATATTCGATATTCATTATTTATTAATACGACTAATTCAAAATCGCATCACACTGGAAGTTTCAATTTTTTAGCCTTTTCCTAGAAGCTCTAGACTAATTTGTCCTAGTTGAAACTTTCCTTTTGTATTTGTTTCCATTGAAATATTATTCTCCCAACTTTAAAGGCATTTATTAGATAATATGGATATTTTGAACAATACGTGAAGAAATGCAATACTTCAATTGTTCCATGATTGAAATTTGGCTATTCTTGACTTAAAGAATTGAATGTTACCAAAATACCTAATTCTATTTGCTTCATCATGACGTTGCTTCTATAGAATACTATTCAAGGTGATAATTAATGTGTTTTATGCAATTTATGCAATTAATTAGGAGGCGGCCACTGAAATTGACTCATCAGAAGCGCTTTCGATGAAAATAACATATTTTCGATGATGTTTTGAAGGAAACATTTTAAAATTTGTTCTTACCAGTGAAAACTTTAAAGAAGGAAGCTTATCCCTTAATGAGCCTATCGTTGTTTTATTGCCTAGAGATTAATAGTATGATGGTGGATATGATTCTTTTATTTCTATTTAGAGGTTTCGAGATAAAGTTAGAGAAATGAAAAAATTCTGATAGAAAATAAAATTTTCTTTTAATAAATTTTACGTAATATAAATTTAAATTAATCAAAGTTTCAAAATAAATATTGAATATCGGATTGAAAAATGTTTTTGTGTGTTTTTTTAAGAGCAATGGGTGAGTAGTTTCATCACATGTAAATATGCCAAGCCATCATGTGACTTTTTGTCACCCAAATGGTCCAACTTCAAGAAATGGAATTTGTCACTGTCATAAGATTAAAGTTACCAAAGCAATTTGTTTTAAGGATTTGAGCTTTAAGAATGAAGCCGTTTTTGATAGATAGTACTTCCTCCGTTTAAAAAAGAATTACCTCATTTCTTTTTTAGTCTGTTTCAAAAAGAATGATTTCTTTTCTTTTTTTGTAACATTTTAATTTCAGTTTTCCACGTGGCATGTTAAATCCACAAGATTGAAGGGTAATTTAGTACATTTGACATAACATTAATTTAGGATCACAAGATTCAAAAATCTTATTTATTTTCTAAAACTTCGTATCAAGTCAAACCAGATCACTCTTTGTGAAACGGAGGGAGTAATATTTTACCTTTTAAAGTGAGACTTTTTAATAAATCCTTGAGCCAAGTGTGTTTTCACAAGTGATCAAGTTTAGAAAAAAAAAATGGGTGTACACGCCAATGTGTTTCTTTTTTAGGGATAGAGAGATCATTTCTAAAAAATCTCTACTCAAGAAAAAATATTTTATGAAAATAAAAAATAACATTCCGTAAAATATTTCACGAATTTGCGTATAAATTACACCAACCCTAATAATGCATAATACTTGGATTTCTTATAGATCTTTTAAAAGATATGCGTCTTAAAGAAATTTGATATGAGTGAGATAATAATTTTAAAGCGTTCAAATAACATAATTAATAATTATTATTTTTTGTTTTTTCCTTATTGAACTCTGCATAAACATTACAGAAGTGAACACTATATTAGTTACACATAGATTTCATACTAATTATGTCAAGATTTAATATAGAAAATTGTATAGCAAGTATAATGCTGTAATATTTTTATTTTTAAAAAAAACACTATTATCCCCTCAAACCAAATATTATTATCTCGTTCATTTTAAATTAAAGATTTTGAGCTCCAACTTTTGAGAATGAAAAACAGTTCTATTGGAAGAAACTGTCTTTCAAAATGATTCCTACAATACATAAATTTAAATTTGATCAGATTCAAAATAAATATCGAATATGAAAAAAAAAAAAAAAAAAATCGAAGTGTATACTCCAACGGCTCTTTCTATAGATTGCTTCTTACTGAGGTAAAAAAAAAATCGAAAAAAAAAAAAAAAAAAAAAAAAAATCGAAGTGTATACTCCAACGGCTCTTTCTATAGATTGCTTCTTACTGAGGTTTGCTGACAAAATCTGACACCTCTTTTAGTTTTTTTTTTATTCGTTCTGAGAGCACTTATATAAAAAGAAATAAAAAAATTATTGTTGATTTATAATTTTAGCAGTTATAAATTAATTGAAAATATTTATTGCATTATGCATCCATTAGTTAATTATTTCTTTATTTGAAAAAAAAAATCGGGGGTAGGGGAAGGTGTTTACAACGCGGGGAATTGAATTCTTATCAATAAGGTCGGGGTAGCCAATCAACTAAACTACTAAGATTTCCTATTAGTTTTGTATTAACATTATCATCTTGTAAGTTTTTTTTTTCTTTTTTAATTTAATGTTAGGTATTCATATATGAGCTCGATTAATTTGAATATGTATATTGCTTTACAGAGCTCATATTTAGAAACGATGCTTTCAATATAACAAAGAATTCCAGCTATTCAATCACAATTTATGTCGATCTTCTAGTATTTTTACACTATAAAAAATAGTTTTCTTCGAGCAAAATCTCAAACTCAAATTTTCTAATTATATTTATAAAATAAAGGAATTTTATTCATCTTATTTATATTCATCAATGAACCATTCATAAATTAAAATAACGGACTAATTAAATAAATTGATAGTTGATTTATTTTTTGCCTAAAATTAGATAGAGGCTACTGCTTATGCTATAAAAAAATTCAACATCAATGTCCCAATTGCCTATTTCTACCGTCTCAAAATATTTGTTATGTTTTGCTTTTTGATAATTAAATTATTAATATTTTAATATATATTTTTTATCATACTAGTATGGAAGGAATCTTTTATTTATAATATTTTTTATAAATTTTAAATTTTATAATAAAATTTTAATTTAAATTAATTTAATTTTAAATAGTAATTCAATTAATGCTCAAAAAAAATGTGATAAATTTCGAGGACGAAGGAAATACTACCTCCGTCCACTTTCAATTGTCATGTTTTTTTTAGAGTCAAATAATAAGCATTTTGGCTAACATTTTAAGATGTATTTTTTCATTATATATTGATATGCAAAAGTTATAATTTATAGTACTTTTCGTATAGTTTTTGAATCACTAAATTTTTATTTAAAATATCAAATTATGTAACCTAATTTCACTATAAAAATTAGTTAAATTGACTTTCAAAAGAGTAGTATTTTACTTTTATTTTAGTGGGAGGTGTAATTGGAGTAAAAACACAAGTTTGATTAATTTAATTCTATCTCTTCATTTAATTCTATTGACTTGATTTTTTTCATCATCACTCTATTTTATTTTGTTTCCCCTTTTATAATAACAAGTTTGACAAACTTAATTTCTATCTCTTCATTTAATTCCAGTTGACTTAGATTTACCTAGTGAGCTACATATTTATTGTGGAGGCAAAGCTATGACGTTTTTTGTTTTATTTTGACTTTTTCTAATTTCATACTTAAATTTGATGTTCATATTTTATATTTATATATTATATATATAATGCTTGCGGATTATAATAAAAAAATCTTATTGTAATTTTTTATTTACATATTTCTTAGTAGTTTTTGGTATACCTAGAAAAGAGTCTGATACACTTTTTTACGAATAATAAGAGCTATATAGGATAAATGAGTTTGTATATTTCAATTAATTTTGTTCATATGGTATAAAGCTCGTTAAAGAAAAAAGGGCCTTACCTCTTTAAATTTTGTTTCTTCAAAGTCTTCTATTTCCATTTTTCTAAACATTGAAAATAAAACTATATATGTTCTTCATTAAATGGTTTTCATGGTTGTGACATATTAAAGGCTATTATATTAGATCTTAGTATTGGGTCTTATTAATGTAGTTAGTTCAATTTTCGTTGATTCTTCAATATCAGTTGATTCGGACCTTCATTTAGTTTCACCTGTTAAGGAAATTCATATTCAAAATATTTGCAAATTTATTTAATATTCATATATTGAGAAAAAAATATTAAATAATTCTTTTCATTTGATTAAGTTGATGGGGTTATCAAGGGATAGAGTAAGAATTTGTGTTTTATCAATCTAACAAATATATAACGTATATATCTTTATGTACGTTTTTATTATATATATTACAGTTAATTAATACTCCCTCCGTTTCACAAAGAATGACCTCCTTTCCTTTTTAGTCAGTTTCAAAAAGAATGACCTCTTTCCTTTTTTGGTAACATTTTACTTTTTGCTTTCCACGTGGCATGTTTAAGACCACAAGATTAAGGGCAATTTTGTACATTTGACATAACTTTAATTTAAAATGAGTTGATTTGGAAAACATTTTCCAAAACATTTAACCCAACCAAACATGAGAAAATTGGAAAACATTTTCCTTCATACCAAATACACCCTTCAACTCATCATTCATCTCACAGTCATTTTGTAAGCATCCCTCACCATCGACCCTAAAGTTTTGAGTTCGAGCAGAGCAAAAAGTGGCAGCTTCATGGTCTTCTGATTCATATGATTTTCTCTATTACTCCCTCCGTTCATAAAGAATGACCTGGTTTGACTTGGCACGGAGTTTAAGTAAATAAAGAAGACTTTTGAATCTTGTGGTCCTAAATTAAAGTTATGTCAAATGTACAAAATTGCCCTTAATCTTGTGGTCTTAAACATGCCACGTGGAAAGCAAAAAGTAAAATGTTACCAAAAAAGGAAAGAGGTCATTCTTTTTGAAACTGACTAAAAAGGAAAGGAGGTCATTCTTTGTGAAACGGAGGGAGTATATAATTTCACTCTAATTTATGAATTTAACTATGATAAATTAGTATAAATAAGTGTAATTACTGCACCGAGCAATTTACATAACTAAGGTGTGGTTTGTGGTTATTGAAATGAGTGGAAACTCCATATATTCACACGTTCGATAATTTCTTTTCATATACTACCTATATTTTGATAAATGAAAAGTTATCCTGTATAAGCACTATTAAGAAAGTGATAAAGATTCGATAAAATAATTAAAATGTCAAATGAACGTAAATTTTATCTGAACATATTTTTATAAAAAGAACCACACATTTTACCTGAATTCTGATTAATTGAAACTTTATAATACAAATAGAATGAAATGTTTTCTAAAAAAGGATGCCTAAGCTGGCTTCATGTGACTATGGGGCTTTGTCAGTTTTTATTTTTTATCAGAGATTAAAGTACAGAAGAAGAAAACCAAAAAAAAATAAAAAAATACTAAATAAGAGAAAAAAATGATTGATTGGTTGGGACCTGTGAATTGAGATTTTCTTTAGAATTAGATAAGTTGTAAAATAATTGTGATGCAAGTATCTATCTACATTGATAATGTAGCCAAAATATAATTAATTTATAGTACTTGGTATATTCCATATTTTTAAAGGTGTTAGTTTTTCAACTTGTTCATATTCAGCCTTTCTGACTGACTGTTAGTGGGGAAAAAATTGTGTCTATAATTTATATTTGAGATAATTTCACAAATAAAATTTTAAAAAAGCATGATATGTGAAGACTGTTTTCAATAAATTCTTCTTTCGGTCTAACTTTTGCTATAATTAACCTATCACGCCTCTTTACTAATGCATTGTTGTGCCTTCTTTTTACATGTCTGAACTATTTGTTTTCCTCACTTTGTCTTCTAAGGGGTCATTTCCACCTAGCACGTATAATTTCATTCTTTATTATATCTTTCTTAGTATTGTTACACATTCCTCTTAACATCATCATCTCCATCGCATTCATCTTCTGAACGTGGATATATAATTATGTATAATAACATTAACTAATATATATACACGTACATATATATTAGTTAATTTTGAATGTCATACATACAAATAATATTGGAGAATTTTTTCCATTGCTCTTCTAATAATGGATATTTTAAAACTCTATATTACTTTTTTGGTGTAAAATAATTATAATAAAATAAATAAATTTATATGTCTCATGTGAACCAGTATCTTAGGTGGAGTTTCAGTCTGCCAAGCCACACGTGATTGTCATGTGCGAAGATACTTGTAAATAAACTCTTTTTCAATATTTCTTTACAAAAAATAATAATTCAGTTGATTCTTTTATCCAAAAAGAGAGAATTTTGTGTGTATGATCTATCACTATCCCAAATACCTTTTTTACATTTTTTATTGTATTTTAAAAAATTTAAGAAAATCACCTAACAAGTTGAAAAAAAAATTAATCTTCTTTAAGCAATGAAAGTGTCTTTAACAAGAAACACTCATTAGTTACTCACAACTCATTTAAATATGACTTGGATAAAGTTGAAAAATACTCTCTTTGTTTTATATTACATTACTTATGTAGACCTGACACGCCTTTAAGTAAATTTTAATTAAAGTTGCATTTTACTAAACTAATTTGAATTATGTTTGGAAATTCTAAATTTGACTACTTTTAAATTACTATTATTTTATGTAGTTATTTAATACTAAAAATAATAATAGGTACACAAGTTTAAAAAAAATCTCCATTTATTAAAATGAATAAGTAAAATAAATCTATTTTTGATATAGGGGTTGAATAAAATAAAATGAAGAAAGTTAGTAATTAAGGTAACCGAACAAATAAAGAAGTAAGAGAAAGGAAAATTACGTAAATACACCACTTAAGATATAATAATCTCTAAAAGTTTCTCTCATTTAAAAAATTATAAAAATTTCCTCTCGGATACCACTCCATCATGTCTCAGATACATTCATTCTCCCTCGGATACATTCCTCACATTAAGTAATATATCATTTGCAATGTATCAGACAACCAAGGAATGTATTTGAGAGCAATGAAAATTTCAGAATTTTTGTAATTGAGGAAACTTCCGGGATACTCCCTCTATTCCATATTAACTGAATTTGTTAGACAACACATATTAAGAAAAACTTTAAAGGACATAATTTAAACCATATTTTCCACTATTTGCCCTTTTATGAAATATAAATATAATTTTGTAAGTAGTGTAATTTATCTCCTAAAAATATATAAAACTTTAATAAATATAAGGGAAACTATGGAAAAAATCTCAATCGTCCATCTTAAACTTTGAAACAATTCAATTATTTTGAATAATAAAAAAAAACCTAAAAACTCACTTAATATGAAATAGAGAGCGTAAGATAATTAATCCCTAAGAGATTTCTTTACTTTATAAAAAAAAAAAGGTTAAATATTATGTGGGAAAATGTGACAATTGACAAATACACAAAAAGCCTCCAAAGTTGGCTTTTCAAGACCTTGATTAGTGCATTGTTTATTTATATTGAAGGAATACATGAACTTCTTTTTAAAAAATCAATTAAATTCACTTCTATTTCTTTTTTGGAATATATTATTGAGTGTTAAGAAAAATTTGTATTTTAAAATGTGTATTGTTATTAAAAAATTGCTAGAAGGTGTAATATTTTTGGAAATTATAAAAGGTAAGTAAATGATTCAGTTCATAAGTTAACTGGGCTATCAAAGGGGGTTGGTAGTGGCACTGGATCTCGGAGCGGAGCTAGATAAGACCAATGGGTAGAAACTTTATTTTAGCAAAAGCATGATTTATATTGTTAATTTTTTTTATGTGTAATGTACATCCTTGTATTATATAAGTAAACAAAAAATATCTACTATAAATATGTATGTATTTACTTTTTCATTTTTATATGTATTTACTTTTTCATATCTAAGAACCAGAATCACTCCTCCATTTTTATATGTATTTACTTTTTCATATTTTAAACTGTGAATTCTGGTTCCATCACTAATATTGGCTCAATATTTTTTAGGAGTTTCATTAATAGGGTGTTTTAAATTTTGAGTAAATTTTAGATTTAACAAACATAAAAATCATATTTGTATGTTATAGCTATAGTTTGCATAATTGCGCTCCATAACAAATTTTATGTTTGTTATGACTATTAATCTGTATATTTCGGTATACATATACATAAAAATCTGTATTTTTATATTTCGGTATACTTATACATAAAAATATGTATATTTATATGTAACTATATTTTTGTATATATATTTTTTTGTTGTGATTTTCAGTCGTATACGTATATGTGTATTATATGTATTTAAATATAAATTTGTATATGTATATGTAACTATATTTTTGTATACAAATAGATTTGTATACAAATTACTCTCTCGCGTTATACAAACACAAATTATACATTGTATTTTGTATAATATGTGTTTGTATAAAGTGAGAAAGAAAGAAAGGCAACAGAGAACTGAGCAGGGGAATATTTGTATTGTATAATTATAAGTGTATAGGACGAAGAAATATGTATTTGTATGTGTATATGCAGTTTTCTCTCGCTTTATACAAACACGAACACAATTTATACATTTGTGTTTATACATTTGTGTTTGAAATAAAGTGAGAGAGGCGAGGGAGAGTTGTGAGCGAGATCAGGGATAGTGGCGAGCGAGATTTCTGGGGAGAGAGGCAAGTGACAAACTGTTTGCTACGGATTAGAATTAAATGAAATTGTGGTTATATCATTAATTTGAATTAATAGTTGCTATTTTATACAATTTTTCCCTTTAATTTTTGTCCCTCAAATCGGACGATAAAAATGTGTTCTTTAATCCACTAGATCTTATGAACTTGTCTTTCGTAGTGCTATGGTTGAGCTTAAAAATGTGTGTATCATGCGTATAAATCTCTTCAATTCCCTTTTTTCCTTTTGATTATGATTCATCCAACATGTAATAGGTATTTCTTCTTCGAAAGCTCGTCAGTCTAGGAATTCACTAGTTTTTCTCTTTGATCCACCTATTGTTGATTTATTTTTCGTCATGAATATCATACTTGAATTATACCGTTGAAAATGAAAGTACCTTTAATAAGATTTTTTTACTTTCCAAAGTGATACTTTTCTTGTTGAACCTAAATTTAATCCGGGAATCCATTTGAGAACCTTTTTTTATAAATTTTTTAAAAACATTCATCAGAACGCCAAAACAGATAGAGTTATGAACAATTTGTTAAATATGCTTGGATGAAAGTTGAAATACATCTTTTTGTTTTATATTACTAACGTACGTCGACCCTAACACATCCTTTAAATTTGTTCAACTAGAATTATGTTTTACTAAATTAATCTAATAAATATATTTTGGAACTCTAAATCTAATTACTATTACTTTATATAATTATTTAATATATCGAGTACTATGAAGAAAAAAAAGTAAGAAAATTCTTAACAAATAAAATAAAATATTTATTTTTGATTTAAAGATCAAATAAAATTAAACAAGAAAGTAAGTAATTAAAATAACAATACAAATAAAGAAGTAAAAATTGGTTTAAGTATAATGTGGGAAAAGGTAACAAACAAATACACAAAAAATCCTCCAAAGTTAGCTTTTCAAGACCTTGATTAGTGCACTATTTATTTCTTTTAATTATAGTCTCTCTTTTTGAGTTTTTTTTTAATCACACCAGTAGATTCTAGTATCTTTTTGTTTTTTTGGTGACTTGAATTAGAGGAGTTCTTACCGTTTGAATCATTCCCTTTTATCAACATTTTTTTAGTAGATAGCCCTCCCCCTCCCTCCCTCCCTCATGATTATAAAATCAATCATTCATCAATGATATAGTTGACAAATTATAAACTAAATTTTCACCCCTACATCTCAAACTATCTATGACAATTTTAAAAAATAATTATTTTAAATTATTTGTTATTTTAGAAGTTTAAGATAAAATTAATAATTTTTTCTTATTTTATTTAGCACTAGCTTCTCTTAAAGACTCTAAATATCTCAATAAAATAAATATTTAATTAAAAATATGTCTTAAGACATAAATAATAATAAGATAATCAACAGATAAATCCCCTCAAAAACATTTTTATTACAAAGTTTGCGATAAATTTCATGCTGACTTTATTTACAAAATGAATTTCTCTAATTAATAAAAAGAATTCATGATTTCATCCTCTTTTTGTTAGTTTATCCCAACGTCAACATACATTTTTAAATTTTCATTACTCAAACTGCACTCTTCATTCATCATACAATAGACTTTTGACTAAATAATTCAAAATATTTGTAGACTATTTTTATATGAATGTATACATGAACTTCCAATAAAAAATCACTTCTAATTCTCTTTTTAGAATATAGTATTGAGTGTTAAAAGAAAATTTCATATTTTAAAATGTGTACTTTTTACTATCAAATTTCTAGAATGTGTAGTATATATATTAGATGTTAAACCTTCTTTCGTTTCTTCGTGTGTTTACTTTCTCTTATTTTGAATCTGCTTAATATAAATTTTGGCTTTCCCACTATAATTGGCTCAAAAAAATTAGAGTCCTATTTCGGAATGATTTTTAATTGTTATCCCTCAAATGGCTGGTCTTTAATTTTTAGTCATTACGGTCAAGAGTACTTTAAATTATGACTTAATTTAGCAAGATGAATCATTTTAGGAAATATTTGTCCTGGGCTATAAGTTCAGTTTTATCTAATTTGCAAGGTAAATTCTTGCCCTTAATATTAAAAAAAATAAAATTTTGTAAGGCAATTTTTTTTTGCTAGGGATAGGTTATGCTCTTTAAAACATAATTTCGTTTTAGAATATTATACTTAAGCAATTAATAATTTATCACTTTATTTCTAATTTATTTTTTAACTCCTTTTAATACTATATAGTTATGTGTCATATATATCAATATCCAAATTAATAATAGAAAATTTAAAAAATATTTATACTTTCAAAAAATTTAATTTAAGGAGAAAATAAAAATATTAAATTAATTATATTTTAATTGTATTAATTGACGAGTAATTTGGAACATATACTTTTTTTTTTAGTAACAAGGAAGGATTACAACTTTTCTATTTGTGGCTTTAGTTTAAGAATTCATTTTACTCCCTCTCCTCACTTTTATTTTAGAAAAATGGATATATATTACTTTTAATATGTTAAGAAAATAACCTTTTAACTATTTTATTTTTAATACTGATTATTTATTTCTTAAAATTTAATATTAAATATGATCAATATAACAATGTAAAATAATTACATCTATTATTAAGTATCAAATTTAAATATGACAAATAAAAACAAACTAACGTATGAAAAATGTTTGCTTCACCATTCCCAAAGTAGTTCAAGTCTTGAAATTCTAATTAGTGCAACTATTTACAATATCACACCTTTTTCTCCATTTCATCCCTTTTTAGACTGTTGATTTAAATTTCATACAAATAATTTGTGATCCTCGTGACAATATTTTGTTATTAAAATATGTTTTCATTTATTTTAAATAAATATATTTGGATAGTTCTCCCCCAAATTAGGAAGAATTTTTTTATTTTATTCTTTCATAAACTTCAACTTCAAGTTAACTTTGCTTATGGAGCTGTCTTCATCAGCCAATTCCCTATTGTGTTGATAGTCTTTGAGTTTGATATTTTACATCATTATATTATCAATTTTTTAAATGTTTGATATTAATTAATTTGAATTTGACTAATATAAAATTCATTAAGGAAAAAACATTGTCTACTAATATATTTTTCATACATATAAAATTCAAATTATCTAATTAAGAATAATTAATTTTTTATTCACCTTATTTTATACATAGGAGCGGAGGCACATGCAAGTCAGGGTGTCTAATTGGACACCCTTCTTCGAAAAAAAATACCGTATATACAAATAAAATGATACAGTAAGTAATTAAATAACATCTTTTAGACACTCTTGACATAGTAGGTTATTGTAGCTAAGTGGTTTTAGACCATTCTAATGGATTTTAGACACCTTGAATGAGTTAGTGCTTGCTAATATCTCAAATCAAATATAAAATTAAGTCAATCTCAAATTTTATTTCAAAATTATTATACGCTAGTACTCACGTGTTCGAATCTCACTAGCATCCCCATCATTTTAGTAAAAAAAAATTACTTCAAAATTTATTAATATCTCAAATCAAATATAAAATTAAGTCAATCTCAAATTTTATTTCAAAATTATTATACGCTAGTACTCACGTGTTCGAATCTCACTAGCATCCCATCATTTTAGTAAAAAAAAAATTACTTCAAAATTTATTAATATCTCAAATCAAATATAAAATTAAGTCAATCTCAAATTTTATTTTGAAATTATTATGAGAAACTTCATACAGTTTTTAGCCAGTGAAAAATACACACAAAGATGACTTGATTCCTTAGCCTCATCCCACCCCAACCCACCCCC
>NW_006239043.1:147677-171724 GCF_000226075.1 Solanum tuberosum
CCACACAACCCCCTACCCAAAATCCACCACCCTACTACCCTTCAAAAATCTCTCTTTTTGAGGTTTTATCAAGCCTTCAACCCCAGAAAAACTTGCCATCAAGCAAAACTATATTGACAAACACAAAAAAAAGGTTCTCTTCTTGAAAGTGTTCATTCTTGAAAATACCAAAAAAAAAAAAAAACCATCTTTCTCATTCAGTCTTCTTCTTCAACCTGAGAAAAAGCTTCTCTTTGAGCAAACCACAAACACCCTTTTTCTTATTTCAAACATACAGTACATAAAAAGTTTCTCTTCTTTGTTGTTTTCATTTTGTGCTAATTTAGTGCATACCACAATATAGTATATTGAAAAAAGTTTTCTTCTTTGGTCTCTTCATTCTTTGAACAAAAAAGCTCTGTCTTTCCCTTTCTTCTTCAAAAACACCCTTTTCTTCTTTCAAACATATATATTACTTAAAAAAGTTCTCTTCTTTGGTGTTTCATTCTTGAAAAAATAAATTAAAAAAAGCTCTTGTCTTTACCTTTTTCTTCTTTCAAACATGTATGCATAGAAAGTTCTCTTCTTTGGTGTTTTCAATCTTGAGTTTTTTTTAAAAAAGCTCTTGTCTTTCCCCTTCTTTTTAATAAATTCAAACACCCTTTTCTTCTTTCAAACATATAACATAAAAAGTTTTCTTCTTTGGTCTTGAAAAAACAAAAAAAGTTGTTGTCATTTTATTTTAGTGTATAGTATGTGCAAGAAAATGATGCATTATAAGAGATATCAGCACTGGAATAGGAAAGGGGATGTTTTTGTGGTTTGTGTAGATGAAGAAACTACCCCTATTGGTTTAGTGTGTGGAAACTCTGGTTACAATCACAAAAGAACTAAACCAAAACTTTTTTACCTTCTTTTTCTTTGTTTAATCTCTTTTAGCTTTTTTCTAGCTCCACAATTGTTCACTTCTCGTCATAAATTTTCTCTCTTGTGTAAGCTGCTCTCTATTTTTCTTATCTTTTTGGTTTTTGGGGTTTCAAATTTTTCTGATTTTGTTCTGTTTTGCATGTGTGCAGATTCATTTAGTTCTGAAGAAGGAGGGCTTATTTCTAAATCAGATTTTAATGTTTGTTCCTCTGTCTCTAATGGTTAGTTCTAATTATTTTACTTGTTACTTATTTTTATGTTCTGTTGAAAATGATCCTATATCCATCTATGGTGACATATTGGGGTGGGGTGGGGGATGAAGTCTATTTTTGGATTTTATCTTGTATTATGATCATGTGATGGTTGTGGAATAATATATGGATAGACACTTTAACTTGGTCACAATTCACAACTAAACACTCCGACTTTGAGTATGCAAATCTAGACACCGACAAGCTAGAGTGTTCAGTTGTCAGTTGAGACCAAGTTGAAGTGCCTATCTCTCAAAGTTGGAGTGCTTACTTGCCAATTAAGGCCAAATTTGAGTGTCCGCGTATGTATTATGCCATAAATGTTTGTAGTAGGGGCTGATTGAGTTTCTTGTGTTGGTATTATAGACTTTTGCTTGTTAAGGTTTTTGGTTTTAGTGTAACAGTAAAATATGTCAACATGGTTCTTTATCTTCCCAATTTTTGATAGATCCTTTGGTTGAATTGCAGGGTCAATTTGCTGTGAAAGAAGCAGTATCCGCTCCGATGTATGCGTGATGAAAGGCGATGTTAGGACGGATTCTGCTTCCTCTAGAATTACCCTCTACAGAAACAATGGTCATGAGAATGGTGAGGTGCTTCGGCATGAGAAGATTAGGCCATATACTCGGAAATGGGAAAAAAATGTGATGGACACCGTCGATGAGTTAGACCTTGTTGTGAAGGGAGAGCATTCCAGGATTCATCAAAAGTGTGATGTTAAACATGATGTGCCGGCTGTGTTTTTCTCTACTGGAGGTTACACCGGTAATCTTTACCACGAGTTCAATGACGGACTTTTGCCCCTTTACATCACTTCTCAGCAGTTCAACAAGAAGGTTGTGTTTGTAATCCTTGAGTACCATGCATGGTGGATAATGAAGTACGAGAACGTCCTGTCTCACCTCACCGAGTATCCTATTATAGATTTTAGTGGAGATAAGAGAACTCATTGCTTCCCAGAAGCCATAGTTGGTTTAAGAATCCATGATGAGCTAACTGTTAATTCTTCATTGATGGGTAATGATAAGACCATTAGAGACTTTAGAGATATTCTAGACCGAGCTTATTGGCCTCGGATTAGAAGTTTGATCCAAGATGAGAAACGTGAAGCTCGAATGAACATGGAAAAACATGTTTCGTTACCCTCATCCGAGACAAAGATGATGACGATGGAAGAAAAACAGGATTTGAAGAAACCTAAAGTGGTTATAATAGCTAGAAATGATTCTAGAGCTATAATGAACGAAGATTCTTTGGTTAAACTGATCGAAGATGTTGGATTTCACGTGGAAGTTTTGAGGCCACAACGAACAACAGAGCTCGCAAGTATCTACCGAGTCCTTAATTCAAGTGATGTTATGATAGGAGTTCATGGTGCTGCCATGACACATTTCCTCTTCATGAGGCCTGGTTCTGTTTTCATCCAAATCATTCCACTTGGAACAGATTGGGCAGCAGGTACTTATTACGGAGAACCAGCAGTGAAACTAGGCCTCAAGTACATTGGATACAAAATTCTTCCTAAAGAGAGCTCATTGTATGACGAATATGACAAGAATGATCCCGTCCTGACTGACCCTAACAGCGTGAACGATAGAGGATGGGAATTCACGAAAAAGATCTACCTTGATCGACAAAATGTTAGGTTGAATCTTGGAAGGTTCCGTAAAAGATTGCTTCGAGCCTATTATCATTCTGTCGCCAATGAAAGCTTACGTTTTCGTCATCAAAGTCAGTAACTTTTACCTTATTGTGGTTCATTAAACATACATATTTAGTCCCAATTGTGAAAGTTCTTAGAGTTGTACATCATGATTCAGAATAAATGAAATGAACATTAATTCCTGTATAGATTTGTTGAAATGCCTTTTGTGTACATTGCATATACTTTTTTGCCAATTTTGCTGGCATGGCATTTATGTCATTGGGCATGTTCACTGCCTTTTTTTCTTGTTTAACCATCATGTATTCGAAACTCACTGGCCAACTTATCTTGATTCATTGGTTTACTATCCGGGATTTACCCCGTATAAGGTTCTATACCATATGAAATGACAACTCAGGGCACGAAGTATCTTGTTATCTAGGCTCCAAGGAAGGGCCGCAACTAAGGGGTCTAGATGTCTAGCATAAGCAGTCTTATCTTGACATAAGCATCAATAGTTTATTCCGCGACTCAAACTCTCTACCCATGAGTATGTCTACTAAATCACAACAAGATTCCCACACATGTAGGATCTGCCCTTTTGACTTGTCCATATGCATATGATTGTTTTTCTGTTCTCATTAGATCATCTTTTTGCAACATGTTAACAAGTTATTATATTAATTTTCTCTGCAAAATACTAGTCCTAGCTAGGTCTAATTTAGTTTATATACTGTCTAATACATTATACATTTTCTTTATTAATGATACTTAACTTAGTCCATCTTTACTTCTGATTTTGATTTATTTTGCTAGTCAACACTGCAAATTCTGCAGCATGTTTAGTAAAATGTTCCTCCTTATTTGTGTTTCCCAATGATTTATCCTTTCTATACAAATTGATAATTGAAGCTGATTCTAAATCCACTGACTTTAAATTTTGGTTCGTTAAAGATTATAACACTAGTTGATTTCCTTTTATTAGACTAAATCTTAACAGCTATGTCAGACCTCAATGCTCAACTACGACTACTCGAATCGCTACTTTTCTAAAGTTAGGTGCTCGATCAATATTTTTTGTATGTTATTACTAGTTTCCGATATAAAAATTAGTGTTTGGGTAAAATATAATGGGTGTTTGAGCTTCAAGTAGCCTTACGGTACAACTATCATTGCTTGGTGGACAAAGTTATATCTCGTATTGTATTGACAAGAGATAACATGTATCAACTGGTGGAATAGTCGAGTATGCACAATTGACTCGAACATCATTAGTATAATATCTAGAACAAACATCTACAATGTAACTTAATGTTATTTTGTCTTAGATCTAGATAATCAAAGATCAAGCAAACACATACAATCAAAGAGCATCTCCACTTTCTTTGTCGTAAGACATTTTTGATTACTTCACATACACAATATTTTTGTTGCTGAAACACTAGGTATTTGGTGGATTGGATCAGTCAGGTGTACACAAGTTGACCCGATACTACCATCTTAAAAAAAGAAGAGGAGATTGACAATTCTCCATCTACATTAATGCACAAGTAAAGTCAAAGATCTTGTAATATCTTCATACTTGAATCTAAAGTAAAATGGTAAGTATATATTTCTTTATTGACACTCAAAGACCACTAATCTACCATTTAATTTAACTACACTATTCACTAGTCAAATAATATGATTACATTATCTAAATCACTTATACCTAATTCAACTTACAACCTTATTATTAAATGTTGGTGAGTGTTAATGGCACGTGACTTCGGGCGAATGTAATTTTAGTGTTATAGTTAAACTGAGGGGTGTCAATGGGTGAGTTGACTTGAAATTGAAAATATTAAAATGAGTTAAAATAGAAATTGAGTTGGGTCTTTACCCACCCAAGTTTATTTTGGACTCAAATTGGTTGGGCTTAAAAATGGGTTGGGGTCTTGACCCGCTCAGTTTGACCCGCTTAATCTCAATAGTTTTAATATATTGTTATTTAAATTTTATAACTACAATTTGAATTTCAACAAAAAAAAAATTTAAAAAAAGAAGTTACAAATGAATTGATAAACTTATAATATAAACTTATGAACTCAAAGTTCTTATACCATGATTAAAAATATACCTCACAAATCTCATTCATCGATGGTGATAATGTATAACCTGAAAATTACACAATATGTCTATTTTCAATTGGTCCAACTTTATTCTATACAAAAGAACAATAAAAACAAGTCAAAGTTGAAAGATAAACGAAATATTTTTTATTTCCACAAAAGATAATATCAAAATATACATAAAATGTGCATGTAAAAATGGATCATAAATGTAACTCGTCCAATTCAAAACAATCATTTTGTACCAAATTAAACAACGATATTATTGATATAGCCCATTTGTCAATTTAACATTCTAATATAAACTACTAACCAAATAACACCTCAACTAAGTAGGAATGTGTGATGTGTCGCTTGAATACAAAAATGTTTTATCCAAACCAAACTGTTATAGAGAAGTTGGGATAAGATGCAAGTATTCCCTAGATTATGATCGAAATTTCAAAAACACACAATAACTAAACAAGGTCCTATTACTCTGAACCCATTTTTTTTTTTTTTAATTTTGTATATTTTTTGTGACTTACATAACATCCAAACATCTCTCACGTGCTTTAATTACGTGGAGTTACAGTATGCCACATAAACCAAAATATGTATAAAATTACAAAAAAAATGAGATCAAAATAATATAATCTTAGTTTAGTTAAGATATGTCTCTAATATAGTCACGTGCCTTATCTAGAGAAGTTTAAACTAATGGTGAATAGTGCAAAGTTCAAGGGCCGCTCTAGCAATATCAGTTTTTTAAAAAATAATAAAAAAGGAAGTTCAAGCGTCTTTCAGTTTTTGAAAAATGGCGGCCAAACAAAGGCAGAAATTGACGGCGATGGAGACGGAGACGGCGGCAGCGGCGGAGACGGCGACGATGGATGTAATAGGAGAAGACCTTCTGCACAACATTCTGTCTCGGTTACCAGCAGAATCATGTGCATCAGCAGCATGTGTGTGCCGTAGTTGGAATCTCATCATTAATGGCCTTCTCACTCTTCCAAATCTTTCATCTGCTCTTTCCTGCCATCCTTGTCTTCAGGTATAAGATTCATCCTAATTTTTTGTTTCCTTTGGCTTAACCATTTTGTTGATCTAAGTAGAAACTTGTTAAATGCCCTAATTTATGCGTTACATTTTCCTTTGTAGTTTGTCGATACCTTTTTATATTTTAAAATAATCTAACTTTAAACTTTCTGTTGTATTTTAATGAGATGATACATAGTCTGAAGCGAAACTCGAGAGATCAATTCCCTTGTCAATGCCTTCTCAATCGAGCTCGTCACATCGGGCTTTTGACTAACCTATGTGATTTGCGAGCTATTGTGAAGAAGAAAATTTAACCGGTGTGCACCCAATTAGTAGGTGCTATGGGTTTCTATGCTCAATACTAAGCACAAGAAAGGAAGACAAACTTTTGAAACTTGTGGTTTAAAACAACTTACAGATATTTTATTTTATTAAGGGGGAAAATGGTAAGTTTAAAAGTATATTCTTTTCTTAAGACAGACTAACAAGGAAAATGTGCTCCATAAATTGGAACAAAAGAACTATTAATTATAAGAATTACACCCTCCTCACCATCTTATATGGTAGTCTTTGACGGGACATGGAGCTTTAGAAGAAAAGAAAGAAAACTTTTGAAACTTGTGGACTAAAACAATCATAAGTATTTGTGTGAGCATAAATCATCTTATTATGGGTAAAATGAGAAATTTAAAGTTAAATTGTTTCTAAATAAGAAAGTATCATAGCTCTCAGAGCTTTGATCTAGTGGTAAGAGTGCAATGCGTGGTGTGTGGGTTAGACGTACGTCACATGTTCAAACTCTGCTATGAAAACGTATGATATCTAAGTGGAGAAGGCTAGACGGACAGCCACAGTCCCGTGTCCAATTTTTAAGCAGGAGAAGGCTAGAGGGGCAGCCGGCAGGCCCATGGTCCAATTTCTTTGAAAAAATACCAATCAAAAATAAGTATGGCATTCTTTTCTAGACAAACTAAAAAAGAAAGTATGTCACATAAAATTGAGACGCCTCTTAAGGAAAAACGTAAAGTTTAAAGTTATATTATTATAAGATTAGAATGATGTCATTCCTTTTGAGACATACTATTGCAAAAGAAAGAAGAAAAGATTATCAAATAAATTGGGTACATATGGAGTACTAACTATAAAAATTACTCTCTCTGTTCTAATTTAAGAAAGAAGGAGTCTTTTAAAAAGAATTATTTTGAAAAATTGAAGAAATGTTTGAATACACACAAAAAGTAAGATGATTTGACCTTTGTATTCCAAACCTCGCCATTCTTTTTGGGACTGGAAGAGAGGTATATATTTTAAGAATTTAACTTTGATAATCAACACAAGATGAGAAGTGATGAAACGAATACAATATTTGATAAAAAGTTACTGTAGTTTGTTGAAAACTTCTTGAAAGAACTATTTTGGGACAATGGGAGTATCTTGTTTAGCTTATTACAAGAGTTTATTGGGTTGAAAATGAATTTTTGGTGCAGGGTGCTGTGGATGAGGCTGTTGACAAGGTTTTAGCTAGGCCGATCCGGCCCCAGTTTGTAATTGCTTCCATTGGTCCTTCTTTTGACTTGGAGGAAGCTCAGTGTCTCGTATGTGATCTTCTCTCTCTCTCTCTCTCTCTCCCTCTTTATTTGGCATTTATGTGTTCTAGAAATTGTGGCATACTCGGTGAATATGTTTGTTAAATGGTCTGCATCAATATATTCAAAACGAAATCAAATTAACGTCTTACTTTTTATTTGAAGTTCTCTAAAATAAGTCTCCTTCTCGTTTTCTTATGATTCTGAATACTTTTTAATTCAGAGTTTTAAGATTATAATTTGAGATTTGTATTATATTATTAGTGATAATAAGAGAAAATGTTGCAAAGTAAATGGCTGAAATGTTTGTTTGAAAGGAAAAATTTCACAGTGAAGTGTAAATTTGAATAGCCTTGAACTACTAGAAGTTATGAAAATTGTTTAGAATAATATTATTATAGAATGGAGTAACGTGGTCAATGAGGATTCATCTAGCCAACACCAACTTGTTTGAGATTGAGGCATTGTTGTTGTTGTACAAAATTAAAAACACTGTCATATAAATTGAGATCGAGAGTGTATTACCCTATTATATAAAAGAATAATTTAGGATCTCAGTTTTGTTCTAAACAATATTTAAATTGTTCAAATATCAACTTGGACCCGCGTTTAATTCAGCATAATTACTTGAAATCTTATCTTAATAGCTCTTCTGAAACAAATTAGATACCTAACGGGTTGAGTATGAGCTGACGTGCAAAAGATTAGGAAAGTGAAGTGTAGTCAAAGATCAGGTTAGCCCTATAATTATGTTAATTGTAGAATTGTTGGTTATTTTTTCGACTTAAGATCTATAATCATCAAGTAGTTACATAGTGACTGACAGCGCTATTTAAGTTTGTTAGGGTATTGTATCTATAGCGAATAATCTAATGAACATTTTACCTAGTTTTTTAGCATTGATATCGTGTGATTCATACAAAATATCTTTTTAGGCACAAGCAAGCCTATATCGATCTATGCGAACTAATTAATATATTGAGACAATCAGTATGAAGATTACAAAGTTAAAATACACGAAACAATCAGAATGAAAAGCGTCCCGTTTTGTTTTTTCAATTGAAATGATATACTTTGTTAAACTAGAGATATTAATAAAATCATCCATTCGAAGTATGAATTGTCACACATTGGAATAAGCTATATGTGCTGCTTATGGTGGATATATTGTTCTGCAGATTAGTGATAGATTCAGTAGCGAAATTCCAATAATCACTTCGATATCCTGTGGAATTTTTGGGCAAGATGCTAACACTAATGAGTTTGAAGAGGTAAATCTAGTGGTTATAGACTAGAATCTTCTTGGGATTGCATTCTGAATTCAACCAACAAGAATTGAAGTGGAGAAAATGATGTTTTTCCAGGTTCAGTGGGACACATGGGAAGACAACAAGGCTCATGAGAATTTTCGTGATGAGGACGAGGGTGTTTTAGTGACTGTTGGTTTCTTGCCAGGATTAACAGTTGATTTAATCCCATTAAAAAAAACTCGGGTAATCCTGTTCTCCAATACAACCCCTAACATTTATACAAATATGTCTGCCTTATTGAGAGAAATCTGAGCTTCCACTTTTTAACTTTATTTTCATTTTGAATTTATGAAGTTCCTACTTGGAACTTTGAAGGATATGAATAGTTTATATCTAGTAGAAAATTTGTGCTAACTTGATTTAAAATGGGCTACACTAACTTGGGGAGAACAAACTTCAGGGACTCATGACTGAGAATTTCGTGCGCAGTATCAGGGAACGCTCGTTTTCTCGTTCTGGATCATCACCAATGGGAATTTTGTTATTTTCTGTAAGTCTTAAGTCTCTTAAGACCTTTCATTTTGCTATTTCTTGCCCCCTGTGGCAAAGCAGTTTATTTCCTCCTTGTAGAAGTGGTGATGCCATATTTTCCTTAAATTGTGGATGAAGGGGATAAAGTTAAACCTCATGCAATTCAGATTCTGTCGTCTGGACTTATCAATTTGGATTTTAGAGTGGGCCGGGTTAAAAAGTTGTATTGAAGTTTGTGACCAACTCATCTAAGAGAAAATACACTTTTATTTATTTAATTTTGTTTTCAACACCCCCCTTCACGTGCATGCCAGATTTTTTTAAATGGGTCAAGCATGCTGATATTCTTTTTGTTATTGAGTGGCGGTGAGACTCGAACCTGGGACTTATGCCTGCTCTAATACCATATTGAAGTGTGTGACCAATTCATCTAAAAGTTTAAGCTGTTAGTGGGAACATGCTTTTATTTATTTAATTTTGTGTTTGAAAAACAGAATGAACTTTGAGGGACACTTGAAGTTTATGCTTTTCAAATATCTAGGAACAGCCTTCTTTTTCTTACTTAAAATGTAATGAGAATCATTTGAATGTTGTTATAGGACGAGGACATTGACATCAAACCGGTCCTTGCAAAGTTGGGTGAGTGAGCTTCATAGTTCTCATTTATGCGAAACTTCATTTGTTCCCATAATACTTTTATGAGTGCTGATTTCTCTTCTTACTTGATTCTGTGAGAAAGAAATTATATGTTCAGTGCCCCATTTTGTGTTTGTAGATTATGCTTTTTCCAGTGAGACTGCCATTGTGGGTGACGCGGGTTCTAAGTTTTTATACCAAGATGGAAAAGCAATTAGCCCTTCTAATAGCAGAGTGTCCAGTTCAGCTGCTGTTGCTCTTTTGTTTTCAAGGGATACAGGCAAGCCTCCTGGTATGGAATTCTTCTTGACTGGAACTTTCCGGTTTCAAATCATGATTCTGTTTGTTCAATAACAAGAGCACAGTTTTATAAGGCATTTGGGTCGGAGAGAAACTTGCTAGTCTGATATAGTGGGGCGTGATTAATATTTGGCGCACATCTTCAATATCAACTAAGTTATGAAGTTGTCTAAACTCCCCAAATTTTGTTCTTGAAAAATTTCACAAACTCAACTTTTGATCAGCTAATATCCATGAAAATCCGAAGTCTGTCGACTTCCTTGTGGAATAATATGAACTTACCAATTTGAGTATAACTCAATCATTAGCTAGTTCTATTCCTCAACTTAATAATTAAATAGAAACAGAGATACTGAGATAGGAAGGAAGAAAACATAATCAATTGATCTTTTTTTTTCTTTCTTTTTTTGAGAAAGGTAACAATATTATATATGTGTAGCACAAAGGCTTTTCTAGGCCATCTTTACAGATTACAAAAACCCCACAAGTCATAGCTTTCTCCTAGCACCTACAACAAGAGTTCTGTGATGTTTAGCTTTGAATCAACATCCTTAACAAAATCTTGATCATTGCTGGTAATAACGATATCGTCAACATAAACCACTAAATAAATACACATAATTGGAGCAGAGTGCCGATAAAACACCGCCAATCATGTCAATCGTCAACATAAACCACTAACTATATATCTTGAGCGCTGTGTATTGCATTTGACCCGTATTTGTCTGAATAACTTCGGTAAGTGCTATCTGATACGGTTTCTACTAAATGAATTTTCATTCTCTGTGAACTTTGTAGTTATGCATGATCTTTTAGGTTCATGACCTTAATATTTTTGAAAATTGTCTGTATTTGTTAAAGTTATGTCATGCTTTTGCACTTATATCGGTAAATATATTGATGATTAGATTTCTTGTCTTCTACTTAATATTTTCGTATATGTAAGTAATTTATCATATCATATTTCCAGGGAATTTATTGAGAAAATCATTTTCTGGGACCTTATAAACAGGTGTTGGGGAAACTCAGTTTCATGTAATGTTATCCACTGGCGTTTCACCGATTGGGCCTAAATACAAAGCTGTTTATGTTAAGGCAGTATCTCATGACAATTCTACTCGGCTCATGGCGACAACAGACGAAATTGACTTTAATATGGATGGTGAGACTATTTTAGATCCGATTTATGATGAGGTAAGGTAGTACATCTTCTGAAGTAAATTGGTTTTAATGTTTAAGCACCAAAGTTCAAGTAGCTAGTTTCTGAAGGAAGTAATTACAGCTGATTTGATAAGAAAGACAACTACCAAAAATACTTGCAAGATTTTGTGGTGTAACTAGTCTCGTTGTCTTTTTCCTTTGATTCCTTCCATCATAATGAATCCTTTTAAGTTCAGTAATGCGTGGATTCATCAAATGTCAGAACTCTATTTCTCTTGCCTCACTTAGAAGGGAAGAACATACAATGGGTTTAACGAGATGCATTATAGCAGATTGGACATATTTGGATGATTAGAGTTGATCATGCTGTCTGACTGATTTTCAAATTCTATTGGTAACTCAGAAAAAGATCTGACCATTTCAAATTAAGGTTATAAAAGACTTTATAGAAGAGTGTTCACGATTGATCTTTTTGTCGCACGTACAGTTACACAAGGTATAGTATCATAAGAAACAGTAAAAAAACCACTTTTGTTAAACTATGTTATTTTTTTTTAATCCTTAATGGTTTAATAATCTGCTATATAGAGCGTAATCTGTAAGTGAAGGTTTCTTGTGAGTTGAAGATGTCTTTTACTAAATCATTACTTATTTAAAACTTAGAAGCTGTCTAATTGATGAAATTTCCCTTCTAGTATACATCTTCCTTCATGTGTGTGTTTGAAACACATGAACATAATCCACTCCTCTTTGACTTCATCTTTCTTTTCTATGATTTGATTTCATCAGTTGGGAGATCATACCCATTCTCGAACTCTCTATGTTGGAGTTACAAAGATGAGGAAATGCACTTCTCGGCATGTGGACACAAACTGGATATTTATGCGTGAATTCCAAATGGTTTTAAGGTAATTAATGCACCATTGAGCTTGATTATCCTTATAGCCTTCAAGTATGATGTTTGAATGTTCTACGATGTCTCATTCTGCTCTCCAGTTTATTACATTTTCTATCCCGAGGTGTTTGATGTGTAAAAGCTTGCAGATAGAAGGATTATTCTCTAGGAAGTTTTGATGGTTCATGGAGACAATAGGGAGTCCTCCTCAACTGAGTTTGTTTCTGCAAACATGGAAAAACATTTTCAATTGTATAACTACTGTTGTTTCTTTTACTTGAGCTATCTTTATTAATTTTACTGTCAGTACTTCTCTTTTCTACTTGTATTTGTCGATTTTTTTTTTTTGAAAATGCTTTTATTAAGCCGAGGGTCTATCGGAAACAACCTTTCTCTCTCCCACAAGGTAGGGTAAGGTTTGCGTACACCCCATTCCTACCAAAACCTTTGTGGGATCACAGTGAGCATATTGTTGTCGTAGTTGAAACTGCTGTCTTTACAACCATTTATGCCTTTCCTCTTCCTCTCTCTCTTTACTTCTGTAACTAATTATACGAATTTGCAGAGGTGATTACGAGTATCTCTATGTCCATGGTGATGGTATCAAAAGTTACGACTCCTTCCAGTTTTACCATGCAAATTCTGATTTGGCGCGTGCTTCTTGCAACAATGTTTCAAACAAGATGAAACTTCTGAAGCAGGATCTAAACCACCTAACTGATGATCATTCTAATAGCAATGGAAGCATAGGTATGCAGAAGAAGTCTGTTTTTGGTGGTATGATGTTTGCTTGCTATGGCCGTGGCAAGTTATATTTCGGTGAACCTAATGTAGATGCCTCACCTTTCTTGGAGAACTTCCCTGGGGTTACCTTCTCAGGAACCTATTGTAACGGAGAAATTGCACATGGAGATTTTAGCTTATACGAAAACGGGTCTAAAGAACATAGCTCTACACGTTGCAGTTTGCACGAATTCAGCACCGTCTACCTGGTTATGTCGTATAACCCCCCTGCAGTGCCACAACTTTAGAGATTTAATTGGTATTGTCTTTTGACAATTTGGTGAACTGGTGGGTAATGGCAAAAGTTTTTTTGCTGGTTTGAATAGTATATTTCTCTGTACTTTTTGGTGGTAGAGGGCAAATGTCTCATGTACATATTTCAAAAGCAATTCTACATTATTTTACTATTGTTTTGTGCTGTTAATTTAGTTATTTAAAGGGGAAGTGTCAAAAACACACTTAAACGAGTTTCATACTTAAACTATCACTTATTAGTTTGAAAAATATACCTCATTGATGTGTAATATACTCTCCTTTATTTAAAAAAAGCCTCGTCACATGGCATTCTACCTTGATAAAATATTCCACCTGAATAAAAATTAAATAAACTATTAATATTAATTAAAAGCTAAAAACTAAAATATTGCTATCTAATAAAAAAGAAATTATTATTCGATAAAATAAAATTTAAAATATTTTTCTTACCCACTCCTCCATCTCCCCCCAGCCCCCAACCTCCTGTATCCCTCGACATTACCCCCTCCCCTCCTCTCCTTACTCGATTGTTTTCTATTTTTTTTTTACTTCGACCTCCCTCCCCAAACCAACCAATCCTTCCCAATATTTTTAGATATCATTTTTATTTTTTTTAAAACCAACTTCTACCCCACCTTATTTATCCCTATGTTCTCAATTTTTTAATATTATTTTTTCATGTTATATATATATATATTATTTTTATTTTATTTTTACTTAGATAACAAATATAATAGAAATGAATAGTTTATTTATTAAAATATCTTGTGGTAAATAGAATAATTACTTAAAAACATATGTATATATCTAAAACAAAATGAGAAATACAAAAAAGAAAGTGAAGGATTAGGTGGGTTTGGGGATGGAGAAATATTCTTTTAAAATGCCTTTTGTAAAAGAAAATTAAAGTTTTTTTAAAAAAAAATAGATGTGGGGTGTATTAAGGGTACGGTGGGAGGAGGTGATGGAGTGGGGTAAGAATAATTTTTGTTGAGACAATAATACTTTAATTTTTTATTTTTTAACTAACAACTAAAGATACTTTCATTTTTTAATTTTTAAAAATAACTATTTTTTTGTTGAGATAATGATACTCTACAGACCCATGTACGGTCCGTACGTTAGGCCACATATCGTACTTGTCCTACATGGATCACTAACTAGAAACCCGTCATGGAAACCACGAGTCGTACCCTTTCTTGTATACTGACCCTAAGTCAGAGGCATATATCCTTAGGCCTACGAACCATTAATGTCAAGTTTGGTTTGTACCTTTTTTGACGGGTTGTACTGGAAAGTCGTAAACGAATCATTGAGAGTACTTAACTTTCTAAAGACCAACTACGAGAGTCCTTTACGTCCCGTATTTCAGTGTATGGTCCGTACAAGCTATGTATAAAACTCAAGGTGTCAAAATATCACTCAGTGTGGAACTCCATCCACAACTCGTAGATCCATTCACGAACCATACTGTTGGCTCGTGGAATACATATGAGACTTGACATTTTCCATATTTTCAACTATCAAACCATGATTGGTACTCAAGATCCATACAACCTTCTACAGTCTGTACATGTGCAACTTTTTACACCAATCTACAACCCTTTCACCTTCCAACTGACCTTTACATTTACTGGGTGTTGCAAATGTCATCTACCTTCAGTGCAAAAGAATTCAGTCATCATTGAATTTGGTTTAGAACATTGCTTGATGAATTCATTACTGACAAAACATTACTTCAGCTGCAAGTATAAAAAGAGTAGGGGATAGAGGATCTCCCTACTTAATTCCTCTAAAAGATTTAAAGAAGCCTTTAGGTTGTCCATTCAGTAAAACTGAGTACTAGTTATTACTAACCAACCTTATAGACCATATCAATGATCCTCTCTCAAAAGCCAATCCTTCTGAACACCTTCATCAAAAATAACCACTCAACTCTATCATATGCTTTCATCATATACAAGTTTGATGGCTTACCTCTTTTCCGAATCTCTAAAATAATTTTTTGCATTAATAAAACATTTTTAGTTATACTCCTTCCTTGTACAAAATCAACTTGTTCTAAAGAGATAATCCTGGACAATACTGTTTTAAGCCTCTCATGAATAATTCTTCAAAAGACCTTAATCATGAAATTACTTAACAAAATAGGCCGCGAGTTTGAGAAATTATTCACAATAATTTTCTTAATAGGATTAAGTTTTTGTGCGTGGAGAATCTTGGCAGCCCCCCACTTTTAAACCACTTTATGCTACTTTTTCTGTTTTCAGAATTCTTTCTCCCTAAACAGTTGCTTCTTTAACTCTGCTTGGGCTTGATACAATTTCTCTTTATTAGCTCTAGACGGATCCACTTCAATATGAGATTCATGTACTTTAATGACTTCTTCTAAAGTGATTATCTCCTAAGAAAATATTGCAGAAGTGTCCTTACTCCATTGAGTCAATACTTTCTTCACCTTTTTCAATGTATGATGAAATAAACTAAACAACTCCCCTTCAAAATTAACATGCCAATGTTCTTTTATCACCTTCATGAAAGACTTCTCGCTTAACCAAATATTTAGTAATTTAAAGGGCTTAATCACATTCTCTTTATTTTTTTTGAAAGTGATCACTAAAGAAGTATGATCCGACTCATTTCTCACCACATGTTCCACCTCAAGAATCAGAAAAATAGTTATCAATCTATCATTACTCACTACCCGTGTCCAATCTTTTGAAAATACACTCTGTATCAGTTCTGCTATTCCACCATGTGTACTTGCTACCCTTGAATTTTTTTTATCTTTCAGATTACACACATTAAGACAATGATTAAAATCTCTAACCTCCATCTCTGTTACCCCCCAATTTTTCCTCATTAGTACTGATATTAGACATCAAATTCCATGATTGCAATCTTTCACTTTGTGTACAGTTAACATACACTAGTGATATCATCACTTCAATGCCTAATGCTTGATTTTGCAGTTTAAAATTTATCATTTTCTCTTCATCCCTTACTATTTCATATTCCACAATTTCATCAATAAAAACCCAAATTTTACAATTTGTGTCCGCCTTTGCCTACTTCATCCCCAACTTCCTTCTAAGCTACTCTAGTTGTTGACTATCTTCAAAAGATTCTATAAATCCAGTCATGTAAAATTGGTATCTTTCATGCATATTTATCAGTCTAGTAAACATGCATGTTTTGAGTGTTTGCCAACCTGATATTCCATATTAAGGTTCTCACAGATATTTAGCGTTTTTGACAATTGTTCTCTTTGATTGTCTTGATGATGCTTGAATAGTAGTGATTTCTTCTCCTCCTTGTTTCCTTTGCTTGACACGAGTCTCCTTTATTCTGTCTATTTGTTCAAGCGGCAAATCTCCTTCTCTAGTCACCTTTGAATTGTTTTGTGATAAATCATGTTTGTCCATACTTCCCCTTTTTTGGTTCCAATACTTCTTCATGACTGCCATGATCTACCACCAGCTCATTTATTATTAACTTTCGCTACCACTAACTAAGGCTTTCTCTATATTCTCCTCCTCCTTCTATATTTGCATCTTCTTCACTTGGATTATGTTGTGGTGATAACTCTACTTTCCTTTCCTGTTTTCTTTCTGCCTTATTGTCCCGACTCATGTTGGTCCCATTTGTATCAACTTTCTCCTCCCCTTCTTTCTGAATGGTCTCCTGTTGTATTTTATCAAAGTTTTAGTTCACATATTCTTTTGTGCTTCCTTCAATATTTTTAACTTCCTCTTCCACTTTGTCCAACTCTTCCTCACCCTTCATTGCCTCGAAGGAATTCTCATCTTGAATGTCATTTCCCCCTTTAATGTTCCCATATTTATCCCTCTTATACTTATTCCTTCTTCTGACCATCCATTCTTTCCTACCACTATTCCACTTATCAAAACTCTGTTATGTTCCCCCCACTATATGTCTTCAACGTTTTGATGCCATCTTTTTCCTATTTCCTGCTCCCTTGTTTCATATAATTTTGGATGAGTTCTCTGACAACTATGGTCATTATGATCTTGCTAACAATATTTTTTTTTACAGTATTTGGGCATGTAGTCATATTGCACCTTAATCTATTTGTATTTTATAACCCTCGTGATATCATTCTCCTTAGTGGTTCTAACCCTTGTGGTAATTTGGCCATCTCTATTTTGACTTTAGCATAACTAGGTCTAGTTCGATTTTTCATGGCTATGTCAATCGTTAGTGGTTAATCCACTGCTGGTGGTATCGAGAAAATTGCCTCCTTGAAAAAATGATTTAGTGATAGATTAGGAAAGGATATCCATGCCACTCCGATCGTTGTTTTTACGTCAAGTTAAAACTATGGATCACATTTAAGGGTTCTTATATGCTAATAATTCTCTCTAGCTTTCACATATAAAGTTGTTGTAAATAGTAGATACACATAATCTTCCAAGTTCGTGAGTCTGATCAGTATATGTCTTGTATCCAAGACTTCTATTATGCACTCACTCTTGATTCCACATTGACCTAGTATTGTCCTCCTCAATTCTATAATGTCAGATTAATAACTTGGTTTAAGAATGGTCGC
Source organism: Solanum tuberosum (assembly GCF_000226075.1). Taxonomy (NCBI): domain Eukaryota; kingdom Viridiplantae; phylum Streptophyta; class Magnoliopsida; order Solanales; family Solanaceae; genus Solanum; species Solanum tuberosum. The sequence continues at coordinate 165,578 of NW_006239043.1, forward strand.
ATATTGCATTGGATTAGACCTGCAGAGTTAGGTTGCATAGGGTTCGGATTGTCTTGCTAAGTTAATGGGGAAAAACCCTTCGGGGGGTTGGTCTCACCGATGGTGGTTATGGCCATGGCCATGGCCGCTGCTACTGAGGTTAGGGTTTGCAGGTATTAGGGTTTTTTGGTAGAGATGAAAGTATATGTAGATTTGAACAAAAGTGGATAATATTAAATGGTGTCCCTACAACATGTTAATAACTTAGTGCTAATAATTTTCTCAACAAAATACTAGACATAGGTCTAATTTAATTAATTATATACTATTTAATACATTATACATTTTATTAATTAATGATACTTAGCTTATTCCATCTCCACTTCTTATTAAATAAAATAGTATTCGTACCCGCGCGATGCACGGATAATATTATGTAAAAAATGTCTAAATCATCTAAGTTGACTTATTTAAACAAATATGTATATAGAGATTTAGTAAAATCTCAATTGTTATTTCATTATTATATTAAGTTATTAACCATTTATATCGTCCAAAACATGTTAAACATCATTATTATTTATTATATAAATATTTCACTTAAATAAATCAATAATGTGTCAAAAACATGCGTAAATCTTATTTATTACGAAATTCTTTAATACCCTTTTTTTTTCAATTTTCTTTTTCAAATATTCTTTTTGTTCCTAACTTTATGGAGCATTATCTTAAAAATGCAGTGTGATATATTCTTAATTCAATTTTACTTAATATTTTTAATATTTACTTATTTTTCAGTTTGAAAACTTCTCAATTTAAAATAAAACAGATTTCCTTCAACACGATAAATGTATATATATATATATGTGTGTGTGTGTGTGTGTAATAATTATTTTAAATTTAACTGCCCAATTTTCATATTTAATTGTGTTCACATAATTTGAAATTCCAATTATGTTATTAATTAACATATCACTTAGTTTAAATATTTACTTTTAAAAATTTAATAACTTCTCACCAAAAAAGAGTTCTAAACAATTGTGTTTTATTTTTTTCTATAAAGAATGAGTAGCTATGGAAAGTTATTTTAAACTGCTCAAACTTTCCACAAAACAAATTCCTAAGTGCTTAAATAATTTGGATTCTATAAAAAAAAATAGTGTTGAATGACAATATTTGATCTTATATTTAAATTTTTAAGTGTATCATAATCATAATTGTTTTCTTAATTAAAAAAAAGAAGAGAAAGGACATCTCTTTTGTTTTTAAAAGGAGAAAATAGAAAAAGTAATTTACTGATTATATATAATTATATAAAGTGATTTAATACTTGTATATAATTATTGGATGAAAAACTACTTGAAGAAATAAGTTAAACAGCAACTGTTTGAAGTTGCTATAAAAAAGAAGTAGTTGACAAAAAGGAGAGTAATGAGGAATATGAAAGTAATGCAAATGAAAGTTTTAAATTTTTTACCACTCTAAATTAAAAATTCATAATTTCATTTCTTATTCTGTATTGTTTAAGCTAACTACCAACATATGACCTTGGATTTAACTTTAAAATATTTTGTCATCCCAATTAAAAAAAAAATTAATCTTTTTATATTATAAATAGTAATTAAAAAAATATGTGAAAGATATTTATAAATTTTCGCATTGATAAAAATACATAAGTAATAGCAATAGATTTTATGTTTCAAATATACATTCATAATCTTTAATTTTTAAAGTATAAAATAATGAGATCTTTTTAAATAATAGTAACTCAAACTAATAATTAATCTTTAGTGAATTAAGTTATAGTTTATGCTTAGAACAATTATTCTTCAATGCTACTCATTAGTTGACTTAAAAACATACCAAAAATTAATCACCATTCATCTTTGTTCCCTCATCATTGCTAGTAGAACAGTTTCATAATGCAAAATGCTGATCTTGCTATTCTTCTTCTTCTTTTTGATTTCTTTCCTAATCTTCATCTTCCTCTTGTTCTGAACTTTCATCTTCATTATTATTATAATATCCAATCTTATTGTTTCTTACACATTGCTACACTGGAGAATTCATTCATCTTTATCAACAACAAAAAATCGCAATTGCCCCTCTTTTTGAACAAAGGTACAAAAATCCCATTTATTAAATCATAGTGGAAAGCTTTGGAACAAAGGTACAAAAATCGCAATTGTGGACATTCATGTATAGTGGAAAACTTTGGCAATAAGATTATTTTTTTTGGCTTTTTCATTGAAACTTTGCTGATGGAGTTGCTGTAAAAATGACTTTGGTAGTTTTTTCCATTTGAATTTTTTAACTGAAGCGGTTGATAATCGTGTTTATCCGAATTTGATGGAACATGCTTTTGTTGGAGTATTTTTTTTACTTATCTTTTTTCAGTTACTAATTTTATCACAGTAACTTTCAGTTATAGAATTTTTAAATAATTAAATATATCTCAACCAATAAGAATAATCTCAAATACAATTTTCAAATTCGATCTTTTTTAAAAGAACCCCAAAAAACGTTAAAATCTCATCTTTCATATTTTCTTTTTACAGTTTTCATTTATTATTACTAACTTTATTATTTAAATTTCTGAAAATTTGTGGCGCTGACATGTGGTGTTTTTTCTTCTCTTTTTATATATAGATAGATGTTATGACCGTTGCGTTGATTATGCATGTAATTTTGTTTGCTTTGCTAGTGATCAACACTACAAAATTCTGCAGCAGTATGATTATTAGTAAACTGTTCTTCTTATTTGTGTTTTCTAATGGTGATGTCTTTTTTACATTTTTTCTTGTACTTTGACGTTCATTCTGAATTTACTGACTTTCAATTTTGGTTAGCTAAAGATTATAACACTAGTTAATTTTCTTTCATCGGCCTAAATCTTGACAACTATGGCAAACCTATAATTTTTACGTCATGCATGCTCAACAACAACTACTCGAATTGCTACCTTTCTAAAGTTAGGTGCTCATTCAATATCTTTGTATGTTATTGCTAGTTTCCAATATAAAAAATAGTGTTTGGGTAAAATTATATATATAATGGGTGCTCGAGTAGCCTTACTTTACATCTGTCATTGCTTGGTGACAAAGTTATCTCGTATTGTATTGACAATACATATCAAGTATGAGATGGTGGAATAGTCGATGTGTGCACAAGTTAGCTTGAACATCACCGATATAATATCTAGAACAAACATCTATAACGTAACTTAATGCTACTTTGTCTTGTACCAGTTAGGGCCGTTATCGGTCCGGTTCCGTTCCGGTTTGTACCGGTTAGGGCCGGTGTCTAGTGGGTCCGGGAGGGGTAACGAGACGGAAATCGGGATATACTGGTTAGTCCCGGTCCGGTAAATACCGGTTCCGATCTCGGTCCGGTCCGGTTCGGTTTTTTTTTAAAATGTTAAATATAGCCGTTGGGCAACGGGTTTTGGGTCCCACCAACGACTCTTTCACCCCTATAACTCCCCTTTACACCCCCCTATCCCCCCAAACTTTTTTTAATACCCCAACCTTCTAAAAACTACATTTTCATCCTTTTTTTTTAACTATAAATACCCCCAATCTTTCATTCTTTTCACTCACAAAAATATTATCTTCTACTCTCTCAACAACTCTCAAAAGTCTCACTCAAGTTTCTACTCTCTAATCTCTTATTCTTGTTAAAATTAAGAATTTGGTCTTTGGAAATTGGAGCTTCAAAATTCAACTTTCGATTTTCGGCTTTTGGTCATACGCGTCTACTTTTTTAAGTAGACGTTTGGTACATTCGTTCCAATTCACTTTTCATTTAGTTATTTATTTGTTTGCATTTAATTATTTATTTTGTGAGTAATTAGTCTCTAGTCTCTACTTATTTAGTTATTTATTTGTTTAAAACTTTGCATTACATTTTCGTATTATATATAATTTACTCACTTTTTATATTTGAATATGGATTCCTGTAAAAACAATGTTGACAAGGGTAAAACAACCATAGTTGATTCGATCACTAATTTATGGAGCTCAAAATCCAAGAAAAATAAAAAAACTGGTAGTACTTCTAAGTCTAAAACAAAAAAGACTTCTCAATTAAGAATAAATACGGATGATTATACGCATGTTGATGAAACTGTTTTTAATATTGATAGTAATAGTGGATTAGATCCTTATCATGAACATTTACAAAGAATGTTTGGTAATTTTGATGAGGAATTACCTGAAGATGATGAAGATGATGATGTTAATGATTATATTGATAGTTTTGATAATAATGTTGATGAATATGATGATGATGAAACTGAGCCAGTTATGGCTACTACTCCCACTCCCAGTCCCTCTTCCCCTCCCGCTCCCTTTCGTTGTTCTGTTCCCGCTCCCCCCGTGCATCCTAGGCCTAAGGTAGAACGCGCTAAAAAATCAGTTGTGTGGCAATTTATGACTCAGAATGAAGATAAAACACAAGCTATTTGTAATAAATGTAAACATAGAATGAATCATAAAACTGTAGGAAAACAGGGTGGGACGGGACATTTGAGTAATCATTTAATGTCATGTTGTAAAAATGAATTTTTGCATGCTAAAGCTGTAGCCGAAGCTAAAAAGAATGGTACCACCCTTCCTGAAAATGTAAGAGTAGGCGGCTCTAATATGGTCCAAACACAATTAAGTCCTTCTAATATTTCTGGCTCTAGTATACAACGGTCATATAGTAGAGAAAAGAATCTTGAAGAATTAGCTAAAATAGATTGTTGTTATGAGTTTGCCATTTAGATTTGCTGAAAATCCTGGTTTTATTCATTATATTCAAATTGTGTATAATCCACATTTTAAAGGTTTTACTTAGAAATACAATTAAAAAGGACTATCTTTGATTATCAAGCTCAACATTTTCAATATCTTCATTGTTTATTTTATTATAATAATTGTAAAATAGCTATTAGTTCTGATATGGGATGTAGTGTAAATGGTAATGATTATTTCACTATTACTGCACATTGGATTGATGAAAAATGGAGTTTGCAAAAAAGAATTTTAGGTTATAAATGTTGTGAAATGCATAAAACAGGTAGTTATATAGCTCAAACTAATTATAGATGTTTTACAAAACTATGAAATTTGTGATAAAATAAGTAGTGTCACCCTTAGATAATGCTTCTAATATATCTGCTGTTGAAATACTAAAAACCGTCTCTTTGCCCTATTTATATTGATGGTTTTCATATTAGGTGTGCTGCACACATATATAATTTGATTGTTAGAGATGGTATAACAATGTATAATGATGGTTGCATAAAAGTTGAAACTGCATGTCATTTTATCTTTAATTGTCAAGTTAAGTCTAGACGTAGAGATTTTGAAAATCGTTGTCGTGAATTTTAATCTTCCACCTAGAAAAATTCTAAAATCAGTGTGTACTATATGAAATTCTTTATATGAAATGCTTGAAGTCGCTTATGAATATAGGAAACCTTTACAAATGATTTGGAATGCTCATAATTCAAATATGACATATAGACTTGATGATAATGATTGGAATGACATAAAAGAACTTATAGAATTCTTAAAAGTTTTTTATTTAACTACAAAAAAATATCTGCACTTTATCATCCAACTATTTGCTCTGTTTTACCTAATATTTGTCTATTTCTAGTAAATTTTATAAATTCAAAAATAAACCAAGATTTGAAGAATCTGTTAAGAAAATGATTGAAAAATTTTAAAAATATTTTATTCCTATTCCTCAAATTTATTTAACCGCTTGTTTGTTAAACCCACTTTACAAAGATGAAGGTGCATCACGAATGGTTGATATAATATATTTTAATTTGGGTATTGATAGTGAAGAAGATGAAACACCTAATTACCAAGATGTTAAAGATAATATAAAAATTGAAGCTAGAAAATTGTATAACTTGTATAATTCTAATAGAATGAATGTAGTACGTAATGAAGAGCCTCGAAGTTCTAGGAGTAGATATAATGAAGATGATCTTGATGATATGATTGACTGTTATCTTGAACTTTCTCATAATGATAGAAATGATTTTGATGCATAAATGTATGACTTATATGATTCTAATCGAATGAATGTAGTATGTAATGAAGAGCCTCAAAGTTCTAGGAGTAGATATAATAATGAAGATGATATTGATGATATGATAGATTGTATTAT
>NW_006239043.1:172065-192437 GCF_000226075.1 Solanum tuberosum
CATGAACTATTAAATTTAAATGTCTATTAGTATGAGTATAATAATTCGAGGTCTAATTCAAACAGAACCCTTCCTAGAAGGTGGCTGTGTAGATTAGATTTTTTAATACTCTACTAATATTTTGTAACTCAACTTGTACTATTTAATTAATATTAATAAAAGTATAGGCTATTCGCCTTAAACTTTTTTTATTGTCTATTCAAAAGTTCAAATTTAACTTTTAAAGTGTGAAATTTAAACTTTTATAGTTTTAAAGTTTTAAATTTTCAAACTTTTAAAGTGTGAAATTTAAACTTTTATAGTTTTAAAGTTTGAATTTAAATTTTCAAACTTTTAAAGTGTGAAATTTAAACTTTTATAGTTTTAAAGTTTGAATTTAAATTTTCAAACTTTTAAAGTGTGAAATTTAAACTTTTATAGTTTTAAAGTTTGAATTTAAATTTTCAAACTTTTAAAGTGTGAAATTTAAACTTTTATAGTTTTAAAGTTTGAATTTAAATTTTCAAACTTTTAAAGTGTGAAATTTAAACTTTTATAGTTTTATAGTTTGAATTTAAATTTTCAAACTTTTAAAGTGTGGTAAATGTAATTTAGCTAGCCTTTAGTTTTATGAGTTAAACCTATTGATAGAGTAAAAAAATTATCCAACCAACAAAACTCAGTTTTTAAAGCTAAACTCTTCGTGGATTACGTAGAACCAATGCTTTATATAGATCATTTCTAATATGTGATAAGCCTTTTCAATTAGTAGTAAATACCATATGAATACCGTTATAAAGAAGTTTAATTAATAGTATCTTTATATTATAAATAATGAGAAGTTCATGGGGCCTCTCTAATAATTTTAATTTTAAAAGGGAGAAGAGTAAAAAAATATGTCATAGCTTTTATTTAAGGGAAAAAGGACAAATTTACCCTCGAACTTTGATAAATGGTACGTCTATGCCCTCCGTTATACTTTGCGTCCACATAAGCCCCTGCCGTCCAATTTTCGGTACACACATGCCCCTCTCACTAACGAACCCCTCGTTTTGTACACGTGTTTTAATCCTAGCCAACTACCCGTTTGACCATTCTTTTAACCCATAAACCCACAACCTGCCCCATAAACCCAATAACCCACCTCTTCTTTCTATTAAACTGTCGAATGCACCACCACCGGAGGCAAATCTCCGTCCACCTTCCTCTTCCTTCCTTTTGGTCCACCGATCCGAATCGGAATCACTACCGTTTGACTCAAAACTCCCTCTCCTATCAAATCTTCGACCAGAAGAGGGTACAAAAGCTTTATTCGCTGCCCAATTATCAGATTCATCAACTTTAGACTGGGAATCGGAGAAAAAACCTCCCCTTTCACCTCTCTCCCCCTTCTTTCAAAACCATTACCAGTCGATGTTTTCTTAGCTGCACCCCAATCATCAGTCTCGTCGGCACGAGAGGGAGCAATTTCCCTATCGGTATCCCTTCGGAACCCTCCCTGCCTATGAGAATCATTCGACGAACCCCTCCCCTTTTTACCTATCGTAACCGTACAATCTGAAACCACCTCCGAGTCGAGACTGGCCAAGTTCCTCCGCAGTGCGCTCGCGAGGACTGGTAGGGAGCATCAAAACTTTCTCCGGTGTCAAGCCTTTGGTTGCCACAGTGGCGGCAGTTTGAGATTACTTAGCAGCGCTATAAGTGTTGAACTCCTGAAGGGATAGGGTTTGTGGCTTCTTCTTCTTCGTTTTGGTGGTGGCAGCAGCAGCCAAATATGGAAAATCGGCAAGGCCACCGGCACCGCCGCCATTGGAGTGATTTTCAACCTTCACTGACCCTTCACTGACTCTTCATTTGGAATGTTTAATTAACTTAGATATTTTAGAGGGAATCAGATTCGGATCGGTGGACCAAAAGGAAGGAAGAGGAAGGTGGACGGAGATTTGCCTCCGGTGGTGGTGCATTCGACAGTTTAATAGAAAGAAGAGGTGGGTTATTGGGTTTATGGGGCAGGTTGTGGGTTTATGGGTTAAAAGAATGGTCAAACGGGTAGTTGATTAGGATTAAAACACGTGTACAAAATGAGGGGTCCGTTAGTGAGAGGGGCATGTGTGTACCGAAAATTGGACGGCAGGGGCTTATGTGGACGCAAAGTATAACGGAGGGCATAGACGTACCATTTATCAAAGTTCGGGGGTAAATTCGTCCTTTTTCCCTTTATTTAATAGTTAGATTTACCCTCCATTACACCATGTGACTATTTATATCCCGTCTTAAGCAGACTTGTCACTTGTCACCCATACCCCCTATTTGGACGAAAACCTCAAATCAACCCAAATTAACCCCAAATATCTTAAAAACAACTCATTTCAAAATTGAAACACATGTATGATCATCTATCTATCTTAATCCAAACAAATTTAGCCCATTTCCAAAAGACCTTTAACATATGGGAAATAAGTTAAATTTGTTTGGGTTAAGATAGACAGAGGGTCGGTCATGAGTTTCAATTTGAAAATGAGTAATTTCAAAGAAATTCAGGTTAATTAAAGGGTATTCGTTCGAGTAGGAGTACAAGTGACAAGTTTATAGATAGCATGAATATAAATAGTTGCTTAGTATAATGGAGCATAAACCTAATATATTAAAGGAGCTAGTATATTTACCCGCGTTTCGCGCGGAAATTTAATATCACGAAATTTATAAAATAATACTTAAAGCCTACCGGTCATTAAAATTAAAACACTATATTATTTTACATACAAGATTACATAGTAACAAACATTAATAATGTAAAGGAAAATGAAAATGTAACACCCCGGAAAATTTTGAGTTAAGACTCGAACCATCCTTCGTTGTGAGTAGGATTTTACCGAGGAATTTAAAATTTTCTTAAGTGTTAAGGTCACTAGATGTGAAACCTTGAGTTCCAAAAGAACTAAATTGGAAATAGCAAAATTCTGAAATTTTGCAAGTTATGCTTAAGTTATGAATTTTGGGTCAACTTCAAATGACCATAACTCCTGGTACAAGATGATTTAGGTGATATACAAGATGGAAATGAAAGGTCTTTGAATTATCTTTACAACGCCACCGAGTTTGCTAAGTTTCGAGGTCCGATGAGTGAGATATGCTCTTTTGAAGTTAGGTTGTCCAGTTAAGGAAAGTTACCCGGAAATAGTAAGGGGTATTTTGGTTTTTCCTTACCAAATCAGATTTAATTCATTTTTAGTAAGGTTTTAAGGGTCTAATCATATTAGGTTCAGTTTTATAATCCTAATATACACCTAGGGTTTTAGTTGAGAGCTCAAGAAGAGAAAAGAAGAGAAAATAGGAGAAAATAGGAGAGGATCAAAGCGTTTGTCGAGTATCTTGAGTTTTGTTGCGGATTTTTGCCATGAGTTTGATCCCTAAGAGGTATGTAAGCTTCTATAGTGTTGGGTTCATTCACCCACACGCCAATCATATTATTTTCAGCGTAATTTCATTCTCAAAAGTTGAAGGAATCGAGTTCTTGAAGTTCATTCTAAATCTTGTTTTGTTGGAGTTTTGATGAATTCTTGAGATGAAAGTTAGTGATTTGAGTAGATTAGTGTGTACTTAGGTTGGGTAATTGAATTTGAGGAAAACTTGAGAAAAGAAATCGATTAAATGCAATCTAGGATCAGAGAACGAGAAGAAAAATTTGTCGGGTCGTTCTGGGGAAGGGGTGGCGCGACGCGCCACTGATACACCAGGAGGGCTGGTGTGCCATAATTGGGTTCCAGTAACTTAGGGGCTGGCACCCCGCGCTAGGAACGCGCCCGGGTCGTCTGCCCCCACCATTTTTTCGTCGTTTAGCCTATCTAAGTTCTTTTAAAGTGTACTAACACTTCCGATTGATTCTGACTACTCTAACTGACTTCTAAACATCTAGAAATCATCCATGAACATGAATAATAACCTTGAATTAATGATTCAAATTCAAGGTAGAGTTAAGAGTTAAGCCTTGAAGAGTTCTTTCGAACATTTTGAGATAGTCCCTTTGAGGAGTCTTTTACAAATTCAAATAACTTGTTTCAAGACTCGAGCAAGTGAGTATAAGAATGAGGAGAATGTATTCATGAACCTACTTTGTCATCACGAGATCCTTCATATCACAAACCATAACTATTGAATTCATAATTCAAATTCAAGAGAGAGTTAAGAGTAGAGTTCAAGAAAATCTTTGAGTTCAATTGTGAATCCTTTGAGATCAATTATCAATTTGAACTAAGTTTTGAGGAAGTAAGCATGAGAATGAGAAGAGTCGATCACACGAGTTCCATGTTGTTATGTAGACCCTCGAGTCGAGTCGTTCATGCCCATAAATTTCGCATGAACTCCATAAGTTGAGTATCTTTGAGAGGAGTAGTATCTTCAAGTTTTAAGTTTTGAGTATCGAGTTCCTAATCATTTTTTTGAGATTATATTCCTAATCATGGGACTATTACATGTTACCCATGAAGTCCTTGAGTTGAGTAGTTCATGCCCATAATTCCGCATGAACCCTATAAGTCGAGTAGTCTTCAGATGAGAAGTATCTTTGAGTTCTTGAGTGAGTAGTTCATGCCCATAATTCCGTATGAACCCTTTGAGTCGAGCATTCTTTAAATACTCCCTCTGTCCCAATTTATGTGACTTACTTTCCTTTTTAGTCAGTCTCAAAAAGAATGACACATTTCTATATTAAGTAACAATTTAACTATAAAATGTCTATTTTACCTTTACTGAAATAATTTACAGCCACACAAATTTCTATCATTCATTTTGGACCACAAGTTTTAAAAGTCTACCTTTTTTCTTAAACTCCGTGCCGAGTCAAAGTACCTCACATAAAATGGGACGGAGGGAGTAAGTATTATCATTGAAGTTTTTGAGTTTCGAGTATTGAGTTCTATATGTGGTTATTGAAAACCTTGAATTGAGTCGTTCGCGTCCATAATTCGGCATGAACCTTATTTTGAGAAGTCTTTTACAATTGTTTTAGACTTGTTTTAAAGACTTGAGCATTGAGTTGAGTAAGAGCAAGAGTTAAGTTCAGTTCTTCAAAAGATTATATGGGAACTAAGTATTCTCAAAGAGTAAATGTTTTCACATTTAAACAAGAGAGGAAACACCGATTTCCATGAGAGCTTTTAAGCTAGTTTTTGAGTAATAATCTCAAACCTCAGAAAGAGTTATGTTTTCAAACATATGAGCTAGTTATATTTTGAGAGTAGTATTGAACACCGATATGTGGATGAGTTCAGATAACTCAAGTCTCCATAAACCATGTAGCCAACGTGGGTATAAATGGTCATACTTTTTAGTTGATTCCTTAATGATTTTTAGCATAGACTAGTGGATTCACTTAGTTGAGGCGTTCTATATCCCGACAAGTTATAGGATAGTTCTGGCAGCGTGGGCGAGACGATGTATCATCACATAGCTCATAGTGATGGTTGTCGGTTAGAGAAACTCCCACTAGAGATATTTTGTATTCTTATATACACATAGTTTACTTTGTATTTTCATATACAAGCAGAGTTTATTTGGTGTTCCTTGCATACAAACTGAGTTGCTTTCTACTGTTTTAAAAGCTTTCCATTTATGGCAAATGTATTGTTGCTTTATATTGAGTTGAGTATCCAGAGTTAAGTACCTAGAGTCGAATATCTTATTATTGAGTTGAGCCTTATTTCATTGAGTTGAATATCTTATCATTGAGTTGAACTATGTTTCTTATCCTTGAGTTGGGTTTAGCACGAGTGAGTTGAGAGAAGGTAAATATGTTTCCTTTTTATCAAGTTCAAACTTATGTTTATGCTTTAAAATTCCTCTTATATGCTCGTACATTCCACGTACTAAGCTATTTGGCATGCATCGTTTCATGATGCAGATACAGGTATTCAGGGTCATTAACAAGAGCTTCGTTGATACCACATGGAGTTCGAGTTAGCTATGGTGAGCCTTCTTGCTTCTGGAGGATTTCATTTACTTTTCAGTTTTGTCAGGATATCGTGGGTCTTGTCCCGACTTCCATCCTTGTCATTTAGAGGCTTCATAGATAGACAATAGAGTTTGAGAAGTCTGTTTCATTTATCTTGTTAAATGTTTTAAAGACTTAAGTTACCTATTTATGGCGAGTTGAATAATTTATTTTTATTTAGAGTTTTTTCATTTGAGTTTAAAGCTTTGTAATTGAGTTTCATGAATTTTTTATTCAGTTTTTAAGCTTTGTATGCTTGAGTTAGTCTTTCGCTTGTAGTCAGCTAGGATGAGGGTTCGCTTGGGGACCAACAATAGTTCTCGAGTGCCGACTACGTTCAGGGTGTAGACTCGGATCGTGATAGAAAATTATAACATCTTATCATTTATCCTTAATAACATGAGCATAAATTTATGACTGTAAAAAAAATATCAAGATCTGTAACTTAAGCAATGGTGTCAGTGAGCAACTCAACAGAAGCAAAGTACACGAATATTTAATTGTGCAGAAGAAGAAGAAAAAGAAGAAGAATAAGAAGTTCAGAATTTTCGTTGTTTTAAAATGAGAGGAATCTCTCTATTTATATTCAACAGAAGCAAAGTACACGAATATTTAATTGTGTGTAAAAATGTTTGTTGTGCCTTATCGAAAATATCACAACTATTTGGAAAAGTTATAACCCTTAGAAAAAGTCACAACTTTTTCATAAACGTCGCAACTCTTAATTGAAGTCGCAACTTTTCATAAAAATCACAATTTTTCATAAAAGTCACAAGTTTTTATAAAACTCACTGCTTTTAATGAAAGGAAAGACTAGTTTTAGAAATAAATAGATTAAAAAGAAAAAAAAGATTTGTGAAAATAAATAAATAAAAAGTAAATCCTAATTTATGATGACGCCACGTATGGACATAAGGTTTTCTTTTATATACATATATAATTTAGAAATATTTTTAATCCTTTTTCTATTAAAAAAATATAAAGAAGCAAATAGTGGGTCTTTTAAGTTATGAAAAATGGCGCCCAAACAAAGACAGAAATTGACGGCGGCGGCGGCAGCAGCTGCAGCGACGGTGCCGGCGGCAGCAGCAACGGTGCCGGAGCCGACAACGATTGATTCAATCGGAGAAGACCTTCTTAACAACATTCTGTTTCGGTTATCAGCAGAATCATGTGCATCAGCAGCATGTGTGAACAGTAGTTGGAATCTCATCATCAATCGCTTTCTCACTCTTCCAAACCTTTCTTCTGCTCTTTCCTGCAATCCTTGTCTTCAGGTATAAGATTCATCCTTCAGGTTAGGGTTTATGTTTAAGAATTTGAAGGTTTATGTTTAAGAATTTGAATTTTGATGAGAAATGATGATTTTTTTTTTACTAAAATTGACTGTAATTTATTGAAAACTTCATGGAAGAACTAATTTTGGACAATGGGAGTAGCTTGTTTAGTTTATGACAAAAGTTTATTGGGTTGAAATTGAACATTTGGTGCAGGATGCTGTGGATGAGGTTGTTGACAAGGTTTTAGCTAGGCCGATTCGGCCCCAGTTTGTAATGGCTTCCATCGGTCCTTCTTATGACTTGAAGGAAGCTCACTATCTCGTATGTGATCTTCTTTCTCTATATGTACTAGTCTCTCTTTACCTGTATTGCATGTGTATTTCATATATCATTTATTATAGAATATAGCATACTTGACCCTTTATTGAATGAAGTCAAAAGGCATACTCTTCGACTAACGTTATATGTATTCCATCAATCACATTATAAAATAATCTTTGATATAGCTCATATTGAACTTTGATTGCTCTAATAGATGATGTCGAAAACGACATTTTTTCATCAACTTTATCTATGATATATTCTTCTGCCATAATGATTGTCGATTACGCCTTTCCATTCTTGTCTTATCAAAGTTGATTACTCTTGTTATAGAATTTTATAACCTCATTTTTTCCATTTTTAAATTTGCACCTTCATCTTATACACTTACAAGTGTCAGAGTTCAAATCTCAAAGATAGTCTTTTTATCTTAATTTCTTCCTCAGGTGACCTTGGTCCTTTCTTCATGTTAGTATTAGCACAATAATCTTCAGACTTTGACGAAAATCGTCCTCTTTTTTCTTTTCTTAATCACTTCGCAACATACATATATAATTATATATGTACACTCAATTGTAATTATCACCATCAAATTTTAAGAAATAGTACAAGTAAAACAAACATACACATACTCAATGCGACATGTATATGCAGATACAAGTTCAAGAGAGAACAAATATTATCAAAATGTGATGGAGGGTGAAAGTAAAACTCTGATTAAGCTTAATAAATTACGTATTTGATTAGGTGAAAGATTAACCATGAAAAATGAAAGTGTAAACTTATTTGATTGATTTTTGTTCCTTTCCTAAGCGGTGGTTTTATTAGTCTCAAGGATCAAGCGTGTTGACATTCATACGGAGCATTGGTTGAGTGTAGGAGTAGTTTGTTTTTTTTAAAAGAAGAGTGGTTGTTGAGTTTTAACGGGTATTTTTGTATATAGATATAGATGAGTGTTTTTAGTTGGAGGTATTATAGTAATCCCTAACTAATGCGATAAGATTTTCCAGTTATAATTATTTGATTTAAGAAAAAACATGCTCATTGATATAGAATTCGCGCATGATGTGCATGTCCAGATACTCGGAATACTTATAAAGAATGAGAAGCACTGAAGTCAAAAGTTAAATTTCTAAAATGCTTTTAATTTTACTAAATATCATTCCTTATTTATAATTCTTATTAAAGAAAATGTGTCAAATCAATGATATTTATTTATGTTTGACACCATTTATATTTTGACTATTCATTTGATATTGCAATCAATTTTATCTCAAGACCGATTTGAGAAAAAGTGATATTGTAGTTATTCCAATGACGAATCACTTTCGAAATGTGTTTGCCTGATGCAACACAAAAGTGAAAGACCGGTATTATTTTATGTGGGCAGTCATGAGAGAAGATTTTCACCTAGTTCTTTGAGCATAGTTATCGAGTGATTCATACACAATATCTTTTTAGGCACAAGCAAGCCTATAATCGATCTATGCGAACTACTTAATATATGGAGGCAATCAATATGAAGATTAGAAAGTTAAAATATGCAAAACAATCAGAATAAAAAGGGCCCTTTTATTTTTCTTCAATTGAAATGTTGTACTTTGTTAAACTAGAGATATTAATAAAACCATCCATTCAATGTATTGAATTGTCACACATTGGAATAAACTATATGTGCTGCTTATGGATCCATATTGTTCTGCAGATTACTGGTAGATTCGGTTGCCAAATTCCAGTTATCACTTCGATATCTTATGGAATTTTTGGGCAAGATGCTAACACTAACCAGTTTGAAGAGGTAAATCTAGTGGTTATAGGCTAGAATCTGCTTGGGATTGCATTCTGACTTCTTCTTAACTAGAATTGACGTGGGGAAAATGATGTTTTTCCAGGTTCAGTGGAACACCATGAAAGATAACCAGGCTCATGAGGATCTTCGTAATGAGGACGAGGGTGTTTTAGTGACTGTTGGTTTCTTGCCAGGATTAATAGTTGATTTAATCCCATTAAAAAGGGCTCGGGTAATCCTCTACTCAAGTAACCATAACATTTTTACAAATATGTCTGCCTTTATTTAGAGAAATCTGAAGTTCCACTTTTTAACTTGATTTTCGTTTCAAATTTATGAAGTTCCTACTTGGAATTTTGAAGGATATGAATAGTTTATATCTAGTTGAAAATTTGTGCTAACTTGATTTAAAATGGGCTACACTAACTTGGGGAGAACAAATTTCAGGTACTCTTGATTGATGATTTCATGAGGAGTATCACGGACCTCTCGTTTTCTCGTTCTGCATCATCACCAATGGGAGTTTTGTTATTTTCTGTAAGTCTCAAGTCTCTTAAGACCTTTCATTTTGTCAAAACAGTTTATTCCCTACTTGTCAAAGTGGTGATGCCTTATTTTCCTTAAATTGTGGATAAAGTTAAACCTCATGCAATTCAGGTTCTGTTTGAGTGTCTGGACTAATCAATTTAGATTTTAGAGTGGGCCGGATTAAAAGTTGTATTGAAGTGTGTGACCAACTCATTTAAGAGAAAGTACACTTTTATTTATTTATATTTGTCTTCAACACACCCCTTTGTGTGCATGCAAAATTCTATTTGATTGGCCAAGCACGAGATATTCTTTTTGAGAATGAGTGGTGGTGAGACTCGAACCTAGGACCTATGCCTGCTCTAATACCATATTGAAGTGTGTGACAGGTTCATCTAAAAGTTTAAGCTGCTAGGGAGAATATTCTTTTATTTATTTAATTTTGTCTTTGGAAAGCTGAATGAACTTTGAGAGACACTTGAAGTTTTTGCTTTTCAAATATCTAGGAACAACCTTCTTTTTCTTACTTGAGAATGTAATTAAATTCATTTGAATGTTGTTCTAGGACAAGGACATTGACATCAAACCGGTTCTTGCAAAGTTGGGTGAGTGAGCTTCATAGTTCTCATCTATGCAATATACTTTTATGGAACCAAATTTCTCTTCTTACTTGATTCTATGAGAAAGAACTTTTATTTTCAGTGCCCCATTTTTGTAGATTATGCTTTTACCGAAGAGACTGTCATTGTGGGTGATGCGGGTTCTCGTTTTTTATACCAAGATGGAACAATAAGTAACCGTTTTAATAACAGAGAGTCCAGTTCAGCTGCTGTAGCTCTTCTGTTTTCAAGGGATACAAACAAACCTCCTGGTATGAATTGCTTCTTGACTGGACTTTGTGGTTTCATATTGTTATCCTGTTTGTTCAATAACAAGAGCACTGCTTTATAAGGCATTCGGGTAGGAGAGAATCTTGCCACCAATGCTAGTCTGATATATTGGGGTGTGATTCCACAATATTTGAGGCACATCACAAACTCAACTTTTGATCAGCTTGGTGCTAACATCTTTGTGGAATAATATGAACTTACCAATTCAAGTACATCTCAATCGTTAGCTAGTTCTATTCCTCAACTTAATTATAAAATAGAAAGAGAGATGGGAAGGAAGAAAACATAATCAATTGATCCTCTTCTTCTCTTTTTTCTTTTTTTGAGAAAGGTAACAATATTATATATGTGTAGCACAAAGGCTTTGCTAGGCCATCTTTACAGATTACGAAAAAACCACAAATCATAGCTTTCTGCGCCTACTCCAAGAATTCTATGATGTCTAACTTTGAAATAACATCCTTAACAAAGACCTGATCATTGCCGGTAATAATGATATCATCAACATAAACCACTAAATAAATACACATAAATATATGGGTATTTACACAAATATCAATAAATATATTGATGATTAGATTTGTCTTCTACTTAATATTTCCGTATATGTAGGTAATTTAGCATATTATATATCCAGGGAATTTATTGAGAAAATCATTTTTTGGGACCCGGTAAACAGGTGTTGGGGAAACTCAGTTTCATGTAATGTTATCTACTGGCGTTTCACCAATTGGGCCTATATACAAAGCTGTTAATGTTGAGGCGAAATTTCGTGACAATTCTACTCAGTTCATGGCGAGAACAAAAGGCATTGATTTTTATCTGGATGGTGAGACGATTTTAGATCAGATTTATGATGAAGTAAGATAGTTCATCTTCTGAAGTAAATTGGGTTTAATGTTTCAGCACCAAAGTTAAGTAGCTAGTTTCTGAAGGAAGTAATTTATAGCTGGTTTGTTTAGAAAGGCAACTACCAAAATACTTGCAAAATTTTGTGGTGTAACTAGTCTCGTTGTTTTTTTCCCTTTGATTCCTTCCATCATAATGAAGTCTTTTAAGTTCAGTAATGCGTGGATTCATCAAATGTCAGAACTCTGTTGCTCTTGCCTCACTTAGCAGGGAAGAGTATACAATGGGTTTAACGAGATGCATTATAGCAGATTGGACATATTTGGATGATTAGAGACTTAGAGTTGATCATGCTGTCCGACTGATTTTCAAATTCTATTGGAAACTAAAGAAATTTTTTTTGACCATCGCAAATTAAGGTTATAAAAGAATTTACAGAAGAATGTTCATGATTGACATGCACAGTTACACAAGGTATAGCATAATAAGAAGCAGTAATGAAATCACTTTTGTTAAACTATTGCTTTTTAAAAAAAATAATTCTTTATGGTTTAATAATCTGCTATAAAGCATAATCTTAAAGTTAATCATACTTATTTAGAACTTAGAAGCTGTCTAATTGATGAAATTTCTCTCCTAGTATACATCTTCCTTCATGTGTGTGTTTGAAACACTTGAACATAATTCACTCCTCTTTGAATTGATGTTTCTTTTCAATGATTTGATTTCACCAGCTGGGAGATCATACCCATTCTCGAACTCTCTATGTTGGAGTTGCAAAGACGAGGAGATGCACTTTTGGGGATGTTCGCATAAGTTCGATGTGTATGCATGAATTCTATTTGGTTTTAAGGTGATTAATGCAACATCGAGCTTGATTATCCTTATGGCCTTCACTTATGATGTTTGATTGTTCTACGATGTTTGGACATGTATGCATGAATTCCATCCTGAGATGTTTGATGTGTAAAAGCATGCAGATAGAAGGTTTATTCTCTAGGAAGTTTCCATGGTTCATGGAGAGAATGGGGAGTCCTCCTCAACTGAATTTGTTTCTGCAAACATGGAAAAGCATTTTCAATTGTATAACTAATGTTTGGATATCTTTATTATTTTTACTGCTGGTACTTTTCTTTTCTACTTGTATTTGTTGAATCTGTTTTTGAAAATGCTTTTATTGAGCCAAGGGTCTATCAGAAATAACCTTTCTCTCTCACACAAGGTAGGGTAACGTTTGCACACAGCCCTTCCTACCCAAACCCCACTTGTGGGATCACACTGGGCATATTGTTGTCGTAGTTGAAACTGCTGTCTTTACAACTATTTTTGCCTTTCCTCGTCCTTTCTCTCTCTCTCTCTCTCTACTTCTGTAACTAATTATATGAATTTGCAGAGGTGATAACGAGTATCTCTATGTCCATGGTGATGGTATCAGTGATTTTGACTCCTTCCAGTTTTACCATGCAAATCCTGATTTGGCATATGCTTCTTGCAACGATGTTTCAAACGACATGAAGCTTCTGAAGCAGGATCTAAACCACCTAAAAAATGATGATCATTCTAATAGCAATGGAAGCATGCATATGCATAAGAAGTCTGTTTTTGGTGGTATGATGTTCGCTTGCTATGGTCGTGGAAAGTTATTTTTCGGTGAACCTAATGTAGATGCCTCACCTTTCTTGGAGAATTTCCCTGGGGTTACCTTCTCAGGAACCTATTGTAATGGAGAAATTGCACATGGAGATTATAGCTTCTACGTAAAGGAGTCTAAAGGACAAAGCTGTATACGTTGCAGTTTGCACGAATTTAGCACCGTCTACCTTGTTATGTCATATACTCCTCCTGCATTGCCAGAAGATTAGAGCTTAACTGGCATTGCCTTTGACAATCTGGTTGCCTGATGGGTAGTGGCAAAAAATCTTTGGTGATTTGAATAGGATATTGCTCTGTACTTTTTGGTGTTGGAATTTGGTGGTAGAGGGCAAATGTCTCCTATACATATTTCAAAAGCCATTCTGGCATTGTTATGTTGTAATTTTAGTTACTTAAATGAACTCTCCTCTTTCGGAGACGACCTCTCTACTCCATAAAGGCAGAAGTAAGGTTTATTTATATCCTATCCTCTTTTGACCATATTTGTGATATTATATTGAGTATGTTGTTGATTGTAAATACATTCTTATCTTCGTATCTCATCAAGTTGGAATCACCTAGGAAAAAAGCAACACCCTTATTTGAATGATTATATGATGATTCTATCTTGATTATCAAATTTTTTCCTTGTTTGATAAAAGTTGTATTGTATACCATAATCGAATTGTTCAAAATTCAACTTGTGTTCCACTTATTATTTATATTTTGGATTCACCACTGCTTACCATTCATTGTGATAAGGTACGTAAGTTCCTTGCATGAGATTTTCTTCTTAATTTTGTGAAAGAAGACCCCAGACTCGACAACTTTGGGAAGAACGTTGCCTACCAACCATCAACTAAACTCGGTCACACTCAATGAGAATTAGTGATAACCTATAGACATTATTTTGAGAAAAAAAACACTTTTTCTTTAAGAGCGGATGTACCATACAAATTCAATCATCATGTTAAAGGTGAGCACCAAACACTAAATGAAAACAAAAATAAAATAAAATTATGTAAGCTCAATAGTGTTCTGTTGGTCACAAAAAGATTAAACTTATATTAAACTATAAGGCATTACAAGTAAGAGGCAAAGGCCTAACTGTACTAGAAGGGTCAGTACTACAAAAACGAAGGCTACATGTTAGATGTGCTATTACTATTTTTAGTCATAGATGCTTATACTAAACTATTACTAGTCCTATTTGCCGTCTGATATGGAAGCAGACGATGTGTTACATCACCTTGTTGATCTGCAATAAGTGATTGCAGTATAAATGCCGATGATCCATCTAAAACAATGATATTCTCAAAAACAAAATTTTGTTGTAGAGCCCTTCTTAGCTAGCGCATTCGCCACTGGCATAAAAACATATTGCATACCAAGAGGACCAAAAAAACATACTTACAATTTATATGGACTAGAATTAGATTTACCAATAATTAAAGGACCAAAATGCTAAAAGCCGAACACTGAAAACACACAAAACCATTACGTCGAGGGGATTTCAGTTCAGAAAATGGATAAACCAAGGCAGAACCCACCGGCGACGGCGTTATCGCCGGCGACGATTGATATGATCGGAGAAGACCTTCTATTCAACATCTTCTCAAAACTACCAGCAGTAGAATGTGCAGCAGCAGCATGTGTGAGCCGTTCGTGGAACGCTACCATCACTCGCCTCCTTTCTCTTCCAAAGCTCTCTTCTGCTGTTTCACTCGATCCTTCTCTTCAGGTTCTTCTATTTTCACATATGTGTAACTCAAAATTTAAGCATATAATCTCTTTGTCTTAGTTTATGTTTCGAATGGCTAATCGTTTGGTTGACCTAATTAGAAAAAATGTCACTCTCTTTAGACTAGTTCCACGAGATATCTGTCACCTCCCACATGCAGTTTCTAGGTAACTCTGTCTACCAAGGGCGTTTCAGTGGCAAAGCTAGAATTTTCATGAATAAGTAAACAAATGAAAAAAATAATTTTAACCGCGTATAAGAAGTGTAATTACCCTTCGAATGGTGTTTGGATGAACCTCTCAAGGCTACCTAGCTCTGCCCCATGGGCATTTGGCCATGAAAATTGTGAGTATTGAAAAAGTAGTTTTTGCTTTCAAAGTGAAAAAATGATAGTATTTGAAAATTGGAGTTGTGTTTCATCATGAATACTAATTGGAGTGAAAACAACCTTTTGTTGTTTTTCAAATTTCGGAATTCAACTACAACTTCTGAAAAAAGGTTAAAAAAAATTGATGGCCAAATACCCCATAGTGTTTTTGCTTCTGGGATTTGAACCTGGGATCTCATGGTGCTCAATCCACTTTATTGACCACTAAGAGACACCCTTGGGTGTGGAAAAATGTCACTCTCGTTAGGTCTGGAAAATGGTGCTACTGCTATTTGAAGAGTCAATTTGATTTGGATTGTATTTTTTCCTACTTATTTTAACTATAAGAATTATGATTTGGAGTACTTAAAGAAATTTTGAATATGCAAGTATTACTTATATTGGGGAAGTGAAGAGCTGGGTGTCTGAATACTATATGAAGAGTCTATTTGTTTTCGATTATGTTTTTTCAACTGTTTTTACCTAGGGAAAAGGTTTAGAAATGTCCTCCTTCCACCTATTAGATAAAAAATGCCCTCAATGTTTTTTTAAGGTCTAAAAATACCCTTTTTTAACAGCACAATGACATAGCATTGATGAGTCATTTAGTGAAACCAGTGGCTTCATCTTATTGGTCCACATAAATTTTAAAATCAAATCTAACTATCCAACCCATCTAAGGTAAAAGATTCAAATCCACCAACTAACCCGTTTTTTTTTTTTTTAAATTCACAAGGATTCAAACACCCTTCCTTGTTATCAATCATCTTTTCTCCACCTCTACCAATTGTTCCATCATTGTGTTGAACTTCCAAACAGGCCTATTCTTGCAGCAGAAATAATCAACAACCCCCTAGCAGCCATGGGCCATTCTGCCACCGGAAACCACTCTCATGCCTCGACAGAAATTCTATATTGAACCTATAAGTACCATTAAAAGACTCCAATCCCTCGCCTTGAAATCCTCTCCGCTCTGGCTCCAGCTCGTTCATGAACATCATAAATATTCAAGTCTTAAAGAAAACACAACAGAAAATCAGGAAGGCAGTTTAACTGCCGGCTGTTCCATAGAAATTCAACCAAAAATTCAAAGGTTCCTTATTCTTCTCTTAGACAAGGAAAAAACAGAGATGTTCATAGATTGAAAAAAATGGGTTGTAGGTGGGTTTGGATCTTTTACCTTAGATGGGTTGGATAGTTAGATTTGATTTTAAAATTTATGTGAACCAATAAGATGAAGCCACTTGTTTCATTAAATGACTCATCAATGCAACGTCATTGTGCTGTTAAAAAAAGGGCTATTTTTAGACCTTAAAAGGAATGTTGAGGGAATTTTTATAGGTGGAAGGAGGGCATTTTAAAACCATTTGTGATACGTTAAGGCCATTTTTGAACCTTTTCTCTTTTTAACTATAATAATTATGACTTGGAGTACTTCTTACAGTATTTTTGAATATGCAAGTATTACTTATATTGAAAAAAGTGAAGAAATTGGCGTCCGAATACACATAATAAGTTATAGGAATTGACCCTCGTACTCCAAACCTGACCTTTTTTCTGGGACAGAGGGAGTAATTTATGTTTAAGAGTTTGAATTTATTTATAAATCCCAGAGGAGGCAACAACACTAGGTGATTTTCCCCTTCTGTCCAAGCCAGCGTCGGTGGACACATTTATCCAGTACGTGTGCTGGTGCAAAATAGAAAGTACTCAGTGGAATTAGTTGAGATGCAGTCAAGTTGACTCGGACACCATGGTTATAAAAAAAAGAGAAGTGATAAAAGGAAATAGTTAAAATTTGATAACAAAATCAGTTTGTTGGACTTCAGAAAACCAAACAGGAGAACTATTTTGGAACCAAGGCAGTATCTTTTTTAGTGTTTATTATATGAATTTATTGAGTGGGAATTCAATTTTTGGTGTAGGTTGCTGTGAATGATGTTATTGACAAAGTTTTAGCTTGTCCAATTCGGCCCCAGTTTGTCATTGCTTCCATTGGTCCTGCTTTTGACTTGGATGAAGCTCACCGGCTGGTATGCACTCTTCTCTCTGAATTTGGCATTTGTGTGCACTATATGTTGTGACTCAGTCGACAGATCTGTTTGCTAAATTGTCTATATTGAAAAAGAAACATTTTCTGATGAGTAAGTACTTTTTTTACTCGGAGATTAAGATATTAATTTGACTTCCGTACTCTCCCTGTTTCAATTTAAATGGCTTAGGCTTAGTTTGACTTGGCATGGAGTTTATGAAAGATGGTGAAACTTTTGGAACTTGTGCCTAAAATATGACAACATTTGTGTCGCTATAGAATTTTTGAAACTTGTTGTCTTAAATATGGCATAACATTTGTGTGGCTATCCAAACTCGACTATAAAATACCTTCCCTATTACTATTTGGAGGACCACTTGGAAAGAGAGGAATTCTAGAATTTTTCAAGACAAAAGGAGAATATCCTAGTCCCAAGTTCATATGTATGCTTTTGCTTTCTTTTTTCGGACAACATGGCTGAGGTAGAAGTCACGCAGGATGTAGAGAGTCTTTACATAGTCTATTATGACTAACAGGACATTATAACTGGTTCACCGCACCAGCACACTCTTGGTGCTGGTTATACATTTATAAAAGCTACTTGTAAATTTCATCATGGGTCCAACAAAATATAATCAGACTTAGCAAAGAATTTGGGGTACATTTCATTGGATGCGAAGAAGTGGCCTTGAACCTCTTCATGGCGATCGACAATAAGAGACAAACTATTGAGAAGGGCGTGGGAGCCATAGTTCCTATAACTCCAGTAGGAAAGGTCCCGAACTAACTCAAGAATTTGGAACCAAAGAGTAATTTTGTGAGCTATGGAACAAGGAGTAGGGGGGGTTGCTTTATAGACGATTTAAATGAAGGTTAACATAGTTTCATGGAATGTGAGGGGCCTCAATGATCCAAGTAAGAGGCTGCAAATCAAAAACTTGATGAATAAATGGAGGGCAGATGTATATTGTTTCCAGGAGTCAAAAATCAAGGGAGATATAAGCAGGATTGTAAAAGATTTATGGGCAAATAGAAAAGTGAAATATGCACAACTAGAGGCACGAGGGACAAGAGGTGGCATCATTATCTTGTGGGATAGTAATATATGGGAGGGGGAAGTATGTGAAGTAGGGGCTTACAGCATCACCTGTAAGTTCACAGGGAAGACACAAGACTTAGGATGGCATTTTTCTGGTGTTTATGCTCCAAATAATAGAGAAGAAAAAGAAGAAGTATGGGGAGAGTTGGGGGCAGTGAGGGGTCTATTTAATGGACCTTGGGTGGTGGCTGGGGATTTTAATGTAGTGAGGTTCCCATCTGAGAAGAAAAACTGCAACAAATTCAATAGGGAGATGGAAGAATTTTCTGAATTTATGGAGGACATGGAATTACAAGATTTACCACTTGTAGGTGGCAGATTCACATGGAGGAGAGGGGATGGATATGATATTGCAGCAAGATTAGATAGATTTCTGATATCTGAAGAGTGGGAAGTAGCCTTTAGAAAGATTAAACAATCAATCTTACCTAGAGTAACTTCTGACCATAACCCACTATTGTTGGAGTGTGGCAACTGGGAGAGATCAAATTTCTTTTTTAAATTTGAGAATTGGTGGCTGCAGACTAAAGATTTTAATGAAAGAGTTAAAGAATGGTGGAATTCTGTAATTTATGTGGGAAGGCCGGATTATATCTTAGCCTGCAAGTTGAGATTACTGAAAGATAAGTTGAAAGAGTGGAGCAAAACAGTACATGGCAACCTAGGTATGCAAAAACAGAGCATCCTTAACCAGCTAGCGGAGCTGGACTTGATACAAGACCAGAGAATTCTATCTGATGATGAGTCCTATTTAAGAGCAGTGTTGACAGTGGAGTTTGAAGAAAATGCCAAGAGAGAAGAAGTGGCCTGGAGGCAAAGATCTAGGGCCCTATGGCTCAAAGAAGGGGACAGGAACTCAAAGTTCTTCCATAGAACTGCTAACTGCCATAAGAGATATAACAATATTGACAAATTGATCATCAATGGCTCCAGTGTGATTGAACCAGCTGAGATCAGAGATGAAGTTATTACTTTCTACCAAAAACTATACACTGAGACAGAAGTGTGGAGACCCAAGCTCAATCCTAGAGTTCAATCTAGGATCAGTGAAGTAGACAATGCAGCTCTGCAAGGCCAATTTGAAGAACAGGAGATTAAAAATTGTGTGTTTTCATGTGCAGGGGATAAGGCACCAGGCCCTGATGGTTTCACAATGGCTTTCTTCAAACAATGTTGGGAAGAGGTAAAACAGGAAGTGGTGGCTGCCATTCAGAATTTTCATGATCAGAGCTACTTTGAAAAAAGTTTCAATGCCACTTTCATAGCCCTGATTCCCAAAAAGGTGGGTGCAACTGAATTGAAAGATTTCAGGCCAATCAGCTTGATTGGAAGTATCTACAAAATCATTTCAAAGGTTTTAACAGAGAGACTCAAGAAAGTTATGCCAAAGCTAGTAGATGAGCAACAAATGGCATTCATAAAGGGCAGGCAAATCATGGATGCAATCTTGGTGGCTAATGAATGTGTGGACATGAGATACAGATCCAAAGTTCCCGGAATTCTATGCAAGCTAGATATAGAAAAAGCTTATGATCACTTAAATTGGGAACATATGTGGACAACATTAAGGATGATGGGTTTTGGCAACACCTGGATAAAATGGATGAGATTCTGTATGACTACAGTGAAGTTCTCAGTTTTGATCAACGGCTCCCCAACTGGTTTCTTTCCTTCCGAGAGAGGATTGAGACAAGGAGACCCCCTATCTCCTTTTCTCTTCATCTTGGCCATGGAAGGTTTAAGTGATATGCTGAAGAGTGCTCAGGTGAACAATAGAATAAGGGGTTTCATTGTGAATGAAGAAAACTCTCTGGGAAGTTCTATATCCCATTTACAATATGCTGATGACACTTTGGTATTTTGTGATGCAGAGAAG
>NW_006239043.1:193030-231267 GCF_000226075.1 Solanum tuberosum
CGGACATTTATAATCTTAATCAACAGAAGCTAGCTACAATCTCACAGATCAAAAATGCACAAGGTTGGAATCTGTCCTTCAGAAGATTCCTCAATGACTGGGAAGTGGAGAGAATGATCCAATTCTACAATACTTTGGAACAAGCTAAGAGCCTTAATTTTGAGGAAGATAGATTGTTGTGGAAGATGGATAAAGATGGCAAGTTCAAGGTGAAATCAGCATACAAGCTACTGGATATCTCAACTGAAACCAAGGAAGGTTGGCCATGGAAGATGATCTGGAAGGGGAAGATACCTCATAAGGTGGCTTGTTTCACCTGGCTAGTTGCACATCAAGCAGTTCTGACTCAGGACAACCTTATGAAAAGGGGAAGGCAGTTATGCTCCAGATGTTTTTTTTGTGAAGCTGAAACAGAGACAGTAAACCATCTTTTTTTACACTGTAAAGTGACTGAAAAATTATGGCAATGGTTCATTAATCTCAGGGGTATTAGATGGGCCATGCCAAGACATACTGTAGAAGCTCTAGCATGTTGGAATAGGGATGGAAATCAATCAGGACACAAGGAGAGATGGAAGATTGTCCCTGCATGCATCTGGTGGACAATTTGGAAGGAGAGAAATCAGAGATGTTTTGAGAACAAGAGCATTTCCTTCCAAAGTATGAAGATGAACTGTCTAGCAACATTCTACTTTTGGTGTATTCAATCTGTACCTAAGGATATAGGGGACATCACTCTGTTTTTAGATAGTCTATAATGGATATAGGTGATAGATTTGTTTTGGATGTTCCTTCATATTTTTGATGTAACTACTTAGGAGCACACTATTGGTGTACTTCCTTCTGTTTATAATACCAGTTAACTTTCTCAAAAAAAAGGTTTCTTATGAAAAAAATACCTATAGAAAAAACTCTTACAAGTTGTGAAAATTGTATAGAATAATGCCATTAATAGAAGAGGAAAATGTCATATTTGCCTCTCTGCTATTGAAAAAAGTTTAATATTGCCCTTCTTAATATAATCGATCCATGTATGCCCTTAATGTTATACTATTGGTCCATATATGCCCTTACTGTTATACTATCGGGTCCATATATGCCCTTAAATTTATAAAAGTGGCTCAAATTTGCTCTTCATCTGATAAGTGATAACCCCATCCATTTGCTGAAAATGGCATGCCAACTCACCACTCCAATCCTTCTTCTCCCACCACAACCCAAAGTCACCAACACCTTCACCTACCATCATCACCAACATAATGATTCTACTTAGTATTGCATTTGTTAGGTGTTTTGATCTACTGCACATCATCTCCCCGTTTTAAAGCCAACAAACTATTTTTCAGATCATTTTGAATTGTATTCGGTCCGTAAGTGTGATTTATTCTGAGGAAGTTGCTTTGAGTTTTTTGGACAGAAAAAAGGTCTCTGTTTAGTCTGCCTTTGATTTGCTGAGGGAGTTTCTGCAGATATAGGCATGTAAAGATACTGTCCAAATTGTATTTATGGGTTTGATGACAATCAAACTAATATGTTACATCAGATGTTCCATCATCATTTTTGTAGATTGAATAATTATAGTTGTTAATCAGTGGCTGGTAGAAGCTAAGCGTAGGCCGTATGCAAATGGATGGAGTTAACAGAGGAAGGGGAAATTTGAGCCACTTTTATAACTGTAAGGGCATATATGGACAGATAGTATAATATTAAGGGCATATGTGGACCAATAATATAACGGAGGACAATATTGAACATTCAATAATAGAGAGCAAATACAACCCTTTCCCTTAATAGAATGGTCGCACACATTTTAGTACATCACCGAGTTAAAAGTGTCTTACAAATTGGACTAAAGAGTATTATTCTATTATATAACATAATAATTTATGACCTTAGTTTTGTTCTAAGCAATAATTCAATTCTTCAAGAATCAACTTGAATTTACTTTCAATTTAGTATAAATGGAGCATGTCAGGACACATAACTGAGCTTTTGGATTACTGAAACATCAGAGGAAGGAATTCCAGTCAACTAAAATGAATTGTTTGCTTTTGTTTTATTTTTGGTGTAAACAGAGTTATGTAAATGATGCTGAAGCAGTGATAGATCTCATAGAATCCTTTTAAGATAGAATGGGTATTCTTCTGGCGCTTTGTAAATATTTTTGACAGCTATGTTTGCTTGGACTATCCAAAATGTTGCTGCACATGTGTCGGTTCACATTTTTGGAGGGCCTAGAACCCGCCCAAAGGCGTTTTGAAGAGTCAGAGCAACATAGTTTGACAGCACCTTGTGGTACTACATCTATACAGTGTTATCAAAGGCGCGCTTAAGCCCTAAAGCGAGGCTCAAAACATGTTGAGCGTTTCGCCTCGCTTTATGTGCGCTTTAGTGTCGTCATCAAGGTTCTAAGGCAAACATTTCCTTGCCAATGAGCCTCTTATGAAGAAGTGAAACTAAATAATTGATATTTCACTTTATCATAATTTTTTTTTTCAATTTCTTTGGTCATATATTTGTCATTCATGTTTATAATTATTAGTCTTGGACTAAGCATATATATTTGTATTCTTTTCTCCCTTTGTGCCTTTTTTCATTAAAGCCCGCGCTTTATTTGCGCTTTGTGCTTAAAGCCCCCACAGACCTCAGAGCTTTTTTGCGCTTTTCGCCTTTGATAACACTGCATCTATAATCCACTTAACATTTTTCAAAAAAAAAAAATTAAAGTATTTTTGAAGAGGTTTAATATGAAATAGAAGAACTGAGAAGGATGAGATAATGTGTAAAAGATAGGAGAATGAAGCGTAGTAAAATACAGTGAAGAATATTTTAGTAACAGATCTGTTAAACTCTATAATTGCTCTAGTCAATTGTAGGATTGTTGGGAACATTTTTGGCTTAAGGCTTTTAGGAGAGATCCACTAGTTCTTAATCAGAAAGAAAGGAGAGATCAACTGGTTACGTAGTAATTTGTGTTAGGGTATAATAACCTACAAACATTTTACCTAATTTTTAGCATAGTTATAGTCCCCCTTTTTGTTGTTTCAATTGAAGTACTGTACTTTGTTACAGTAGTGACCTCAATAACATCATTTCCACTCATTATATGAATTATTTCTGCAGATCGCTGGTAGATTTGGCTCCCAAATTCCAGTAATTACTTCGATATCCCAAGGAATTTTTGGGCAAAATGCTACCACTAATGAGTTTGAAGAGGTGAATCTAATGGATATAGATTAGAACCTATTTGGGATTGCATTCTGACTGCTTTTAACAAGAATTGAAGTGCAGAAAAATGATGTTTTTTCCAGGTTCAGTGGGACACGTTTGATGATGATGAGGAGGCTCATGCCGATCTTGGTAATGAGATCCACGGTGCTTTACTAACTGTTGGCTTCTTGCCAGGACTGGCAATTGATTTAATCTCATTATCAAAAACTCGGGTAATTTTTTGCTCCAGTAGTCCTAACTTATCTTTAAAATATGAATGCCTGCCTTATTGAGAGAAATTTGAACTTCCACCTTTTAACTTGATTTTCAGTTCAAATTTTATGAAGTTCCTACTAGAGAATTTGTGCTAACTTGATTCAAAATGGGATATACTAACTTGGGGAGAACAAATTTCAGGGAAATCAAGTACTCATGATTGATGATCTCGTGCTCAGTGTCAGGGAACGCTCATTCTCTCGATCTGGATCAGCATCACCGGTGGGGATTTTGTTATTTTCTGTAAGTCCAAAGTCTTGTAAACCTATCATTTTGTTATTTCTGGCACCCCTGTGGCAAAGCAGTTTATTCCAATGATGCCTAATATTCTATAATTGTGGATAAGGGGATAAAATTAGTTCTTATGCAATTCAGATTCTGTATGAGTGCCTGGACTAGTCAATTTGGATTTAGAGTGAGTTGGATTAAAATGCTTGAATGAACTTTGAGGGATTGGAGTTTTTGCTTTTCTAGTATATATGATCAACCTTTTTTCTTTTTACATTTAAGTGTAACAAAATCCATTTGAATGTTGTTCTAGGATGAGGATACTGACATCAAACTTGTCCTTGAAAAGTTTGGTGAGTTGGCTTCATAATTGTTCATTTATGAAAAACTTTATTTG
Source organism: Solanum tuberosum (assembly GCF_000226075.1). Classification (NCBI taxonomy): domain Eukaryota; kingdom Viridiplantae; phylum Streptophyta; class Magnoliopsida; order Solanales; family Solanaceae; genus Solanum; species Solanum tuberosum. The sequence goes on from NW_006239043.1 coordinate 197,142, forward strand.
TTCACATTTAATGGATGCTGATTTGTCTTTGTATTTGATTCTGTGAGAAACAAGTTATATTTTAAGTGTCACCTTTCGTGTTTGTAGATTATGCCTTTTCCACTGAGACTGTCATTGTGGGTGACGGAGGTTCTCAGTTTTTATACCGAGGTGAAACTGCAATTAATCCTTCTAATAACAAAGCGGCGAGTTCTGCTGCTGTTGCTCTTTTATTTTCAAGGGATAGAGGCAAACCTCCTGGTACGTGTTGCTTTTTGATTAAAATTTTACGGTTTCGAGTTGTGATCCTGTTTGTCTGATAACAAAAGCTCTATTTTACAAGGTTGTCACGAATGAGTATTGTTCACTAGGTTGTTTCAAATAGACCCAAAAAATTTGGGGCCAAATTAAGCCGGTTTATTGTATTCTGGAAAATACATGAACTACACACGAACTAATACACACAAAAAGCTAAGAAAGTCCTGAATTTCAGATTCGTGGCCTGAAACTCCAAAAAGCAACATCGGTCCTTAAGAAACAATATGCATTGTTCATTAGGTCGTTCCGAATGGACCTTCAAAAGAATACGGGGTCAAACAGAGTTGGTCAGTCATATTTCATAAAATTCATAGACTACACATGAAAAGCTGAGATAATCATAAATTCCTGTTGTGACCTCAAAACTTGAAAAATGCAGACTAATAGGCACAAAAAGCAGAGATAATCCGAATTCCTGTTTTGTGATCCCGAAACTACAAAAAAGCAACGTTAGTCCTTGAGAAACAATGAGTATTGTTCATTAGGTAGTTTTGGATGGATCCACAAAAGTGAGGCCAAACAAAGTTGGTCAATTGTATTTTGAAAATTTCATGAACTACACTTGAAAAGCTGAGATAATCTTGAATTCTAGTTTTGTGACCTTGAAACTCCAAAAAACGACTTTGGTCCTTGTGAAACAAAAAGTATCGATCACTAGTTCATTTTGAGTGGATCCACAAAATTTAGGGCCAAGCAAAGTCGGTCTATCGTATTTTGAAGTCATAAAATTCATGGACCTATACACACGAAAAATTGAGGTAATCATGAGTTCCTATTTCGTGACCTCAGAAACTTGAAAAAATCATAGACTAATAGACACTTGAGATAATCCTGTATTCTAGTTTCGAAACTCCAAAAAAAAACGATATTGGTCCTTGAGAAACAAGAAGTATCGTTCAACAGGTCGTCTTGAATGGATCCACAAAATTTTGGGTCATACCTATTTAGTGGATCGAATTTCAAAAACTTCATCTATTAATACACACGAAAAACTGAGATAATCCTTAAGTCTTGTTTCGTGACCCTACTCTAAAATAAGCAATGTTGGTCCTATAGAGGCAATAAGGTATCGTTCACTAGGTCATCCGAATGGACCCACAAAAATTTGGGGGCCAAATGGATTCTGTCGATCGTATTCCGAAAAATTCATCGACTAATATATACACCAAAAGTTGAGATAATCCTGAATAGTGAATTCTAGTTTCGTGACCCCGAAATTCCAAAGTGACGTCTGGTCCTTGAAAAACAATGAGTATCGTTGAGTCGGTCGTACTGAATGGACCCACTAGATTTGGGGCCAAACCAGGTAGGCATTTCTCCAAGGCACTAATATGATGACTCTTGAACCAATCAATAGAATGAAACAAAATAAAGTCAGTCGATCATATTTTCAAAAACTTCATGGACTGGTACACATGAAAAACTGAGATAATTTTGAATTCTTATTTCATGACCCCGAAACTCAAAAAAAAAAGCGATGTTGCTCCTTGAGAAACAATGAGTATGGTTGTTTAGGTCGTTTCTATTGGTCAATCGTATTCCAAATACACATAAAAACCGAGATAATATTGAATTCCTATTTCATGATTACAAAATTCTAAAAAAAACAACATCGAACATGGAAAAGCAATGAGTTTCTTTCATTATGTTGTTTTGAATGGACCCACAATTTGGGGTCAAACGAAGTCAGTCAATCATATTCCGAAATATTCATGTATAAGTACACGTGAAAAACTGAGATAATCCAAAATTCTTATGTTGTGACCCCGAAACTGCAAAAAAAAAGTGACGTCAGTTTGGTAGAGGCACTAAGTATCTTTCACTAGGTCTATTCGAATGGACCTGCAAAATTTTGGGCCTTACGGAATTGGTGGATCATATTTCTAAAATTCATGGAAAGTAGTGATGTCAGTCCTTGAAAAAAGAGTATGTATTGTTCACTAGGTCGCTACGATGGACCTAGAAAATTTGGTCCTAACAAAATCGGTCGATTGTATCCTGAAACATTTATAGCTTGAGCACCGTGTAGTACATTTGACCTGTATTTTTCTGAATAACTTCAGTAAGTGCTACCCCATGTGCTTTCTCAAATGAAATTTTATCCTCTTTTAACTTTGTTGTTGCTCATGATCTTTTAGGTGCATTTCCTTGGTACTTTTTGAAAATTCTCAGTATTTTTAGAGTCATGCTGCTGCTTTTTTAGCAGTTATATCCGTAAATATAGTTTAAAATATTAGATTCCTTATCTTCTAGTTAATATTCTCGTTACTTTGTATAATTTAGTAAATTATAAGCCAAGGGAGTTTATCGTGGCAATCATTTTCTTGGATCCTTTAAACAGGTGTTGGGGAAACTCAGTTTCACGTAATGTTATCCACTGGCATTTCATCGATTGGGCCTACATACAAAGCTGTTTCTGTTAGGGAGAGATCCAGTGACTACTCCACTTGGCTCACTGCAAAAAGAGAAGCAGTTCATGGAAGTCTGGATGGTCAGACTATTTTAGATCAGATTTATGATGAGGTAAGGTAGTACATCTTGTGAAGAAAATTGGAGTTAATGTATCAGCACTAACTTTTAACTAGCTAGTTTCTGAAGGAAGTAATTTACAGCTGGTTTGTTTAGAAAGGAGACTATCAAATGCTTACAAGATATGTAGTGTAACTAGTCTCGTTTCCTCTTCCTCTGATTCCTCCACTGTAGTGAAGCCTTTTAAGTTCAGAATTGTGGGGAGATCCATCAAATGCCAGAATACTCTTGCCTCACTTTAGCAGGGATGAGCATGCAATGTGTTTAGAGAGATGCATTATGGCAGATTGGAGATATTTGGATGATTAGAGTCTATCATTCTGTCTTTGCTTATTTTCAAATTCCATTGGTAGATCTCAAAGAATGTGGGCCTTACAAATCAAGGCTATAAAAAGTTTTACAGAAGTATGTTTACTACCCCTTTTCATAAGAATACTTTATAGAAGTACGTTTATTATTTGATCTATTGTCGCATGCACAATTGCAAAAGGCATATAATAAGATATGAATAATAAAACTTCGTAAAAAAAATAAAAATCCTCGAGATGAACCAAAAAAAATAAAATTGCTTTTGTTAATCGGGTTCCATAGTGGTTTACTAATCTTTCTATAATGCCTAATTTGAAAGTGAAGGTTTCTTGTGGGCTGTAGATTATTTTTACTTGGCCATTTAGAACTTAGAAGCTGTCTAAGTGATGACATTTAGAACTTAGAAGCTGTCTAAGTGATGATATATTTTGCTCTCCTAGTGTACATGATACATCATGTGTGTGTGTGTCAACCCATGAACATTGTTGAGTTTCCACATCAGTGTGGGGATGGGAAACTGGTTTCTTTATATATGGTATTGGACAATCCTTGCCTAAGGTCCATTTCTTTACATGGCATTAGAGCCAGACTCATCCCAATTTTACTCTATGTTGGACCCGTATCTTATATTATCGGAGTGCGAGAAGGTGTTGAGTTTCCACAATGGTGTGGGTACGAGGAATTGGTCTTTTTATATTCTCTTGGGACAATCCTCACCGCATGAGCTAGCTTGTGGGGTTAGATTGGGCCCAAGTTCCATTTCTTTACATACAAATTCGCATTATTCTCTGACTTGAGATGTTTCTCTATTATTTGATTTTTCCAGCTTGGAGGTCATAACAATTGTCCAGTTCTATATGTTGGAGTTACGAAGAGAAGGAAATGCTCTATTGGCCAGGAAAAACCAAGCTGGATAAGTACGCATGAATTCCATGAGGTTTTAAGGTGATTAATGCACCGTTGCACTTGATTATCCATTTCTGGTCTTCACTTATGATGTTTGAATGTTCTGCTCTCCGTCTTTACTACCTTTTTTGTGTCCTGAGGCGATGATTTGCACATGCTGGTAGAGGGACTATTGTCCAAGAAGTTTACATGGTTCTTGGAGAGAATAGGGAGTCCTCCTCACCCAAGTTTGTTTCTGCTAACGTGGAAAGCCATGTTAATTTTAGTTGAAACCACTATGCTCATAGTCTAGTACACTTTTCGCTGCCCTCTTCACTTCTGTAACTAATTGTAAGAATTTGCAGAGGTGATGAGGAGTATCTGTATGTCCATGGTGTTGGTATCAGAAGTGGAGACTCCTTCCGGTTTTACCATGCAAGTTCTGATTTGGCGCGTGCTTCTTGCAACACTGTTGCAAATAACTTCAGACATTTGAAGCAACTTCTTAACTACGAACGTGATGATCATACTAATAGCAACAGCGTAGCTATGCACAAGAAGCCTGTGTTTGGTGGTATAATGTTTGCTTGCTGTGGTCGTGGCAAGTTATTTTTTGGTGAACCTAATGTAGACGGCTTACCTTTCTTGGAGAACTTCCCTGGGGTTAATTTCTCAGGAACCTATTGTACCGGAGAAATTGCTCGTGCAGATTTAAGCTCATACGAACAGGGTTCTCAGGAACACAGCTCTATACGTTGCAATTTGCACGTATTTAGCACCGTCTACCTGGTTATGTCATATACCCCTCCATCGCCACAACATTAGAGATAGCTGGTTTTGCCATTGACAATCCTGACGGGTAATGGCAAAAGAAAAGAATTTTTTTCTGGAATTTTGTACTTCTAATTTATTGCTGTTTCTTATTAGTAGAAAAAAATTGTGTTGTAAATGACATTACTGCAAGAATTGTGCTATTTTTTGAGTTGCTCTTCCATGTATGGCTCCTACACATTCTTATGTCACATTCAACCTCACATAAAGTATGCCAGGTATTAGAAATGTCGAGTTTAATCAGTTTTATACGACTAACCCCGTACAATAATACTTATGATGTCCCCTTTAGCAAAATGTAAATAATCTAAAACTCATTTGGGGAAATATAGACACAAATTTCTAGGAAACTAACACTTGTTTTGAACAAGAAGTAAAAACAAATATTATAATACACACGAAAAGTTGAGATAGTCATGAATTCTTATTGCATACATGACCCCAAAACTCTGAAAAGCAACGGCAGCCCTAGAGAAGCAATGAGTGTCGTTCACTAGATCTCTTCGAATGGGCCAACAAAATTGGTAACCAACAAAATTTGAGGCGAAACGGAATCGGTTAATAGTATTCCAACAAATTCACGGAAACAGAGATAATCCAATTTTTTTTTTGTGATCCTGAAACTCTAAGAAAAGTGATATTAATCCTAGAGTAGCAATGATATCATTCACTAGGTAATTACGGATGTTCCTACAAAATTTGGAGATAAAAATTTTTGGACAATAATAATTACAAAATATGCATTAGTCTAATACACACGAAAAATTGAGAAAAATCCTAAATTTCTATTTCATGACTTCTAAATCCCCAAAAAAAAGTGGTGTGGATCCTATAGAAGCTATGAATATAACTTGTTAGGTAATTACAGATGGTCCTACAAATGTTGGAGACAAATTTTTGGACAATAATATTTACAAAATATGCATAGTCTAATACACACGAAAAATTTGAGAAAAATCCTAAATTTCTATTTCATGACTTCTAAATCCCAAAAAACAAAGTGGTGTGGATCCTATAGAAACTATGAATATAATTTGTTAGGTAATTACGAATGGTCCTACAAATGTTGGAGACAAAATTTTTTGGACAATAAATATTTACAAAATATGCATAGTCTAATACACACGAAAAATTGAGAAAAATCCTAAATTTCTATTTCATGACTTCTAAATGCCAAAAATAAAAGTGGCGTGAATCCTATAGAAGCTATGAATATCATTCACTAGGTAATTACGGACGGTCCTTCAAAATATGGGGTCAAAAAGTTTTGGACGGTCATATGTACAAAATAGTTATAAGTTAGTACACATAAAAAACTAAGTAAAATTATGAATTCTTGTTTCGAGACTCCTAAACGCTAAAAAAGTGGCATGAATCCCATAGAAGCTATGAATATCATTACGGATGGTCCTTTAAAACATGAGGTCAAAAAGTTTTGGATGGTCATATTTACAAAATATACATAGGTTAATGCACACGAAAAACTAAGTAAAATCACTACGTAAAATCTCAATTTCTTATTTCGAGACCCCTAAATGCTAAAAAAAAAGTGATGTGGATCCTATAGAAGCTATGAATATCATTCACTGGGTAATTATGGATGGTTTACAAAATATGGGGTCGAAAATTTTCGGACAGTTATATTTTCAATATATTCATATGCTAATACACAAGAAAAATTGAGAAAAATCTTGTTCGTGATCCCTAAACATTAAAATATGTGACATGGATTCTATAGAAGCTATGATATTATTTACTAGGTAATTACGGATGGTCTTACAAAATTTGGAGACACAAAGTTTTGGACAGTCAAACTTACAAAATATCAGTCTTATACACACGAAAAAATGAGAAAAATTCAAAATTCCTATTTTGTGATGCTCTAAATGCTAAAAATGGCATAAATACTATAGAATTGATGAATATCATTTACTAGGTAATTGCAGATAGCCTTACAAAATATGGGATCACAATGTTTTGAACGGTCCTATTTACAAATATTCATAGACTAATACATATGAAATAATTGAAAAAAGTACTGATATTTTATTCCGTAACCCCTAAATGGTAAAAAGAAAAGTGATGTAGATCCTATAGAAGCTATGAATACAGATGATCCTACAAATATGGGTCAAGAAGTTTCGGACGACCATATTTACAAATATGCATATGCTAATACTCACATTGAGAAAATTCGAAATCCTATTTCGTGAGCCCTAAATGCTAAAAAAAGTTGCATAAATCCTATAGAAACTATGAAAATATTAGGGATAAGGCACAAGTATCCCTAGAGAATGACCGAAATCCCAGAGACACGTCTTAACTAAACTAAGGTCCTATTGCCCCCCCCCCCCCTCCCTCGAACTCATTTTTTTTTATAATTTTGTACACCTTTTGGCTGATGTGGCACACTCTGTGACTCCAGACAGTTGAGGCGCGTGGGAGATATTTGGATGCCACGTAAACCAAGGTGTACAAAGTAGGGGTGTACATGATCGGGTTGGTTCGGGTTTTTCAAATATCAAACCAAACCATTTGTGTTGGATTTTTAAATCTATAAACCAAACCAAACCAATAAAACTCAGGTTTTTCAACCTCGGGTTTTATTGGGCTTTTTCGGATTTTTCGGATTTTTGGGTTTTTTCAGGGTTTTCCGGTAAAATATTCATAGAAACATATAATTTACTTGTACTTCAAATATTTCTTTAGTCCTACCAAAATACAACTATCTAAGGTGTTTTTTTAAGAAAATAACACAAAATATGATATGAGTAATGACACTAAAATTTCCAACAAAAAATAATAATAATGAAATCGCGTAAAACAAATATTGCAAATTAACAAGTCATAATAAAAATGATCATAATTTAAAAGTACTAAATCATGCTAAAATAAATTTAGTAAGTATTAGTTACATGACTAAATATTAAAGAAAATTAAAATTAAATTATGTATTTTAATTGTCTAAACCAATGTAAAACCAAAGAACAAATATTCAATATTATTTTTATTATTAGTGTTGAATTGATTTTCTTTTTGCGTTAGTATTAATTTGATTTTGATTTAATCTTTATTATAATTACCAACATTTGTGGACTATGATCTTTATTGAATCATTCCGAATTCCAAGTTTCAAACTTGAAATAATATATTAAAAGATAAAAACTATGAAAAAGTTTAAGAAATATTTAAAAATTATATCAAAGTAAATATTTTTATGTATAAAATAAAATTTTAAAATTATATATACAATGCCGGGTTGGTTTGGTCTTGGGTTGGTTTTTTTAGTTAAAACCAAATCAACCCAAATATAGTTGGTTTTATTTTTTCAATACCAAACCAAGTCAAACCAACCACTAGTCGGGTTTTTTTCTTGGTTTGACTCGATTTGCGGTTTGGTTCGGTTTTCGGTTCGGTTTTGTACACCCCTAGTACAAAGTTACAAAAGAAATGAGTTCAAGGGGTAACAGGACCTTAGTTTAGTTAAAGTGTTTCTCTGAGGTTTCGGTCATAGTCTAGGGGTACTTGTACCTTATCTCAAAATATTATTCACCAAGTAATTACGGATGGTCCACAAAATTTAGAGTTAAAAAGTTCCATACATGAATATTTACATTATATTCATAGACTAATACATACGAAAAATTGACATAAAAAACTCTGAATTTCTATTTTGTGTTCCCTAATAGCTAAAAAAAATGTGGTGTGTATCCGATAGAAGCTATGCATATCATTCACTAGGTAATAACGGATGACCTATAAGATTTGGAATCAAAGAGTTTCAGATGAGCATATTTACAAAATATTCATAGATTACACACGAAAAACTAAGAACCTTAAATTCTTGTTTTGTGTACCCTAAATGCTAAAAAAATGTGGTGTATAGAAACTATGAACATCATTCACTAGTAATTACAGATGATCCTACAAAATAAGAGGTCAAAAAGTTTTGAACGATCATATTTACAAAATATCTATAGGTAATGCACACGAATAATTGAAAAAGATTCTGAAGTTCAATTTTGTGACACCTAAATACTATATAAAAATGGCGTCCATCCTATAATAGAAGTTATGGATATAATTCACTAGGTAATTACTGTTGGTCCTACAAAATTTGAAGTCAAAAAATTTCAAATGGTCATGTTACAAATAATTCACAATACACAAAAAATTGGGGAAAAAAAATATGAATTCCTATTTTGTGACCTGTGAAAGCTAAAAAAATAGTGGAAATTCTATAGAAGTCATGAATATTATTCACTAGGTAATTATGGATGGTCCTTCTAAATTTGTAGACAAAAAGTTCCGGACAATTATATTTATGAAATATTCATAAATTAATACACACAAAAAATTGAAAAAAGTTCTGAATTTTTATTTCGTTACCTCTAAATGCCAAAAAAAAAAATGGTGTTGATCCTTTAGAAACTATGAATATCATTTACTAGGTAATTACAGATAGTCCTACAAAACTTGGAGTCAAACTGTTCCGGACAATCATATTTACAAAATATTCATAGGCTAATATATACATACAAAAAATAAAGAAAAATCATGAATACATGTTTTGTGACTCCTAAATGCTAAAAATAAAAGTGGTGTGAATCTTTTAGAAGTTATGAATATTATTAACTATGTTATTACAGATAGTCCTTCAAAATTTAAAAGTTTTGAAATATTCATATGTCAATACACACAAATTATTGGAAAAAATAATCTTAAATTCTTATTTCGTGACCCTTATAGCTAAAAAAAATAGTGTGGATCCTATATAAGCTGTGAATATCATTCACATTTCACTAGGTAATTACAGAAATTTAGAGTGACTAAGTTTTAGATTGACATATTTATAAAATATTCATAGGCTAATACACACAAAAAATTGAGAAAAAATTTTGCAATCCTGTTTCCTGATCCCTAAACGCTAAGAAAAGTAGTGTGGATCCTATAGACACTATGAATATCATTCACCTATTTAAATTCCTTTGCTAAAGTTTTCACTCTATAATCTGATGAGTCACCACAAAAATTGAATTCGAGAAAGGTAAAAATAGGACTTCTATTTCGATTGTTTAGCTATTTCGTGTTTAAAGAGGCGGTACTATAGAAGGGCTAATTGCTTTAGGTAATTACAGATGGTTCAACAAAATTTAGAGTAAAAATGTTTAGACAGGCATATTTACAAAATATTCATACGCTAATACACACGAAAAATTGAGAAAAATCATGAATTACTGTTTCGTGACCCTAAACGCTAAAGGAAATTGTGTAGGTTGTATAGAAGCTATGAATATCATTCACTAGGTAATTATAGACGGTCATAAAAATTTGGTAATCAAAAAGTTTCGGACAATCATATTTACAAAATATTCATAAGGCAATAATGCACACTAAAACACTGAGAAAAATTCAGAATTCTTGTTCTCGACCCCTAAGCGCTAAAAAAAGTTGCATGGATCCTATAGAAGTTATGAATAATATTCACTAGGTAAATACGGATGTCCTACAAAATATGGAGTCAAAATGTTTCGAACGGTCATATTTACAAAATATTCATAGGCTATAGCTGTACACACAAAACACAAATAAAAAAATTATACTTTGGATTCTTGTTTCATGACCCTATACAATCGAACAACGAAAAAAATTTGTAACAAATGTTTTACGTTTTTTCAATCTTTAAAACCTGAATGCTAAAGAAATAAGATAACTGGAAAAGAAAATTAAGTAATTACTAGGTTATCCTCCCCCTAAAGAAAAAAGAAGAAGAAAAGGTTATCCTCCCTCTGTCACATATTAGTAGAGGCGGATACACATGGGGGATGCACGTAAATCCATCAACTTTGAAAAAAAATCATGTGTATATATATATATATATATATATATATATATATATATCTATCTATCTTGAGAGCGAACATAAATTAGGATATAATTAGCAATACACCTATAGAGGACATAGAAGTGCACTTGAGCTGCTAGTACAAGCCAAAGCACCCACTTGCGTGACCAAGGTTTGAGCCCAACTAGAGCCCTATTTTATTTGAGTTATGTAAAACTTCAAAGAAAGAAAAACGATATGAAGAATTTTTTCTGTATTGCTCAATTTTTTTATCCTTGTACATTGCTCTATATATACAAGTTTTGGACAAGTATTAGAATCCTAATTGTAATTGAATTCCAACATACTCCTGATTGTAACAGAATCCTAACCAACTAAATAAAGATAAAACTAAACTAATAAATAGTTTTGTGGCTAATGACACAAAAATCCTTATTCAATTATATTAGAGAATCTGATAAGTCTGCGTGTCAACGGTAAGATCCAGCATCATTGTCTTTATTTCCTTTCTCGTTTATTGTTTCTTGAGAGCTATTGGCGAGGAGCTTGTCTCTGACAACACCCCCCCGCAAGTTGGAGGCCGGTGAACGGACGCCTAACTTGAGAAGAAGGGAATGATGAAGGGGCCCAGAGAGGGCTTTGGTGAACAAATCGGCCAGCTGAGAAGAAGAAGGGACAAAAGATAAAGAAATCAGGCCATCAAGAAGTTTTTCACGGACGAAATGACAATCAAGCTCGATGTGTTTGGTTCGTTAATGAAAGACGGGATTTTTAGCAATATGGATGGCTGCTTGGCTGTCACAATGAAGAGAAATCGGCAAAGAGGGAGAGAAGGAAAGATATGTAACAAGCGAACCACCCAGGTGACCTCTGAAACTAAGCGACGCATGGAACGATACTCCGCCTCAGCGGAAGAAAGAGCGACGACTGGTTGTTTCTTAGATTTCCAAGAAATAGGAGAGCCACCAAGGCTAAGAAAAAAACCACTTACAGAACGGCGTGTATCGGAGCAAGAAGCCCAATCGGAGTCGCAAAAAGCAAGGAGTTGAAACGATGAGTCTGGGGATAAGAAAAGACCAAGACCAGGATCTCGACTTAAATATCGCAGAGTATGATAAGCAGCGGAAAGATGACCTTGGCATGGACTTTGCATATATTGACTGAGGGTTTGGACCGTAAAAGAAAGATTCGGTCGTGTGTTAGTCAAGAAATTGAGCTTTCCCAAAAGTCGTCGGTAAACAAGCGGGTCTGGAAGAGGAGGTCCACAAGACGAAGAAAGTTTGACAGTTGGATCTAGAGGAGTAGAGACAGATCTGGATTCAAGGCAATTAAATTCAGTTAAGGTCTCAATAGCAAATTTACGCTGAGTAATAAGCATACCACCATCCTCATGAATCAATTCCATTCCCAAAAAATAATGAGCCTCTCCGAGATCTTTAATGCGAAACTCAGAATCCAAAAATAACTTGATTTCTATAATTTCCTGCAGGTTATTACCAGTGAGCAATATGTCGTCAACATAGACAGCAAGCAAAGTAACCAACTCCCCAGTGTGTTTATAGAACAAAGAATAGTCGTTCAAGGAACAAATGAAACCTCTAGTATGCAAAGCAGAAGACAGACGTGCATACCACTGACGAGATGATTGTTTAAGGCCATACAGGGACTTACGGAGCCGACAAACATGAGAAGGAGAAGGAGCAATTAAACTAGGAGGAAACCGCATGCAAACCTCTTCATTGAGGTCCCCATGAAGGAACGCATTGTTGACATCGAGCTGATATAGTTTCCAGCTCTTCTTTACAGCAATAGAGAGGAGACATCTGACAGTTGTCATTTTGACAACGGGAGAAAAAGTCTCTGTAAAGTCAATCCCTTCACGTTGTGTATCGCCCCGAATCACCAAACGAGCTTTGAGACGCTCAAGAGACCCATCTGACTTAAGTTTAACTTTATATACCCATTTGCAGGGTAGGGCCTTCTTGGCGGGTGGCAATTGAACGATGTCCCAAGTATGGTTGGAGTTGAGAGCATCAAATTCCTCGCTCATTGCGACCTTCTAGCCGGAATGCAGTACAGCTGGGTGATAAGAAGTGGGTTCAGTAATTTGACAAATAGAGGTGAGTAAAGATTGATTAGGAGTTGTCATAGTGAAAAAAGAATGTGCACGCAAAGGAAAACAAGGGGGGTTAGGAGAAATGACAGAGAAAGCATTACCACAAATATAATCAGATAAATAAGTAGGGGTGTGATTCTCCCTTGTGGATCTGTGCAGCTGTGGCTCTGGTAGATTAGATAACACAGGAGAATTCTCAGGGGGCGTAGGATCAGAAGGAGGAGGATCAGGATCTAGAGGGGGCAAAAGAGATGGTGCAGGTTCTTCGTCATGGGGAAGATGACATGAAGTAGGGAAGAGTTGAGATAGTGGTCTGGAGAGTGAAAATGGAAAAATAGACTCGACAAACTTGACATCCCGAGAAATTAAGATTTGTTTAGAGTGTAATGTAAGAATTTTGTAACCCTTTTTACCAAAGGGGTAACCAAAAAACACACCTGGAATAGCTCGGGGACTGAGTTTATCTCTATTACGGGAAAGAGTTGAAACAAAACATAGGCAACCAAAAGGTTTGAGATAAGAATAATCTGGGAGAGAGTTAAATAAGACTTGGTACGAGGATTTAAGGTGTAGAGCTTTAGAAGGAAAACGGTTAATCAAATGAGTGGCTGTTAGAAGACAATCCCCCCAGTACTGCTTAGGAACATGAGAATGAAACATTAGAGCCCTACAAGTTTCCATCAAATGTCTATGTTTTCGCTCAACTACACCATCTTGTTGTGGTGTACCCACACAAGTAGTTTGGTGAAGAATTCCTTGAGAAAGGAAAAATTCAGTAGCTAGATTTCCAGAACCCAATTCAAAAGCATTATCAGACCTTATAATCTTGACTTTGGTAGAAAATTGTCTTTCAACATATAGGAGAAATGCTTTTAAAGTGGGGAATGCATTTGATTTAGCACAAAGCAAAAATGTCCAAGTACTTCTAGAAAAATCATCTACAATAGTTAAGTAATATTTCTCTCCTTTGTAGGTTGGTGTCTTATAGGGTCCCCAAGTATCGATATGGATGAGATCAAAACAATGTTTAGTAGTGATTGAACTTCTGGGAAAAGGAGGCTTGGCTTGTCTAGCCATGGGACAAATTGCACAAGGCATAGAGACTTCAATATTAGAACTTAAATGCAGACTATCAATATGTTTCATAGTAGCCAAAGGCAAATGACCTAATCAATTGTGCCATAAAAGAGTAGAAACAGAATAAGCAAAACCATTTTCATTGATAGGAATAGAAGATTGTTTAATACAACTATTGGACATAACAGGAGAAGATTTAGATAAACTAGACTTAGACAAAGAACTAGAATTAAATGAAACAGGAAACATAGGCTTCTGGGAAACAAAATCCATCTGAGGTGTGTTATCTCTCATCACATAGAGTCCAGCTGCAGCTTCACCAAGAAGTTGGTCCCTCTTCAAAAAAGGGGACTGAATAGAACAATTATATTTAGAAAAAGTTAGATTGCAATCAAACTGTGTGCAAAGCTGAGAAACTGACAAAAGATTATGTTTAAAAATAGGAACAAGTAAGACATTATGTAATTCTAAATCTGGAGTAAGAAATAAACTTCCCATATAATTTACTGTGACTTGATAGGAATTTGGGAGACTTACTGTCACCGGGATAGAAAGAAGGACAATATTATGCAAAAGGGTTTTATTATAGGTCATATGTTGGGAGGCTCCAGAATCAACTATCCAAGTATTGTGATGTAACTTAGAATAGAAAGAGGTAAAAATATTATAAGCGTACTGCATACCGGCCAGATTTGCACTGGCAGTGACATTTGGAGTTGATGCTCCAATTCCTTCTTGAACAGTTTGGAACATCTGAATCAATTGGTCACACTGTGCCTTGGAGAACCCTTGACCAGAGATGAGATTAGAAACTGTATGAGCACCAAGCCCTATAGTGTTATCCTGCTCTCCAATAGCACTGTTGACAGATTGGTTAGGAAAATCTCCCTTCCTAGTTTTATTAAACTTATAATGAGCAGGGTAGCCCACCAATTTGTAGCATTCTTCCTTAACATGACCTGATTTTTTGCAATACTTACAAACTTGCTCGAATTTCCTAACATCAGTCTTATTGTTTTGAGCAACATTCCTGTATTCCCTTGCCTGTCTAGATCCATTTGAATTATGTCCAGCACTGTAAAAGGCAGAAGAGTCAGTACCAAGAGTATGTTGAGCATGTACCTCCCTTTGTGATTCTTCATGGAGAACAATGGAGTAAGCCTGTGCAGTTGAAGGAAGTGGTTTCATCATAAGTATGTTTCCTCGAACACCAGTGTAGACATCATTAAGACCCATTAAGAATTGAATAAGTTGTTGATCCTCATTCATCTTAGCGTTATGTGATTTTGCTCCGCAATCACAATCACAACGACAAACCATAAAGGTATTGAGCAATTTTAACTGATCCCAAATTCTGTTAAGTTTAGTGAAATAACTTGCAACATCTGAAGTCCCTTGACTAATATTGTTGAGATCTCGTCGCAGTTGAAACAACCTAGCACCATCTGCTTGTCCATAGCGTTCCTCAAGCTCAGTCCACAAATCTTTCGCAGTTTGAGAGTAAATCACACTCTCTGAGATGTCTCTGCTAAGAGAGTTGAGAAGCCACGCAATCACCATATCATTGCATCTTTTCCAATGATCAAGCAAGGGTGAATCTGGATCTGGAGGCTTACAACCTCCAGTGATAAAACCTAACTTATGCTTGGCTGAGAGAGAGATCAAAACACCTCTGCGCCAATTTCCATATCCAGTACCATCAAAAGTGACATTGAGCAAATTCATACCAGGGTTATCTGATGAAGCAAGATAATAAGGATGGCTTTGATCCACCAAAACAGTAGGAGGAGCAGTCCTAGCTGTAACTGTAGTAGGAGGAAGTGATTCGTCACCCATGGAGGAAAAAAAATCAAGTAATAAGAACAAACTTATGGAAGACAAGAGAAAACAGTCGTATATAGAGCTTCTAACCTTGCTCTGATACCATGTAAAACTTCAAAGAAAGAAAAACGATATGAAGAATTTTTTCTGTATTGCTCAATTTTTTTATCCTTGTACATTGCTCTATATATACAAGTTTTGGACAAGTATTAGAATCCTAATTGTAATTGAATTCCAACATACTCCTGATTGTAACAGAATCCTAACCAACTAAATAAAGATAAAACTAAACTAATAAATAGTTTTGTGGCTAATGACACAAAAATCCTTATTCAATTATATTAGAGAATCTGATAAGTCTGCGTGTCAACGGTAAGATCCAGCATCATTGTCTTTATTTCCTTTCTCGTTTATTGTTTCTTGAGAGCTATTGGCGAGGAGCTTGTCTCCGACAACAAGTTATCAAAGTAAAGTTCAAGTATTATAGATCTATATATTTTACCAATCCAACATTACATTGTTCGTTAATATATAGCATCGAAATTTTTGCTATGGTCTAAATTAAGATGATATTGGTGCACTCTGAGTCTTCAAATCTTGGGTTCGAATCTGCGTATTAGTTGTCCCTTTTACACGCTTTTTAAAATAAGAAATGTTTTAAACTAATTAATTTTACCTACACCTCGTAGAGATAGAGAAGTTGTTTCCGATAGACCCTCAATTTGAATAAAGCATGCCAAACAGTTTGAAATGAACTTTCATTCAAATGTCATGTTATTGGTTGGTATACAACAATGTTAACATCTATCAGGTTTCTTTCTAGCCTCAGAGATTTTATTTCTTTCTAGTCCCTCAGTTCCTATTTTCTGCCTCAGTAATCTGTACAGAAATGTTGATGTTAACAGCATTGCGACGTCTAAAATTGCAGTGAGTATCTGCAGCATAAACGTGTCTAACTCGATGTCAAGTAGTCAGTATTTGTTGATGCCTACTGTCAGCTCCCTGATATTAACTACTTAGTATTGTTCCTCATAGCCACCTCTTTGTTAACTTAGCTGAAGCTCCAGGAGTTTTGCAATTTCTACTTTCATTTGCACCTGTAAAATGAACGACGATTCTGTAAATGCTACATTTGATCAGTATTGGTTTTTAACTGAAATTTAACATTCATTTTACTTGAAGTTAATGATGAAAAACACACCTGAACTATCATGTGTTCATTTTATTCTACTTGAACTATCACCAACTATTTACAGAAACACACCATGGTTCAAGTAAGAAAAGGGAACAACTAATAGTTGAGGTATGGATTTTTGATAAATAGTTAGTGATAGTTCATGGCAGGAAACATGCAAAAAACGTGATGCTTCAGTGTATTTTTGACCATTATCTCTTTTACTTACAAGAAGAATCAGGCAAGCTCCCTCCTCCAAGTGAAGATCTCCTCGACATGATTGGTGGTGGAATGCCAGTTAGGGATTGTCTTCGCAGTGTCCTTGCATTAGATGTCATTGATGACGTCTCCTCATTTAGGCAATTCAAAGGTAGTGAGGCTGCTTCACTCTTTTTCTGTTGGTTCCTGCAAGTTTTCACAAGTAAATAAAACACAATTCTGCATTAGATTAATTGAGTTCATCTATATATATGGATTAATTGAATACACAAGAAAACCAACTGAAATGTCATCAGACAATGAATCACTTACTTTCTTTCAGATCCATTAATCAGCTTCCCAATAGTCCGAAGTGATCTTCGTATTTGAGATCCTTTTCCATGAGTACGGCTAATCAAACTAGGCGTCTGGACTTCAGATGAAATTGTACGCTCACTTTGCATTCCTTCCTTGTTCTCATTTATAGAAGTTATCAGTGGCTCAGGTGTTTTGGGTAGTTGAAGAGAAGGAATCCTTGTTCTGTTATCTGTTAATTTCACACCCTGGCTTTTAATGGCAGCACTTGTCGGACTCCTAGGTGCATTGCAGCTCTTAAAAGCAGAAGTTGGACTTAGAGGTGCCTGCTGGCTTTTGAAACCAGAAGTTGGACTCCGAGGAGGCTGCTGACTTTTATAAGTAGGAGTTGGACTCCGAGGAGCCTGCTGGCTTTTGAAACCAGAAGTTGGACTCAGAGGTGCCTGCTGGCTTTTGAAACCAGAAATTGGACTCCGAGGAGGCTGTTGACTTTTATAGGTAGGAGTTGGACTCCGAGGAGCCTGCTGGCTTTTGAAACCAGGAGTTGGACTCGGAGGTGCCTGTTGGCTTTTGAAACCAGAAGTTGGACTCCGAGGCGGCTGCTGACTTTTATAAGTAGGAGTTGGACTCCGAGGAGCCTGCTGGCTTTTGAAACCAGAAGTTGGACTCCGAGGAGCCTGCTGACTTTTATAGGAAGAAGTTGGACTTCGAGGTGGCTGCTGGCTTTTGAAACCAGAAGTTGGACCCTGGGGAGCTTGCTGGATTTTAAAACCAAAAGTTGGACTCCGAGGAGCCTGCTGGTATTTGAGACCAGAAGCTGGACTTTGAAGAGCATCCTGACTTCTAAAAGCAAAAGGTGGACTCAGAGGAGCCTTCAGGCAACTATCATTACCGGCTTGATCATACAATTTTGTGACATCATCTCCCTCCTGAAGCTCAGTAGATTGCTGTAAGCACACAACTTCTTGCTGGTCGCGCTTGCTAGTGAGTTCTAATAATTTAATATGTTCGAGATTCTTGCTGGCTAATCTTGGCCCTTCTAAACTTAATCTTCTTGAACGAGTTTTCACAGCTGGAGTTTTGGATCCCTTTTCATCATCAAGGTTTGCCTTTTCTGTCCTCACGGTGGTGGTGCAATTCTCGATGCTTAATCTACGAGCTCGTGGAGTGGATCTCTCACCTATTGGTTTTGGCTTCTGGAAAGGTGTCCTTGCTGCTTCCTTTGTTTTGTTAATTTGAGGAGTTAGTGCTTCCTTGTTAGCCAATGCCCTTTTCAGGGTCTCAATCTACAATCATTATCCAACATTATAAGCCCAAGAAAATTTTCTTTGTCCTGTCTTGTAACCAACTACAAAAATGAATGCAGTAACAACAACGAAATAAAGCAAAATGGAGAGAAGTACACAACATACAGAAGAAAGAACAGTATTGACAACGCAATAATGCGACAACCGAAGCACAAAAAATACAGCCTTCTCTATCTTGTAACCAACATTTAAGCCACTTTACTCTCCCCAAATCCCACCTGTGGGATTACACTGGGTATGGTGTTGTCTTGTAACCAACATTTAAGCCACACTGTTATACTTATATAACCATATAGTATCATAAAATGATTGTATTTTACCTCTGCCTTGAGCTCTAAAACTTCGATGCTCTCTTTATTTAAACGAGCTGCACCAAGTTCCACACTCGAAACCCTCTGTGCAAACTTCAGAGTACTAATTGTTTCTCCAAATGAATCCCCTTCAGGACTGACATGAGCAAACATTAAAGTTTTCGCATGTCCACCTGAAATACACCAAAAAAAGCATTAGCAAACTATAAATACTTGTAACTGCAGAAGTCACTTGAGTTAAAAAAGAAACTCCTCCAAAATATTTCAAAGCCTAAGTTTCTATTTAGCTCAATAATCGTCTAGATCAGTCAAATAAGTTGCTATGAGGAGCGAAATCTCGAGCTAATTGCACAAACCTAAAGAGTTCTGCAAGAGTAATGTGAGTTTGCTGTTTCTATAAGGGATGTGGGAATTCTTCTGCGCCAATGCTGTGATCACATCGCCCAAGCAAGAGAGAGATTTATTAATATGTTGTGCCTCTTTGAGGCTGTCTCCAGTAACTTCTGACTTGTCAACTCGTTCACTACCAGCAAGATCCACCAAATGGAGGCAACTGTGGATTATGTTTCCAGATGTATCTTCACCATGCACGTGTACAGTCAGCACACTGCATGTATTTTATGTGAACATAAGTACACTTGACAATTTTAATAACTCTGTTAAGTTGGTCTGAATGGAAATTGAGTAGAGATAACTTAAATACTGTTCAGTCTCACCTGTGTGAACGGCTACTACGGTTGTTCATGGCAGTACAGCCAACAGCGCGGTTCAAGTCACCAAGTTTCATCAGTTCTATAACATCTGTAGCGCAATTCACAGGATGCATGCTAGCATCAGGCAGAGGTAGACCATTGCCACTCATGCAGCTTCTAATCTCTAATGTATGAACAGTTAAGGGTGCAATTATATCACTTTCTGCCTTGAAGTATCTCAAATGAACTCACGAAATCTGGTGTAAACTAAGGAATAATTCAGTGAAAGGATATTTAGTAAGCAACGAATCGTCTGCCAGAAGATCATGAATTTGTTCATTGTATATCTCGACCATTTGAACATGGATCTTATAGCTCATGATGTCCTTCCTTTCATCAGATAGTATGAATAGATCATTTAGAGCCAATTGATTAATTCCGAACTCTTTTATTGATCCACCTCCAGGGCCAGACTGCCAAGAGAGAAATATTCGATATGAAGCTTCTGCATGCAAGTAAGGAATTATTTTTCGCGTATGCAAAGCTCTTACCATGGTATATGTTTTCCCAGATCCAGTTTGACCATAAGCAAAAATGCATACATTGTAACCATCCATCACTGATCTTACAAGTGGTTTAGTGTCTCGAAATACATCTTCTGCAAAATTAAGCAATGTTACACGATAAAACAACAACCTTTATAAAAATATGGAAGTTGTATCTTCAGCTGTACAATGTAACACACGGTATCCTTACCCTGAGCGGCACTTGGTCCAAAAACACGGTTGAACTGGAAAATTTTCCTCCCTTCTTTCCAGGATTTTAATGGGTCAATTACAACCAAAGAGCCATCTTCTCCAATGAAATCTATGGCAGTTTTCGCTTCTGCATTGAAGGCAGGCCTTATTCTGCAGTAAACTCTAATATTCCCTGAAGAATAAATTAACACAACAGGATTAGAGAGCTTTTGTGGAACAAAACTTTATTCCAATAGGTTCTTCAATGGGGGTAGAGTAACTCAGCATTTTACTTTTAGTTGATGTTCTTTTATATACATCCTTTTTCCGTCATTTTCGACTGTGTGATTTATCATTTTCTGTTTCCTCCAATCCTAAAACAATGGAAAGGGAGAGATAAAAAGAGATTAAGCCATATATCTTGATTTTCTGTTATTTTGGAACTGATTTTCTATGGCCTCCGATCCCAAAGCCTTTCACATTGTTATGTTTGTCGATGTAATCCTTGTTGATACCTTTTAGATCTTGAACCATGTTATGCAAGGATCTGTTTTCTTTCATAACCTTATGATATCCAAGAGCAGCATTAGACATATCCAGTACTTGGTCTCCTGAAATCAGGATAATTCAAATTTCAACTTAGCTTTCAAATTATAGAAATGATAGTCGATATAGATATATAGAAAGGTTTGTTTACAGAAAAAGCCTACCAAGTTGCTTCAGATCACTTTGTAGCTGAGACTGCAGATTTTCGAACTCTTTCTTTGTACTTGATAACAGCACCTTAAGATTCTGTGAGCTTAAAGTATTAGTCATCCAAGACAGTGATCTATATCAAATCAAGAAAATATTTAGCCCAAAAAAACATATATTGAACTGGAAAGGATATTCTGCAAATCAAAGCATTACAACTAATGCACTTGCAGACCACTCATGATTAACAGTCACTAAAAGTCTAAAAGTCAAAAACAGGAATAGAAATGAAATATCTTAACATGTAATTCACATACTTAGAGGGATGATTTTGACAGCGGAAAATCTTAGAAAATGGAGGTTGTATGCGTCAGCTGGTGTTACATGGGAAAGAAGGTGGGCAAAGGACGTGGATCATCTTCTACTTCATTTTGTGGGACAACCATGAGGTTATGGTGGGATTTGCTTAGGTGGTTCATCAGCACTTGATGGGTAATACCAAAAACTGTAAAAGATTTGATGTTCAGGTGGAAGTCGAAGGACTTGGAATGTGGTCCCACTTGCTTTAATGTGGCTAGTTTGGAGAGAGAGAAATAGGAGAGCTTTTGAAGGTGTAGAGTCGAGTTTCTCTCAGTTGAGGAGTAGTCTCTGCTCCCTTATTTTCTTTTGATGTAAACAGAAAGTTCCTTGTTGTATAGATGATTGGGCAGAGTTTGAACAGAATCATATTTTGTAGATTCCTTTCTTGTTGGTTTTACCCTTGTTGTATATTGTCAATTTGGTCATGTTTATGAATGAAATACATATTCTTGATTTTTTTAAATAAATACTTAGACAACCAAGCTACAACTTAATATTCTTACACTTTTCAATAGATTCAACAACGTTATGGTTCACCGTCATCAGCCACGTATTCATCTCTACTGCAGTAGACCATACTGTTCTATTTAGATTATCTAGCTACCTATGGTAGCGCAAAAAGTGCATGCGGCGCGGCATTTTTTACCACCTGAAGTTAGATTTTGGGGACCATGAAGCACATAAGGCCTTCTATTGATGCCGAGGTTTTCTTCATCTCTTATACCATCCAGAACCTTTTTACTTGTCAAGAGATCATTACAACAGCAACAACATACCCAATATAATCCTACAAGTGGGGTCTGGGGAAAGTAGGATGTACACAGACCTTACCCTGCCTTCGTGGGTAGAGAGGTTATTTATGATAGACCCCGGCTCAAAAAATGTTAATGAAGCAAGATTGCAAGAATAAAATGACAGCAAAATAGCAAGAGATAAAGCAAATGAGGCAAAAGGAAATCAGGTTATTTGTCAAGAAATCAGTAGTTCTTAAGGACTAGGATCAATGTTATCAAAATAAATAAGCGCAAAAGTGTGGGTTTTGATGAAAAAAAGGTGCAAATTGAGAAAAAAAAATACAAATCAATTGTTTAGTCTCGCCTCTTCAGGAGACTTTCATTAGCAAGGAAAAGTATTACTTAGAGCCTTGATAAAGACAAGTACAACTAAGTGCACATTAAGCGATGTGAAATGCTCAACATGTTTTGTGCTCAGTTAACAGATCAACTCTTTTCTGTGGATCAGCAAGAAAGATGTATGGCTGTTGATACTTGAGGACAAAATTCACCCAAATGACATACAAGGACAAATTTCAAATAGAAAGCCCTGAAGGTAAGTAAATAGTAAATTATAATCTAGTTCAAGAAAGACTTACCGAAAGTTCCTTTTCTTGAATTGTAACTACAGTCCAGTGGTTGCATTTGCCCTTCTTTATGCAAGCTCTGCAACACTGAAAACCAGAACTTACCGGTCACCATGATGCTGAAGCACGACGCTATGATGGACATTATATTTGATATACACACTTAAGTTCTGTGTGCAATGTCCTATTCATTTGGCCTTTGCACTAATGGAGATTGAGGATTCTAATTAGACTCAAGCAGTATATATAACACTACACTCAGATTGACTTTCGATCTTTCCAAATAGTCTCCAGCTACTACAATACTGAAATCTTTTTAAAAAATTCTTGTATCAAGAAAAGTAAAACATGTAGATAGTTTGATAATAGACAAATAGACAAAATCCTTTCCATATAGTTCCCATGACTTTATAGATATTTCTCATCAACTCAAAAGTAAAAGACTCAGATTCTTAACAACTACTTTCATAATGGCAAGATGGACAAATTGAATGCTTTAAGGTTCACAAATGGGGAAAAATGCTTAACAGGTGACCAAGCTTACCTTTCGGTTTCTAAGATTAGATAAATCTTGGAGGGGTATGCATGTGGAGTTGTCTTCTGAGCAACTTATCTCTTTTAAAGGATCTGAGTTCAACTGCATGAGGAGGATTACAAGCTATATGAATCATATTTAAAGGACAGTCGAGAAATAATATCCAGTTTTGACATTAGTTTACTGATCAATTTAGCAACAACAGCAACAAACCTGGTGTAATCCTGCAAGTGAGGTCTGGTGAGTGTAGGATGTACGTAGACCTTACACTACCTTTTTAGGGTATAGAGGCTTTCCAATAGACCTCACCACTACCTTAGCAGAGTAACAATAACTTACAATTATTCCAAGTAATATTTCACCTAGGTTGCATGCATCTTTTGTAGCTAAGCTTCACTATAATGTAGCCCTTCTCTTAAAGGTTTACTTTCAAAATATGAAGTTATAGATGCTACTGAGCCAATATGTAGGAGGGATTCTCATGGAAAACAGGAGGCTACTGTTTCAAGTTAATACATGAGTTACTAGCATATGTTTGAACGCAATAATCAAATGAACAACCTCGTTAAGAAATGGAACTAATAAATCATCAATATCTCTTTTTGAGAAAGAAATAGATCATCAAGCTCACGAGGTCCTTTTTTTTTCTTCCTCTTCATCTCTAAAGACCAAAAAACTGAAAGAGATGGCATATCTAGATGTTATGCAAATATGCATTCTAACTAAAAATATAGTTCAAGAAGAATGAGTCTATCAACGGAAATTCATCATTTTTTATCTTACTTGTCCAACAGGTACATATTCTCTTTAGCTGCATGTGGAGGATGGAGATGACATAGATTGAAAATTTCTTTTTGAAGATATGAAATGGAAACAAGGCAAATTCTCATGTCAAGAGTAATCCAATTACCTTAGGGGACTTGTTTTGAAGTTGTTCCTTGAAGCAGCTAGAGAAGATCCTACTGAACATTTCAACTTGGTTCTGTTTTGGAGAAAAAAAATCTTGAAATGAACCAGCGATCATTGACTCTAAGAAAAGCCACAAACAGTCAGAAGCATACATACCGTATTCCCATTCCGAAAAGAAGCAAAAAAGTTATTGCTAATGTTTTCCTTCATGTCGACCATTCTTTCAGCTAGAGCCTTGACAATTATGCCTAAAAATCCAGTTTAAGAAACCAGAACAAACATGAATTAGTCAACGGAAAGTAGAAACTGACTCCGAAATAAGAATAGAATACAAGTTTGTTCATCATTATAAATCATGTCAGGATCAATAACTCACCAAAAACGTTACTAGTTTTTCAAAACTAAATCTTATGATATTGAGTATGTTCTCAACAGAAGTTGCGACTTTGTTTCAACTATTAAATATGCAGTACTTTCTTTAGCATGAGAACGTTCTTTTAATTGCATGCAAACGTAAAAGAATGCAAAGAAGCTAAAGAACTTCAACTTTACCTTCAAGTTTCTGAATTTCATCCTCTGATGGTGATTGTTTTGGAAAGCTAGCAGACATTTCCAATCGCCTGCGACTATCAGAATTGATTGTCACATGAGTTTGTGCTTGAATCCTTCCCCTTGAAGGAGTCAAGAGAGGAGACCTTAGAGGCTTATAACATCCAACACCTCCAGTCATTTGCTTCCACTCATGGTATGCTTTAAGTTCCAAAATGCAATCCACAACCTTAGTTGATGAACCTGCCTCTATGTTATCCTAAGAATGCACAGAATGAATTGAGAAGTTAGTATCTCTTTCCAGCCTCCATAGATTATAAAACTTAAAACAAGTCAAAATTAGCTACTCCCTCTGGTTCAATTTGTTTGTGTTACTTTCCTTTTTAGTCCATTTAAAGGAGAGTGCTTCTTTCCTTTTTTGGCAATTCTTTAGTTATAACTTTCCCCGCAGCATGTTTAAGACGGCTAGGTTGTTGGACATTTTGGTTCATTCTACATATCTTTAGTTTAAGATGACAAGATTCAAAAGTCTTCTTTAATTTCTTAAACTCCTTGCTAAGTCAAAAGCAGAATTTTTTTTTTGAAACAGAGGGAGTATAATTTTACCCTTTCAAAAACAGACGCCTCAAATGCTGGTAGCTTTAAATCTTCCACAGCTACCAAAAAGTTCCGAATGTTCTCAAAATATTGATATGCTGGCAATGGCTGAGAATCCCACATGATTGACTGTGAAGGTGTGTGGTCTTCTACAACCTAATAACATAAAAACAACAACAAATGAAAAATGAATGTTGTATATAAAGAGCGGCTTTCGGCATACTAGAGAGTGTTGTACCTTTGGAACTGATCCTGTTTGAACTTTGTTAATTAAATTGCAAAGTACCAAGCCACTTCTCAAGCAAGAAACAAACTCTCTCTCGGATGGCTGGCTTGATATACCTAATGGTCCGACGAAACATTCCAACCAGTGGGTTGCTTGATATCGCCTCAAAGCTACAAATACAATAAAAATCCAACATGAATCACATTCATTCCAAAAGGGAAAAATAATACTACAACATACCCAGTGTAATCCCACAAAGTGAGGTTTTGGGAGGGTAGAGTGTACACAGACCTTACCCCTACCTCAGAGGTAGAGAGGAAAAGGGGAAAATAATACACAAAACAAAAAACTAACACCTCCTGATTGGCCACCCTATCAGTGGAGGAGCTAGAGCTTTTCGCCCCCTTTAGCTTTGGCTCAAACTTTGTATTTGTGTTTAAATATCCACTTAATATGTATAAATAAGCTGCACTTTCTAAAATCCAGACCACATAAACTTAAATTTCTATCCCCACGTCAATACTACTTCAATCAAACAATTAACAAATACTTATACTGAAAATAATAAAAGGAAGAATGCTAAACCTGCTTCTTCAGCTTTCCTCCAAGCCAAATTGTATTCATGTCCCCTTCCTCTTGTTTGAGTCTCCATTAAAAATCTAATCTTTTAACTCTGTCATCCAAAGAAAAAGATACAAAATGTTAAAATAGAACATATCATTCAAACCCCTTAAATATAAAACACTTCAATTGATAGTAAATCGAACACATTTCAAGAAAGCATTTATACTCATAAAAATGTAATCAATCCTAAAACCCTTTAATCCCAAATGAACATAAACCCTAAGAATCTCTTAAAAATCATCAAAATAATGAAACAGTTCAAAAAACTTGAACTTTACAAACCCCTTATGAAATGTAAGAGAACTCTACATTTTTACATAAAGACATGTATCCTAAAACCCTTCAAATCACAAATTAACCTTCTCTTCATATACAATCAAACAGTAATATTCATTTGCAATAGAGAAATCTATCAATCCTAACACAAATCCCCATAGTTCAAAAAAAGATTACACCTTTAACATTATTCAAGAATCTTTTTTTATGTCAAATCAAGAAAATTTTTACCCCAAATGAATAGTATGATTTCTAAAAATCTTTAAACCCCAAATGCACATAACACTCCAAGAATCATTCCCAAATAATATTTTTTCAAAACAAATTCATAGTATACAGTATCTTCATCAACATTTTATATAGCTGAAACAATTATACATACTTTCAAGAATCTCTCCTTCTCTCTACGAATGGTAAAAAAAAAATGAACCCCACAATTTTTTTTCACAATTTATGGAGATACAATTTGGAATCTTTTTTTGGAGCTGAGGGAAATGAGAGTTAAAAGTATGAAAGTTATAAAAAATAAATATATATTTTTTACTCTATGCTTTAGGTTTGGATCCGAACCTAAAGGCTCCGGAATCGTAACGTTACTTCCAAATTTGAATTCAAATTTGTGGGGTCTTTGATCTAAGCCGTTGATTGTTGCTACGTGGAATGATCACAGGCGTTGGATTTGATTGCATTTAGAACCTAACCTTCTTTTTTTTTATACCAAGATATTGGTGATCTTCTTTTTACATCAATCAAAAGTGAAAAATGATCTTTTCTATTTTTAGTATAGATTTGTGTTTTTCTTTTTCCAAAATATTTTCGAGTTGAGTCTAGAAGGCAAGACTAGTTAAAAGATTATAAAATCATAATTTAATGAACCGATTCGTCAGTAATGTTGTTTTTTTATAAAAAAAATGGTTGAATTATACTAAGCATATGTTCAGTCTAATTTTTTTTACTAGTCACTTCAGATTAAAAAAAAGTTGACCAAAAGTATTTAAATTATCTTTCTCTTTTTTGAAAAATAAATTAATGTTGTTATTCTAAGAAGGTAAATGATCATTAACTACTTATCTAAAATTCAAACACAAATTAACATTCATTAATTAGAAAGAATTTTTTTTTGGCTAATTAAGGTGTTACAGTAATAAGGGTGTGTTCGTCTCCACGATAAACTAAGGGGACACTCTAAATGTGACACATTTTTTTATTTTTTATTATATAATAAGACCCGTAGATTATTGAGTGAGGTTCGGAACAGATACGACAACTTTAAGGTCAAATATTATTAATTATTAAAGTCAAATCAACTGATTACATAATTTTCTTAGTCAACTTGTAATCTTCCTTTAATATATGTTTGACTTGTGGTTTGATTAAAATTCAAAAAGAGATAATGAATAACCTAAAGAAATTTATCACTAATCAAACGAGAATTAATATAAATCAAATTTTCTATGTTGCAATGCCATGAAAAGTGGAAATAAAAAAAATTATCTTATCAATAAAAGGAAAAGGAATATCAATTGTAGCCAGTTTCTCTTTTTTTCATGCCAAATATGTTCACTTATCTGACTAATTTTTTTTTTCTGAGAACAATTTATTTCAATCTACCTCTTCCATCTTTTTTCAGAAATATTGTGTAGTAAACGTGTTAATTTTCACCAGTAATAAAATTATATAGTTATATAAAAAATAATAGGGATAATGCATAAGTACCGCTAAACTATGACCGAAATCTCAGCAATACACTTAAACTTAGCTAGAGTCCTATTACTCCTTCCAACTATTTTAAAATGGAATAAACACACACCAAAAGCTGCACACTCTCTTGAAGACAAGTGAAGACCTAAAATATTGGACGCATATCATTTTTAATTGGTTTATTTATAACTAGTATCCATACCTGCTCGTTGCATGGTATTTTTAAATGTTATAGTTTTTAAAATTTATTATTCACTTGTCAATATTTATTTATTTGTTAAAAAAAATGGTCTTAATAATACACTATTACTAATTATATGATCATATTAACTTAATGTTTTAGTACACAACTTTATTTATTATAATATTATTATTATAATAGCTATAATCAGATATGTTTTTATTTACATATATTTTTGCTAAATTATAATAAAGCTATTTATTTCGTCTACAAAAATAATCAAATTTCAACTTTTGACATGAAATGTTTAATACCATAAGAGTAAAAACAAATGTAAATATTTAACATATTTATTCTTGAAAAAAAAATTCTTTTATTTTGTAAAACTATTTTGAACTCCACTTTTTCAAATTTTAGTAGTAAATATTTCTTGTCCCATGGTTTACATTTACAATTTGGGTCATTCTCTTTATATATTCTTTGTGGCATTCTTTTACGTTTGCATGCAATTAAAAGAACATTCTCATGCTAAAGAAAGTACTCAATATTATAAGGCATAGTTTTGAGTTGCTGAGAAAACTAGAATTGAAAGAATGCATATATTTTTGTAAGTTTTCATATCTTTTGAATAAATTGAAAACAAAACATACCTTTAAATATGACTTTATTTCTGTAGTTTTAAATCTTTTAAAATAAACTTACTTAAATACAATGAAACATAAATTATTTAATTTAGACCTAGAAGAATTATTTAAGGAATAAAAATATAGTGTAAAACCTTAGGTTCAGTAAAAAATTATGTGTCTAGAATACTTTTAATGTTCTAGTTTAATAATAGTGCATAAACGTATACCTAATTATAAGTGTAGTAATTGGTTATGTGCTTTGTGATCTAGTGTGGCGATAAGTGTAGATTCAATCCGATGAGGCTCGTAATGGGCCGACCTAGATCGCTATCAAGGTTTCATTAGTTGTAACTAGGTCTCCACTCTAGTCCTTGTGTTAACATGAAAAAATTTATAAATAAGTGATCTAGTTTACAAAATATGTATACAATATGTATGTGGAGAATATTTTTACTAAACATATACGTACTACGCAAATAACATCTACGTACTATACATATAATATACACACTTATACATAACTGGTGTATAAATTGTGTATATTTCGATCATTTTTATACATAATTTGTAAACTAGTTTATTGAATTGTTTACTTTATGTTTGTATTTCTATAAACATACCATTTAGGTTATTTCACATCATTTGTTGTACACTAAAATCTCACTAAATTAATATTCGGTTAATTAATAATTTCTCTAAGATAATAATTTCCTCTAGTCCCGACTTGGGCCAATGAAAAAATTCACTCATTTCGATAAGATAATAAGATACTATATTTTCAGAAGACCCCTATATAAATATATTGTTCCATTAATATTATAAATTAATAATCCTTTAAAAGTACAAATATATCTAAGAAAATTTAGTGAAATATGATTATATTATGTTCAGTTTTTTGTTAAAATTTAAATCTAGTTGAAGCTGAACTCTAACTTTTCTTATTGCATCCACAAGTTTCAGTGTTGTCTTTTCTAATTGCACCATAAAATTGTGAAGAGTTCTAGATGCAATTGTTTCTTACGCTTAACTACTTCCAAAGGTATTGTATCATGTTCAAATTTATCATCAACATTGTTTTTCCAATGATATCCACAATTTGTTCTAAGTTCTGGACCTCTGAACATGTATCATTTTCACTCATCTAATAGGTTATTAACGTTCAATTTATTGCGGTAACCGAGATCATTAATCATGATCTCAAGTTCATGAATGACATTTTCTAAAGTGGGTTCTTTCAAATTCTTTGAGATTCTATCCTTGAACATTTTTTTCGGTGTTGAACACTCTTTAAATTAATAAATACTAATTTATTGATTAAATAATACCTCTATAAAAATAATAATATTTCATGGTCCCACCTATATTAATTTAGAGAGGTTTTGTTGTATATGTTTGTTATCTCATTGATGTCATCATCTTATAAATTGTATTGTAACATAGAAGAAAACCCAACTCTTCTTCAATCTACGATATGGCTAAAATGATACGCAACTATCTTTGTTAATCTAAATATACTTTGGGTAAACTACATAAATCTCACTAGTTTAGGTCCTAATTACTAAGATTTTCGATAGTTTCAAATATTCCTTCCTCTACCATATTTCGTGCATAGGATACATGAGTCTAAATCCGCGAGATACTTGTATCTGCTAAATTTTAAAATCGAGATACATATTTTATTTGTTTAAATTGGTTATAACTAATTTCTCTAATTAGAGGAGTAATTGAGGAGTTTCAGAATACATCGACAATTAATTCTAAAAATTTAAATTAATCGAATCTGTTAATATAAGACGGAAATCAAGGAGGGTATCTATGTTTAATTAATTTTATTTTATCATTCTTTGAAATAATAAATTCATTAATATTATTAATAAAATACAAAAAACATGCATATCTTGGACTTCTAATTTGATTAATTTCATTTTATTACTCTTAAAATAATGAATTCACTAATTTGATGTATCTATTATCTATATATGATGTATCCAACAAACTAAATATTTAGATACACGAGTATCATACAAGTACATTCATATGTACCATAGAAATATCTAATATTAATTTCATGTACTTGTTATATGTATCTAGTATTAATTTCATGTATCTATTTATATGATCTAATATTATTTCATTAGCTTTTATATGTATAATTTGATGTATTAAGTATCAATTTCATATGTTATATTTAAAAACATGTATCTCATAGTAAGCATATACATCAAATTATGGAATGTTACTGAAACACATGAATTTAGGAATAAATCACGACGATAGAGTATTTGTATGAGAATGGAATAAAGTACTTAATTATTCATATTCATAAATGTTCAGATGTAATATGAGTTAGTAATATCAAGATTGATAAAAGAAACAAACAAACTAGGGCATAATAACATGTCTATCGCCGTCAGCTATATTAGGGAAAACATGAACTATAACAAAGGAAAGAAATTCCGAATAACTTATGAACCCTCGCCACCGTCGATCGACAAAACAAATACTGTTTTTTAATACATGGAGGTTTGTTACTATTTTTCTCACATAACACTAAGAGAATGTGTAGAATATGCATTTTGTTTCGTTTCTTTTTTTTCCCTTTCCATTGTGGTGTTTCTTTAATGCAGTTGTGACTGTTGATCCATAATTCATATATCAATAAAAGAAATTCATCCATCACTATTAAACAGGGGGTAATAGTATCCCTTTTAAACAAACCTGCAAAAATTCATAGAGATTTAGTTTTGAAATTTGGAGATACAAATATGTACTAAGAGGATTAAAGGAAGAGAGAGATGGTGGATGTGGGTGAAGGACGTGAGGTGGGGGTGGGGGTGGGGTGAGAGATATAGACGAGTAATGGGATTGAGGAAGGGAAACGATTGATGTGAGAAAAAGAATGTGAATTGCTAATGGACCATTAATTAAGGAGTTTGAATTTTAAGATAATTATGCAATACCATATTTAAGGGATTTGTGTATCTGATTAAATCTCTTAAAATATATGGTATAAATATTAAAAGTGGTATTATGTGTAATTATTTTAAACTAGAGGTAAAATAAGTATATATGGTAGTGAAGTATGTCTAGTTATTACCTAACTACACATCATTTTTCACCTTATTTTCTATTATTCCCTACTATTTTAAAAATTTACAAAAAATCCTCTTTTTTCTTAAATTTTCTCCTTTCCGGATACATAACTTTTAATCTTCCAACTCCACCATTTTCTCCCATTTTTCATGCCTATATTCACTCCACTATATCACCAGTTACCTCCATCACTCCTTTTCTAAAATTATAAATATTTTCTCTCTCCAGCTAATGGTTTAAAGTTAATCAAGAGGTAGTTCTTCATTCATTTTTTCTTTTCAGATTTTTTAATAAGCTCAATTTTTTGGTCCTCTGTTTTTTTCAGCTCTTTCATTTTCATGTCACAAACTTATATAGAGTATCCATAAATTTCAAGTACTTAGGTGCAACAAAACACAAGGTGACAAAGTTGTCCTAGACAATTGAAGATAAGCTACACTTCTCGTTCATAAGATTTCATACTTCCAGTTCATTATCGTCATTCAAGGTTTTTTCTTTTTTACTTTTTCATCTACGAAATTCTGATACATATGGATGATGTTTCATCTTTTAGTATTGGGATAACCAAATTAGTTTCATCTACTCAAGAAAATGTTTGTCGTATCTTTGATTCTAACGATGAAGATTTTATTGAAAATAGATTTAAACAAATCAAAGATTCATTATTCATAAAGAATCTGGTGTTGGAGAAGCCAAAGTTGAAGAAGGATCTAGACTTCTAAATCTATTGCGGAAAAACACTCAAAAAGGGGGAATTTTTTTGGATCTACCTACCAAAGGCACATATTTTCAATGTATCTTAATTATTTTTAGTCTTAAATTTGTCTTTGTTAGTTGTAACAATGTTTCGTTTCATCACTACTATAATGGTCTCTATTTATGCAATGTATCATGTTTTTTTCTTTCCAGTTCATCATCGTCATTTTTTAATTCTTTTTTTACTTTTTCATCTACAAAATTATGATATATATATGGATGATGTTCCATCTTTTAGTATTGAGTTTATCTAATTAGTTTCATCTACTCAAGAAAATGTATGTCGTATCTTTATTTCTGACGATGAAGATTTTATTGAAAATAGATTTAAAGAAAATGAGCGATTCATTATTCATGATGAATCTAGAGTTGGAGAAGTCATAGTCGAAGAAGGATCTCGACTTCAGAGTTATGTATTTGATTTATAACTATTACAAACTTCATTATCTTTACTGCCTATGTATCAGATGTATTATTATGTATCTGCAATACTATTTTATAACTAAATCAGTGTTTATCATATTCATAATTTTCCTTTGTATATAATACATAACTATGTCAAATTATACGGGCATGATACATAAATACTAATTTATACTACATGTATCGATCTCAAATCAAACAATTTATGGGCAACAATCACATGTTTAATGTATCTCGTAACAAAGAGAGATGTCGGGACAAGACCCCCGATCATCCTAACAACTGAAATACTAGAAAGCAATGTAAAAAGGAGTCCTTCAGAAAGCAATGAGGCTCACCAACAGACTCTGAGTGCTCAACTGGATCAACGAGGTGCTGGATGTTGATCTTGGCTACCTTTGTCTGCATCATTAAAAGATACAGGCCAAATGTCATCAGTACATTGAATGTACGAGTATGCGAGGGAATACTAAAACAAAACGTAAGCTTGAAAAGAATCGGAAAGGAATACTTACCTTAGCTTTACTCAACTCATGAATAACTTAACTCAATATAAAGCAACAACACATGCAATATATGGAAAGCTTTTAAAACAATAGAAAGCAACTCAGATTGTTAAAGAAAATGCGATAACTACTTAACTTACTCATATAATAAAGTAATATAATACTATGGGAGATTCTCTAACCGAAAACCACCACTATGAGCCTAAGTGGTGATACAACGTCTTGCCCACGCTGCCAGAACTGTCCTATACCTTGCCGGAATATAGA